>NC_069502.1:223531178-224131178 GCF_027579735.1 Bombina bombina
GCAAGTCATCAATTGGAGCACGCAGCGCAATGTGGGTACAATCAATGGCTCCCAAGACATTGGGCAATTGAGCAATATCAAAGAATTCCCGCTTCAGGCGCCTCCAATCACCATCATTCTGTGGGAATCCTATGTATTGCTTACTGATACGTACCATGGCGTTCAGAAAGTTATCAAACACCCCAGAGAATGTACCTTGAGACAGGCCATGCATGTACAGTTCTCCGGATTGAAAACTCCCGGAGGCCAGGACGTATAGACAGCTTAGCATCTTACTCATGGGGGGAACAGCAGTCCTTATTTGTATACGTGGCTCCAAATGAGGTTTAAGAAGATCGTAAAGGCCAATGAGCTGTTCGCGATCGAGCCGATACTTATCATAAACCTCAAAGTCACTCATGTTTTCCAAGGTGGGTCTCACCCTGTAGACACGAGGACCTCGAACCAGACGACCCCTTCGTCTCGGTCTGAGCCGCCGAGGCTGCCTGATTCGACCAACAGCTAGTTCGCCAATAGCACCACCAGCAGCGTCTACCATGTCATCGTCATCCATCTTTCAAAACAGCGTAACAAGGTAAGCACTTGATCTGATGTGGATCACAAGTGATGCATTGGCCATGTTGTTTGGGGGATTTATAGTACAATTAGTCCAATGGTAGTGAGTTTGTAATGATTGCTGATTGTATTCACCTGTTTGTATGTGAGCGGCGCGAATGCTTTGACAGTGGGCGTTTATTTGTTGTTTGCTGAAATGTTAGTTTCAAACAATGATTCTCAATGTGAAAGTGTCAAATATCACACATACAGTGCATGTTTGTAATGTTTGATCATATGCGTAATCAATATTTCCTAAACGCGATGTTATAGTAACAAGCACACGTCCAGGCTAACATGAATGAAAGTGCATAGTTGTGTATAATGTGCATCGAATGTGATCGATCAATGTTGCTGCAATATTGTTTGTAAATGATAAAGTAACATCTGTAGTATTGTATATATAAGTGATTTCAGAGCTGTCAATATTGTATGCGTCCCTTTAAAATCGCAATAATAATTCAGAACTTCCCGTCTGTCATCTGTAGTATTGTATATATAAGTGATTGCCGAGCTGTCAATATTGTACGCGTCCCTTTCAAATCGCAATAATAATTCCGAAATTCCCGTCTGCCATCTGTAGTATTGTATATATAAGTGATTGCCGAGCTGTCAATATTGTATGCGTCCCTTTCAAATCGCACTAATACTGAATAACTTCCCGTCTGCCATCTGTAGTATTGTGTATATATAAGTGATTGCTGAGATGTCAATATTGTATGCGTCCCTGTAAAATCGCAATAATACTGAAGAACTTCCGGCTGTCATCTGTAGTATTGTATATATAAGTGATTTCCGAGCAGTCAATATTGTATGCGTCCCTTTCAAATCGCACTAATACTGAATAACTTCCGGCTGTCATCT
The DNA here is from genome assembly GCF_027579735.1 of Bombina bombina. NCBI lineage: Eukaryota > Metazoa > Chordata > Amphibia > Anura > Bombinatoridae > Bombina > Bombina bombina. Next base: position 223,532,637 of record NC_069502.1, read on the forward strand.
GTAGTATTGTATATATAAGTGATTGCCGAGCTGTCAATATTGTACGCGTCCCTTTCAAATCGCAATAATAATTCCGAAATTCCCGTCTGCCATCTGTAGTATTGTATATATAAGTGATTGCCGAGCTGTCAATATTGTATGCGTCCCTTTCAAATCGCACTAATACTGAATAACTTCCCGTCTGCCATCTGTAGTATTGTGTATATATAAGTGATTGCTGAGATGTCAATATTGTATGCGTCCCTGTAAAATCGCAATAATACTGAAGAACTTCCGGCTGTCATCTGTAGTATTGTATATATAAGTGATTTCCGAGCAGTCAATATTGTATGCGTCCCTTTCAAATCGCACTAATACTGAATAACTTCCGGCTGTCATCTGTAGTATTGTATATATAAGTGATTGCCGAGCTGTCAATATTGTACGCGTCCCTTTCAAATCGCAATAATAATTCCGAACTTCCCGTCTGCCATCTGTAGTATTGTATATATAAGTGATTGCCGAGCTGTCAATATTGTATGCGTCCCTTTCAAATCGCACTAATACTGAATAACTTCCCGTCTGCCATCTGTAGTATTGTATATATAATTGATTGCTGAGATGTCAATATTGTATGCGTCCCTGTAAAATCGCAATAATACTGAAGAACTTCCGGCTGTCATCTGTAGTATTGTATATATAAGTGATTTCCGAGCAGTCAATATTGTATGCGTCCCTTTCAAATCGCACTAATACTGAATAACTTCCGGCTGTCATCTGTAGTATTGTATATATAAGTGATTGCCGAGATGTGAATATTGTACGCGTCCCTTTCAAATCGCACTAATACTGAATAACTTCCGGCTGTCATCTGTAGTATTATATATATAATTGATTTTCGATCTGACGATATTGTATGCGTCCCATAAAAATTGCACGAATACTGAATAACTTCCGGCTGTCATCTGTAGTATTATATATATAATTGATGTGCGATCTGACAATATTTCTGAATTGTCCCATTGAAATCTCCATAATAATGCTGTTCAAAAGTGTGTTTTACGTATATGTTGTATTGTAGTATTGAGTGTTAAAGTTCCTAAAGGGGCGGTACAGTGGTGAATCTGTGATGTGTATGGTTGAATCTTCTAATGACGTCATGATATTATTAACCTGCCTATGTAGTTGTGAAATCCTCATTGTGTTGTTGTATTGTGCTACATTGTTATTGTGTGCTGAATAAAATCTAAATGTGTGCTTTGTGGTTGCGTGATGGGTGATGCGTGTTATGTACATGTACGTATATATTGTGATTGTGTCCCACATATGCTGACTTCTATATAGCGGTCTGGCATTGTTGTTCCTTCCCATAAAGTGACATCTGTAATCTGGTGTAATGATGTTCTTGTTGTACGTAATTCCTAATGGTTTCTGGTGATGGAATCATGATGTTAAAAGTACAGTAAAATCCATATGTTGTGTTTTGTGATTCCTAGAGAGAATGTAATGTGTTTTTCCCCCATCATTTGAATGCACATGTATGAGTGAATGTTAAAAGTAATGTATGTGCATCCATGAGTGATCATGTGTTAAGCCTATGTAGATATGCAGTTGCTGCAAGCATATGAGTTGAATAACAGAAATGCAATAATAAAGGTAAATGAGAGATGTTTCCCATTGTGTAGTGTTTGTGAATCCAGAAATGTGTATTGAATTTTATTTTAATTGTAAATGTAATTTTATTGAAATAATAATGTGTTACTAGTGATGGGGATTTGTAGTTGATGTAATCTAAAAGTGTTAAAAATATTTATGGTGTGGTGAATATTTAATATTAAAAAAACATAAGTCCACCATAGGGAAATAGTCATTTCTTTATCTATTTATCATAGCTGGGTCTAACGCATGAAATCATGTATTTTCTAGCGCTGGTATTTGGAGTTTTTCAGTCTACGCTATTTGCGTGCGTTAGGGAAATGAGGGTTTCGCGTGCACGAGCACGTCTTCCCAATAGAAGTCAATGGAGGCTCCAAAGATTTCTATATTTTTTTTTCTAAGACTGGTTTTCCTCGTAAAGTGAGTGACGTCATGAGCTTGTGTGAAAAAGTAACTAAATCGTGTTCTTTTTGTAATAAATAAATATTTTGTGTATGTAATGTGGTGTATATTGTTTGTATGCATCGATGAGTGTATGTTTGTGATAATGTTATTCGTTAGATGTAGGTATATGAGGGTCTTTTCCCGTATGTCCATGTAAGTCAATGGGAAAATGGATTTGTGTGGATTTTTTTCAAACACCCGAGATCTCGCAACTTTAATCCTTTGTATTTTAAAGAAAAAATAAAAAATACGAAAAATAAAGATAGTGTTGTGTTTGTATGAGTGTAAGTGTACTTTGTGTAATATTTGTTTTGTGATTCGTGGATGTTTTTTTGTGCGGTATATGTTTACTACTGGGTCTGAGGTGGCGGTAGAAAGTTGAGCGTTAGGTGTATTTTGAGTCGCGGTAAATAAACTCTAAATACCGGAGTGCGTAAAAAACCCGCGTTAGGAGCCTCTAACGCTGGTTTTGACGGCTACCGCCGAACTCTAAATCTAGGCCAGAGAATGAGCAATATGCAGGGCGGAACAATAATGGTCACAAAAACATATGCAAGTAGCACTAGTACATACCCGTAACACACATCCCCACGCTGTTCTAATTGCATAGTACCCAAATCAAATACCTGCAGCCCTTTCTAGTTGGGAAACATATAGAAAATAAAAGTACATAGACACATGTCTCTTATGTTTATGTATAGAATCGGAGCAGGCAAATTTTAAACGGTCAGTTGTTCGTGCCAGCCACACTTACAAAAGTACACCTATTTCCAAGCCTAACAGCGAGGGGGATAGCTCTAGCCGATGCCGGCTTTGAAGAATCTTTGAGGTCCCAATCTGTTCGGTGGAGGTCCACACTGCCCCACCACACACCACAGAATACCTTGAAATTGGACCAGGGCTATCTGGATCCCCCTTTGTCCACGACTGGCCCTTATTATTCCGGTTGCATCCAGAGAGATTCCGGTATCCCCCACCGAGCACAGCCGGAAAAAAAACGTGATAGGCAAGTTCCGCCCCTGCTGGGAATCAGCTATGCAATGAGGGGTCACCGTCATCCGCTCTTCGGACTCCTTCTCAGAGTGCCTTGCAGCTGCCTCCATGCGGACCTCTTCACCGACATCCAAACTATCTGAGGCCTTCTCCAGGGGGCCGGCCGCGTCCCCCAGAGCCGGGGCCAAGGGATAAGGTAAGGGTCTCACACAGGTCATCGGTAGTGGACACGGCATAGCTCTCGCCACATGAAGCTGGGCCACATAAGTCTGTGAGGTTTCTCCTGGGTTATAAAAATCCATCCCTTTCACCACCTCCGGCTTAGACGCTGCTGTCTCGGCATGTATGTACTCCATGCGGGCCACAAGGCGATCTAGTCTGCTGCAAAGCTTGTGCTCGAGGTCAAGGAGCAGGTCTCTTATGATAATAGAAATCTCCCCCATAATGCAGGCCATGTTACAGGGTGAAGTAGATATAAGTAAATGCAGAGACACACTATTTACTCTGCTTACCCCGGTTCCCCGGGGGGGGGGGGGGTGCTGAGTTCTCTTCCTTTTCAGGCCGCCAAGAGATCTCCGCGGCCCAGTCTGGAAAGCTTCTTTTCTCTTAATATAGATGTAGTCCAATCCAGCAGGACATTATGCACTTCATAAAGATCAAATTCTTTTTGGATGGACAAGCAAAATCTGAATTACAAGGTGGATTGCAATTTTTCTTTGCAGAGCTCCCAGTTTAGCAGCCATCTTAGGCCATAGCCCGGACACGCCCCCCGTTACTTATATTTTTTAGTGTAGATAGGGATACAACAGGCAAAAGTAGCTATTTCAAATAAAAAATGCAGGTAAAATGGACCATTGGGAATATGTTCAAGGGGAGAACATTTTAGAGTACATATCATAAACCCATGTAATAGAAACTCATAGTCTTTTTTCAGATCACACCAATCAAGAAACAGTGCTTTTACAATTAATAATGTTAAAAAAAATGGACCATTGGGAATATGTTAAAGGGGAGAACATTTTAGAGTACAATGTCCCTTTAAAAAAAAATCCAGTATTAGGATATATCATAAACCCATGTAATAGAAACTCATAGTCTTTTTTCAGATCACACCAATCAAGAAACAGTGCTTTTACAATTAATAATGTTAAAAAAATACTTAAATATTAGGGACAATATAGTCATAGCACAATTATGCCCAGTATGACCATCATGCCTGCATGCAAATAAAATTTAGGTTTAGCAGGGGGGGGGGGCTGGAAACAGACATGTTTAAGGTTGGTTATGAAGATGCCAGCACTAATCACAACAGTGCGACTGTGAATCAAACATTAACAGAAAGTAATACCCCACGACATATCTACCTGTTTTTATCCTTATCTCACTTTTTCAGCTGATCCTCTTAGCTGTACAGGATATCACATACTCAACCATATGCATATGTAAATGAACCTCTACATATGTGAACGTGTGCCCTGGCCACTACAGACAGGGATGAATAGAGCTTTGATGAATCTATACCATGTATGTATTTACACCTCTAAAATGTCTCCTGTGGCCATTTCAGGGTCTTGCACATGTGCACTATAATAGACTGTTTCCAAATAGTCTTGAAATTATCTTCAGACAAACAACTTAGAAAACAAAGGACATCATGGTTTCACTGCTGGAAGATCAAGCCAGTCTAATCTATTTATTTTTTTGACCATGTAACTAAATTAATAGACCAGGGAGGAGCCGTAGATGTAACGTATCTAGACTAAGCGTTTGACACTGTTCCACACAACAAACTTATTGACAAAATTTATTTCTTTTGGAGTAGATGCTAAGATTGTTAATGGGATACTAAACCCAATTTTTTTCTTTCATGATCCAGATAGAGCATGCAATTTTAAGCAACTCGCTAATTTACTCCTATTATCAAATTTTCTTTGTTCTCTTGCTATCTTTATGTAAAAAGCAGGAATGTGAAGCTTAGGAACTGGCCCATTTTAGGTTTAGCTCCCTGGACAGTGCTTACTTTTTGGTTCTGAACAAAAAATGGGCCAGCTCCTAAAGGCACAGTCTAGTCAAAAATAAACTTTCATGATTCAGATAGAGCATGCAATTTTAAACAACCTTCCAATTTACTTTTATCATCAAATTTGCTTTGTTCCCTTGGTGGTATTTTTGAAAAGCTAAACCTAGGTAGGCTCAAACTGATTTCTAAACCGATGAAAATGGCCTCCTAGCTCAGAGCGTTTTTAAAGTTTTTCACAGTTAGACAGTAATAGTTTATGTGTGTCATACAGATAACATTGTGCTCACTCCCATGGAGTTATTTAGGAGTCTGCACCGATAGGCTTTACTGCATGTCTGTCAAAAGCACTGAGATAAGGGGGCAGTCTGCAGAGGCTTAGATACAAGGCAATCACAAAGGTAAAAAGTATATTAATAGCAGTGTTGGTTATGCAAAACTAATCAATGGGTAATAAAGGGATTTATCTTTTTAAATAATAATAATTCTGGTGTAGACTGTCCCTTAAGCTTTACAGTCCTACTTTTTACATAAAGTTAGCAAGAGAACAAAGAAGAATTAATAATAGGAGTAAATTAGAGGGTTGCTTAAAGGGACACTGAACCCAATTTTTTTCTTTCGCGATTCAGATAGAGCATGCAAATTTAAGCAACTTTCTAATTTACTCATATTATCAATTTTTCTTTGTTCTCTTGCTTTCTTTATTTGAAAAGAAGGCATCTAAGCTATTTTTTTGGTTCAGACCATGGAAAGCACTTGTTTATTGGTGGGTGAATTTATCCACCAATCAGCAAGAACAACACAGTGTGTTCACCAAAAATGGGCCGACATCTAAACTTACATTCTTGCATTTCAAATAAAGATACCAAGAGAATGAAGATAATTTGATAATAGGAGTAAATAAGAAAGTTGCTTAAAATTGCATGCTCTATCTGAATTGCAAAAGAAAAAAAATTCGGTTCAGTGTCCCTTTAAATTGCATGCTCTATCTGAATCATTAAAGAAAAAGAAAAAAGTGGGTTAGCACCTCCGTCAAGTGAGTAGAATGCTGGCTTAAATGACCAATAAACATAGTAAAATAATATAATCACGAAATGCATAATAAAAAGACAATACAAAAGCACTTAGTTTGAATGTCAAATTAGTAGTAGATTTTTTTTTCTAACAAATGTCAAAGCTAGTTACTTTTCCTTCCTAATACATGTGGCAGTCATCAGCCAATCACAAAATGCAAATACCTGTATATCCTGTAAATCTTGCACAGGCTCAGTAGAAGCTGTGTGAGACGAACCAAGGTTATCCAACCCTGTGCCAGTCACTTATTTGGCACAGAAAGGGTTATCAGACCCCTTCTACTCTCACTGATAGGTCAAAATCTAGCCACACCAGGCCAGCTTGTGATTTAGTTCAGTGGGTGCAAAGGTTAACAACACTCTCCAGTCTGTACTAGACATAAAAGAAATGCCCCAAAACTCCCCTTTAATGCCACCCACACTAAACTAACTACAATATCTCAGCTGCCACCACTTAAAATTTATTAAAGGGAAAATCCTAAGGAAAAACCCAGACTTACACATTAACTCTCTGAGTACAATTTAGCAGAAAAATAACCTAAATTATACAGTTCTAATATTCCAGTCTCTTTCAGTAACGTGGTTCAATTATTAGACAAAGGCCAAACTTAATAAAATAATTATTTATTATGCCAAAAATATTATGCACAATGCATTATTAATAAAAGGTTGGTACAAATAAAATTACACATTAGCAAACAGTGTTTTAAAATAAAAAAGGAGAAAACAGATTGAATACTTTCCTAGTTTCAAGATCTGTGCCAGGGGCTGGCATGAAGTTATGGGTTCTTACTCTGTAGAACAGCTCCCCTTGTAAGAATGACCAATTTCAGTGTTAACACACAAGACCCTTATACCTTTCTTCCATAGATCAGGTTGCCTGACCACACCCTCCTGGGCGGGCTAAGAAACCCCCTGTCTTTAAACACATATAGGCATTAGACTAATGTCCTTTTAGTGACCTTATCAGTTTCTGTGAATGAGGCCGTTTTGCATCATGTATTCTACTGACAGTCTAAGTCATAAAACTCTATCATGTGTATCTCTGGAACTAAAAGCTTTGAGTGGCTTTATTACTCAAAGTATACACAATAACATCTGGAGGAGTGAGCCTTAGAAACTTTTTATGAGGCTCCTGGCACTTCAAAAAAAAAACAGAAACAAACCCAGTACACAACTATTTTTAAAAAACAAACAACTGTTCTTAGTTCACAACTAAACAGAATTAACCCCTTAGCAGCTACATCCTGAGATACTCGTGACACTGTGCCTCAGAAAGTATGCATATAAAAGCATTCTGCACATTTAGATAATGGAAGTGAATTGGAAAGTTGTTTAAAATTGTGTGCTCTATCTGAATCATGAAGGTATAATTTATAATTGACCATCCCTTTAAGAAAATAAGGCAGAGGGTTTCAATGAATTAATTACATTCAAATGATGGTCAGTTAATAGAGGTGCTTCCCAAGTGGCAGACAAGTTAAGGAGCAGCAGTCTGAAGACCGCTGCTTCTTAACTTACATTTCCGGCCAGGAGGCTCGCGCAGAATAAGCAGCATCCGCTACTTTATAAATATACCTCCATATCTCCAGAAGGATATAAATAAACTAGGATGGCTACTAAAATGGTACATGGTCTAAAATATAAAACATTCCAAGGAATATTCTATGATCTAAATATGTATAGTTTATAGAAGGGAAAGAAGAGACATTATAGAAACCTTAAAATATATGTAAAGTTGAAGCTGAAAGCAGTTTGCACAAAAAAAATAGTGGGTAGCAGATTCAAGAGAAACATGAAGAAGCAGTTTGTTGCAGAAAGGTTTGTGGATTCATGGAATAAACTTCCAATAGAGGTGGTAAATAGAAGGACTGTAAAGAATTCAGAAATGCGTAGTTCATGCATAAGTAAATGTTATATGGGTAAACTTGATGGGTTTTTTGGTTATCTACCATTAAATTCTATGTTTCTATGGAATACTTACACAGATGTCCAGAAGACAATTTCAAAGATTTATCAAGAGCTTTGAGGTGTTGAATTTCAAAAGGCAAAACTGGTCTTGAAAAGGTGTTGTAAAGTCTCTTAAAAATGGATTGTGATTGGCAAGAACTTTTTGGCTCCATAATTAAAATCGGTCTTTATTCTGTGTGCCACAAACACAATTACAGGTGCAAGAATTAGCCGAAAATGCAAAGTTGTGATTGCATCAAATTGAAAAGTGGCCTTTCCAGACAGAAAAAGAACCAAAAAAAAACCCAGTCTATAAACTGTAATCAACCTCTAAATGTGCTTTATATGATGGAATATGATGAAAAAGTGATTAGCTCCTAATAACTGGTTTCTCAAAGTGGAATGCACCTCACAAAGAAGCAGAAAATATAGTGCAACAAATTCACATCAGATCTCGTATGGATTATCTGATCACTATTAGATTGCACATTTAATTGAATCAGTCTCTGGCATTTCAGTATATTAACAGTATTAGATGATCTCATTGGAAAAAAAACTCTGTCTATTCCAAACAGCAGTTTTCTAATATTAGTAATATCTATTACAGCTAATTGACAAGAAAACAAAGCAGCAAGAAAGGGATAGAGGATACCAGAATAGTCACTGAGTAATTTCAAATTCCATTTATTAATACAGCAATCCCATTCTATATGATTATACATTGTGTATGTGTGAGAGTGTTTATTCTCACAATGTAAGCTCAATTGTTAAACCCCCTGGCACAATCAAATCCCCAGTCAGTGCTGCAGACAACAGCTTAGTCTGACATGACATATTTGGTTTGGAGTTCTGCGTTTCATTTTACAAGCAGTTGCTCATAAAAGGCTTATTTCGATTTGGTATATTTGATTATTACTTATATTTTATTAACAAAATAAATGTATAGTAGGTATTAGTGATTTTTTGTTTAATAGAAAACAGGTTGTAGGTTTGTTAATATCTTTTTTTAATTGTTACTGTCTTTGAAGCTCTAAACAGTGGTATATTGCTAATAAAAATAAAAGCAAAATTATTATTTTATTATTATTATTTACTTGTGGAGTGTTCAGTATTTCCTGCTATAGATGCATTGCACAATAGGTACTAAACTTCTACTGGAAGGATCTATTTAGACTGGTGTCATAAAGTATGTGTAATCAGATAAGTTGGATAACTACAAAGTGAACAGACTGGTTAACAAGAAATTGTATAACATTTTCACAGATAATAGGTATTGGAAATTTAAGTTTTACATTTATCAGTTGTCTTATAAGAATGATAATAGGGTGGTCTTGAGAATTTGTAACATATTTACAAAATATGTTTCTTTTGTTTAGTTTATTTTTTAACAATACAGCATGGTAAGTACAAAAATATCTATTATAAAAATGGTTTAAATAAATTTTTCAAAAATGTTTAAAAACTAGGAAATTAATTGACAAAAAGCTTATGTTAATGCCTGGGGGCATATTTATCAAGCTCTGTATGGAGCTTGATGCCCCGTGTCCAAAGACCGCTGCTCCATAACCTGTCTGCCTGCTTTTAGGGGACAGAAATCAACCCCATCTAATACAATCGGATTGATTGCCACCCCCTGCTAGCGGCCAATTGGCCGTTAATCTGCAGGGGGTGGTATCGCACCAGCAGTTCACAAGAACTGCTGATGCAATGATAAATGCAGAGAGCGTATGCTGTCGGCATTTATTGATGTGCAGCTGACATGATCTGCTATATCGGATCATGTCCGCTCGCACCATAATAAATAGGCCCCCTAAAGTTTAAGTTGTTAATCAAATGGTAAAAAACAAGGAAATTCTCAACTTAAACTGGCCCTGTCCTGGGTGCTTTGCATGACATCATCAATGACATCACTGATTACATCACACATGATATTGCTGACAAAATCATCAGTGACATCCATAGTGACTTCATCAATGGCATCAGTAGTGACATAACCCATGACATCATCCTAAAGATCAGAGAAGTTATATATTTTTAAATCATCAATGACATCACTAGTGACATCATATGACATCATCAATGGCATCAGTAGTGACATAACTCATGACAATTTCCTACACTTTAGAGAAATGTGGAAATTGTATTACACTGTATCTCAGATTACATTGTGCAATATTATTTATAACATCACTTATGATGTAATTAGTACCACCATATACAGAAATGTGTAAAATGATATGCATGTTTGCTATAAAAAGTATATAGTGAGATATTTAATATGTTGTTTGTATTTACTTAATTGATTATATGAAATGTGTTAAGTGTGACCTAAGAGATTAAGGAAGGATAATGTTTGATCAGTGTAAGAGGGCTAGGAAGATGCTCTGTGTTAGGGAACAGGATAAAAATGCTGTAGGAGTTAAGGTGAGCTTGACAAAATGAACCAAAGGATGTTGTACAAGAGAAATCAAGAGGATAGAAGAGGCTGCTTGTGCATGAGAAATTAGGGCAAGAAAAGGGAAAGGAGATGTATTCCAGAGCATTTTGAGGACAAGAAGACTGATGTGCACTCACCAGCAGGCACACAGCAATATTTAAAAAATGATGTGTACTCACCCTGTACCCTGTCTGGTCTGAGAGTGTGGTCCACTCTTGTGTTTTGAATGTATTCAGGGAAATTACAAAAGCCTGTGTCACCCTGGATGTTCCCAGTTGGTTTGTTTGACAGCATGCATTGTGTGTGTGCAGGTTAGTGTCCCAGGAGGGAAGAGACCTTGACGTCGTCCTGGGCTTAAACCGTTTGGCACCAAATTCAACTAACTCTCCCATTTTTACTTTTAAACATCGCTGTGTGCCTGCTGTTTATATATGTGCATTTGGGTTACTTGCGGTAGAGTATTCAGAAGAGCAGGGTGGGCTGATTCTCCATTCCACTATCAGGTGAACTGTTAGGACACAGTTCAGGTTTTCCATTAAATGGAGACTGAGTAATTAAGGTGATTAGGCTTGCATGATACTGGTTTGGTTCCTTTAACCCCTTAGCCCATTGACATATATATATATGTTGCGTAGTACTTTGCTTATCATACCGCTCAACGTATATATACGTCAGAGCTGCAGGAAGCTCCAGCAGTCTCGGCTGTTAAGTTACAGCCAAGAGTTGGATTTTCTGAGCTGCAGGCACCTGCCACATATGGAACCGGAGCATGATTGGTGCTCCGCTTCCATATGAAGGCAGAAGCAAGATTGTTACAGACGGTGACATTGTGTGTGTCACCGTCTGTAATGCACCTCTGCTGGTGCCGGTGGGAGGTGTTGGAGGGAATCTGCGAGGCAGGTGGGCAGTCTAGCAGTAAAGGGGAACAGAGGGGGAAGGCGGGGGAAGTGGGATATCCCTAAATTAAAAATAAATAAAGGGAGAGAGAGGGATAGGGAACTACAGAAAAAAATGGGGTTGGGGGGAGGATCCCTAACTAACGGTCACAGGAGAAGGGAACCACTACACTACAGAAAGTTAAAAAATTTCAAAAATTAAAAAACAGGTGCTTTATAGGTACTGGCATACAGCTGCCAGTACATAAGATGGCAGGCACCTGTTAGAGGGGGAGGATTAGAGAGCTGTTTGGGAGGGATCAGGGAGGTTGGAGGGTAAGTGGGGATCCTACACTGCAGAAAAAAAAAATTTAATTAAAAAAATGAATTGCCTTAATCATTTTCATATTGGTAGACAGTACCTAAGATGTGGGAGACCAGTGGGGGGTGAGGAGGGAAGAGAGCTGTTTGGGAGGGATCAGGGAGTGTGAGGTGTCAGGTGGGATTGTAAAATTAACCTTAAAAACTACCTGATTAACCCCATCTGTCAGTATATGGCCGGGTTATAATACAATATATTTAATAATTATTCTTTGAAACAAACCCCCAATAAAATGCATATACTAAACAATTAAAATTAATATAAATTCCTAAATTATTTTTATTAGTTAAACCTATACACACATTGAATTATATTTATAGAAAAACAGATTATGAATCAGATGATACATACTTATGCTGTTATAATATCCTTACAAAGATCATAAAAATATATCTTTACAATTTACCTTATTCACAATAATCGCATTAAAATACCAGAATCTTCTGTTATTAACCAATAACTCTAGTTCAATGCTCAATATGGATTACCAACTTACTATGGGATATAATAACAATAACCAGTTTATGTACAGTTCTGAAAGAGTTCACTATAATAACTGACTTATAAATCTGGAGTATAAAACCCTGTCTAGTAAATAAATTATTTAGCAGCAATAATGACTAGTTAAGACTACACAGGCCTATGAAACACAAGCTTAAAATACTAATTGTGTCCTTTTAAATGTATCAGCTTCAATTAGACTGCAGCAACAATGAATGTATTTCTTGATACTTTACAAGGTCATCAGTTTGAGAATTCAGTTAATATCCAAATATGTCTATCATCATATGTTTAGAGGAATTATGCACATTTGAAAGAGAATTAATCTTGATAGTCTCTTATCCACAAAGAGTGTCCCAACTTATTTGTCTTACAGAAAATTGTGTTCGCACACTGATCCTTCTATAAGCAAAGATGGCAGCCAGCAGGATTGCACAATAGTCACCAAGCAACGTTTTTTCCACCAAGATCCCTCTCTCTCTGTGCAAGGAGTTTTTGTCTGAGACAAAACTCCTCCTCACTTCTTAATCATTCGATAGATTTGGATACTCACTTTTTTCTGATTGGCTACTGGGAAATTTCATTTTCAACAGCCAACTGCCTTTTGGCTATAATACTAGATTTAGGCCATCGGGGGAAGCAGACAAAGACAAACAGTTTCATTCAAATATTGCTGCAGTTCAATTATCTAACCTATAAAATGTTTATCAAATACACTATTTCTTTATATTAATAAACCTGTCTGGTCATATATCTATCTCATCTAATATACCTTAGCATGTATTTATAGAGGCCAAAGATGAACATACTTCCAGTATCATACTAGTAAGCAATTATACTGTAAATTATTTGGCTCTTCACAGAATCATTTCATTCAACATTTCACATTTCTAATATTTTTTGAGTGCATATATTCATGTTTATGATCAATATTCACAGGACATCTTGTCTGAAAAATAAAGACACAGATGTTGTTATTTTAAAATAAACATTTATACATTTATTATACAGCCATTTATCAAGCTCAGCAAATATTTAACTAATATGTTACTGTTTCAGATATATATATATATATGAGTGACAAAGGTGCTGGGATGTATTAAGCGCTAAGTGAGATGCAGGGGATAAATATGAAAAAATACAATACAAAATAGATATAAGCAGTACAATACCACTGACAAGTAGATGATGCTCAATATAGAACCTGTGTATGAATTAACACCCCCCAAAAAAAAAACACTAAAATGTGGTAAATGCACGGAGTAAGTGAAAAAAAACAAGCACAAACCAAAAACAATAAAATAGTATATTCAGGGTGAAGAGTATATAAACATATATTGTGAGGGGTCACTGGGGGGGGGAAATTTCAAAAAATGTATGCATAAATGTTGAAAGTAAATGATGACACCCCAATGCAAAGAAAGATCCCACAGCTCTCCCCTCTTTTTTTTTTTTTTTTTTTTAATGCTTTATTTAATTTTTGACAGAAAGAAATAAAAAGTAGCAAAAGAGCACATTCGCTCATGTTTGTGCACCGCGCAGGGTAAATCAGGGTACATACATAATAAAGAAATAAATTGATGTCAGTACATCATACAGAGCATATAATCTTGTTTACATGCATACTTGTCCAAACAAAAAAAAAGAAAAAGAAAAGTAAAACTATGACTATTCTGCCGCTTTTCTGGTGCGTAATAAAAAAAAAAAAAAAAAAAATGTTACCTCTCCCCCGCTATAAGCTCTCAGAACCATGCCACTGGGAACACTTCTCTCAAAATTAGGCCTTCAAAATATTCTGTTTTATGAAACTCTTTAGTAAGAATATACTGTATGGTAAGAGGATATACCTGGATAATTTTGGTCCATTTATTAAAGAATATTTGAATTTGTTTGCTATGTAATTTAGAGATATTATACTGTTCAAAAATAATCTGTTGTTTTACAGTTTCCAAAAATATAGTGAAAGAGGGGGATTTTCTATGTTTCCAACTTTTTAATAATAGATTGCGGACAATTAATATAATCGTATTAATCAGGTCAGCATTATGACCTCCTGTACTTAAGAAAACAATCATTTTTGGGTCAGAAATAGAATACTCTGAGTCCAGCTTATTTAACCAAAAATTAACTTTCTGCCAGAATTGCCACACTTTCGGGCAATACCAAAAACAGTGTAACAAATCTGCCCAAGGTAAAGAACATTTATAGCAAAGGCCCATGCTATCCTGAGACCACTGGGCTAATCTTTTCGGTGAGATATATGCATTATTGAGTAATTTTAGGTGGGATTCGTGCCAGGAGAAGCGAAGGGGCGCCTCCACCAGCCATTTAATACTTTTTTTTAATCAAATCATGATTAATTCCTTCAAAGTATCTCGACCAGTGTGAGATATATTGATCAGAATATAATTGACCCTGCTTAGCCAGTAAGATATTGCATAAGAGCGAAATAGAGTGTTTTCCTTGTTTATATAACTTTATATACCCTCCAATTTCTGCAAAGCATTCCGACCAATTAACGAGCTGTAGTTTCTTATTTAAAAAATTACGTAGCTGTAAATAGGCAAAGAAGTGTTTGTTGGAAAGATTAAATTCATTGACAATGCTTTCAAAGGTTCTTATATTAGCTTGCTCATCTAAGAGCTGTATTATCTTAGAAAGTCCTTTATTATCCCATTCTCTAAATGGCTTATAAAAACACCCAGGTAGAAACACCCAGATGATATATGGAAATTGATCTTAAGCCGAGAGCATAGAAGTTGCCAGGCTTTAACTACATTATATATACTGGTACACAATTTTATACTTTTTGGTAGTTGGACACTAACGCAGTGTAAGATTGTTTTACAAGAAAACGGATATATAATGGTCTCTTCTAAACTTATATTCGTCAATGGCTTGCCATCATGCAGCCAGTCTATCCCATAACGTGCCAGGATAGCTAAGTTATATGACTTGATGTCGGGGAAAGCTAAACCGCCATGCTCCTTCTGTTGAGATAGTTTTTTAATCGAAATCATCTGTCTTGACTTATTCCAAAGAAACTTAGCACAGGCCTGGTTAAATATTTTAATATCTTTTGCTTTGATAAATAAAGGGAGATTATTCATTACAAATAATATCTGTGGGAACAGAATATTTTTTATCATTGTAATTTTAGCTGATAGAGAAATTGGAAGTAATGCCCAACGTTGTAATTTGGCTTTAATATTAGTAAAGAAAGGAGTAAAATTAAGTCTGTACCAGCTGTTTGGATCTCTATGTAATATAATCCCAAGATATCTGAAACTCTCGACCTCTTTTAGATCATATTGAATCCTACTATCCTTATTTTTATATATCCATAATATCTCAGATTTAATTGTGTTTACCTTATAGCCTGAGATTCTGCTAAATAATTCTAAAGCACCAAATGCTATGGGAATATTTTTATGTGTATGTTTAAAATATAATAATAAGTCGTCTGCATAGAGTGACAAAACTAATTTCTGTTCGCCTATATTTATCCCCTCAAGTTCTTGACGTAGATAAATTGCCAAGGGTTCAATGGCCAGGTTAAATAAAAGGGGGGAAAGTGGGCAGCCCTAACGGATACCTTTCTCCATTTTAAAAAAAGAAGTTTGGGTATTATTAATCGCTATAGAGGAAATTGGATAATTGTATATAGTTTTAATAAATTCTATCAAATTTCCTGAGAAACCAAATTTTGTCAGGGCCACATATAAGTGTTCCCATATTATGGAGTCAAATGCCTTCTCCGCGTCAATCATAACCATAGCAATATCATCTTGATATGTTATTTTCTCCTTATTAATTTTATTCCAAAAATATTCTATTAGAATATATGCTTTTCTAATATTTTTAGTAAGTGACCTATTGCACATGAAACCCGCTTGATCTTGATGGATAATTTCTTGGAGTACTTCCTTAAGACGATTCGCTATTATGGATGTTAACAGTTTGTAATCTATATTCAGCAGGGAGATAGGTCTATAGGACCCTAAATCTGTTAAATTTTTATCTTTTTTTGGTATAAGGGTTATGACTGACGCGGAGAAAAACCTTGACATTAATTTTCCCTCCATAAAATATTCATTGAATAAACAAGTTAAAATAAAAACAATTTCTGATTTTAGGAGCCTGTAGAACTCAGCCGGTATTTGGTCTGGTCCAGGTGCCTTGCCCAATTTAGTTGCCTCTATCGCTTTTATAACCTCGTCTGGGGAAATAGGCAAATTCATTACCTTCACTTGATCTGCAGTGATCTGTGGACAAGTAATACAGCTCCAAAATGTCTTACTGGCTTCTTTATCTATAGCTTTCGAGGCATATATATTCTTATAGTATCCATAGAAAGCTTTACTAATATCTTCAGTTTGTGTGTAATTTCGACCCTCTACAATCACATTCTCAATTATATTCTTCCGGTTTCTAGCTTTATCTAACCTTGACAGAAGCTTCACTGATTTACCATATCTACCACCATAAGCAGAGTTTACTCTGGCTTCCTGCTTTATCATTTTAGCTAGAAGAAACGAGTCTCTTTCTTGTTTGGCCTTTCTATACTCTAGCCAATATTTCCTTAATGTATTATTTGTATAATTCGGAAGAGCCCTGGCAACGGCTTTTGTTAACTGAATCTCACAAGCTGTGGTCTTTTTTTTTTAGAGTAATCATATATAATTTAATCTCTCCCCTTAGATATGCTTTGGGCCGCCTCCCAAAATATTTCGTAGTTATTAGCATACTCTTGATTTGTTGACCACAGTATTCGCGGCCATTTATTTTTTATCCATATTTGGAAAAATCCATCATTAATCATATGTTTGGAAAAAAAAAATTATTTCCCCCCTGTATATACTCATCACGCGCCCCTACCTCCAGTGATATTGTAGCATGATCTGATATTGTAATTTCACCGATATCTGTACATATCTCTTCCTGTAATAAAGCATTTGAGACTAAAAAAAAATCAATGCGCGAGAGAGATCTATGTACCTGAGATTTATTTATTTATTTATTTATTTATAAAATATTTTACCAGGAAGGATACATTGAGATTTTCTCTCGTTTTCAAGTATTGTCCTGGGATCACAAAACATTGCATTGATACAATAGGGTACAATAAAATACAAAAACAATAATAAAAATACACATTATATGCAAACATTTAACATAGAGCAGGTTATGAAATATTTAATCAACCATGACAGGAGCATTCTGTTTTGAGATATGTATAGAGGGATCTCTTAAAGGATTTTAGGCTTGGGGAAGTTTTTAAAGTGTGAGGGAGGTCATTCCATAATTGTGGCGCTCTGTAGGAAAAGGAGGATCGAGCTGCTTTTTTTTTGTATTGAGGCAAGCTAAATAATGTGCTGTTATTGGATCGGAGGTTATAGGAGGTGGGAATAGCAGGGGAGAGCATTCTGCTCAGGTAGGGTGGGAGCTTCCCAGAAAGGCTCTTAAAGACAAGGCAGGAAAGATGGGAGGGTGCGTCTGGATTCTAGCGACAGCCAGTTTAGTTCTTTTAGCATGTCACAATGGTGGGTCCTGTAGTTACATTGTAGCACAAAGCGGCAGAGCGAGTTATATAACGTATTTAGTTTATTAAGGTGAGTTTGTGGAGCAGGTGCATATACTATGTCCCCATAATCCAAGATAGGCATCAGCATTTGCTGTACAATCTTTTCCTTTACTGTAGGGCTGAGGCAAGATTTGTTTCTGTACAGGGCACCTAGTTTTGGATAAAGTTTAGAGGCAATTTTTTCTATGTGGAGTCCAAAAGATAGATTGGGGTCTAACAACATACCTAAGTATTTAAAAGAGTGGACTGCGGTCAGCGTGCAATTGGATTTTGTTTTGATGCGAAGATGGAATTTTGTAATTTATGTATTTTAGGTCCCATTCCAAAGATCATTGTGACCGTTTTGTCAGTGTTTAGGAAGAGTTTGTTTTTCGAGATCCACTTTTCTACCTCTGTGAACTGGTCTTGGAGCACTGTTTCAAGCTGCAGCAGATCAGATTTGTTTGCATAGATTACCGTGTCATCTGCGTACATGTGTACAGTTGAGGATTTGCAGACATTAGGCAAATCATTTATAAATAATGTGAATAGTAGGGGCCGAGAATGGAACCTTGGGGAACACCACACGTGACTGGGAGAGGGAGGGGAGTCAATGGTAGAGACAGAGACATATTGTGTTACGATCCGATACATATGATTTAAACCAGGTTAACGGGTGATCAGCAATACCAGAGTTTTTAGTTTGAGAAGGTAGTAGGTCATGGTCCACTGTGTCAAAAGCCTTTGCAAAATCAAGGAAAATAGCTCCATGTTTAGGTCTCCTTGTTCCATGGCAGTTTGGATGTCGTTGCAAACTTTAGGAGGGCAGTTGTAGTGGAGTGATTCGGTCTGAAACCTGATTGATCAGGGGTCAGATAGTTAGAAAGTTGTAATACTCGCATAATTGGCGTATGGGACGCATTTTTCTAGGATTTTTGACAATACAGGGAGCAGTGATATAGGACGATAGTTAGAAACCAAGGTTAACTCCCCACTTTTATGAATAGGCACTACTTCTTGCAGTTTTCCAGAGTTTGGGTATGTATCCAGACACCAAGGATTCGTTAATTAGGGTTGCAACAGGCTTAGCAATTGCCGGCGCACTGAGCTTCAACAGCATTGCTGGGATTTGATCAGGTCCTGACTGGTTTTTCATTTTTAGATTATCGAGGTGTTTCTTAATGACATTGAAGGGTACAGGTCTAAAATTGAACTTTTCTATATTGGGTCTTTGCTGTTTTAGTGGGGCCTTGATCCACATTTGTAGCTTCAGGATGGCGTGCCATTTATTAGTTTGTCAATCAGGGTGGTGGAGCATCCTACAAAATAATTGTTAAAGGCATTTGCTACTTCTAAGGGGAGTTGCAGGTTTTGGTTATCCACATTGACAGTGGAGGGTTGGGGGAGTGGATTGGTGGGGAATTTTGTAAGTTATTTATGAGTTTCCAAAACTTTCTAGGGTTACATATATTATTGTTCAGATTTTCACAGGAAATATTGCGCCTTAGCCAATTTTGTTTGTTTAGTACATATATTTCGCCATTTTCTATATACACAGTGATCATTCATAGAGCCAGTATGCTTGAACTGTTGTCCACAATGAATCCCGAAATTGGTACATTTGAATGAGGTCAGCTGTGATCCAATTCAAGTGTGCTCCTTTTACTCTCACCTTACGCAGCAGTGCATGTAAATTCCAAACTTGTAGGAGTTCAGACTGAAAGAATTCAACTGCAGAGTCTAGATCTGGGATTAGGTTTAATCTGTGCCAGGGGAGGTTCTTGATGTCATTGTAGAAATGATTGAAGATTAAATTTTTTGAAGGACCTGGTGATTGTAACCTTGGGAGAGGATTTAGTTGCCTTTATTTTGCGCACGCAGTACACTAAGCAGTGGTCACTGAAATTGTTAGGGAGAACACCTGCCTCCTGGATTCGGTCGGGAGAAGTTGGAGAGAATCCAGTCGAGCAGGGTATGATTATGGCTTTTGATGTTTATGCGAGTTGGGGAGGAGATTAATTGCGTTAGATGCAAAGATTTAAACAGCGAGCGACAACTGTTATTTTTTGGATTCAGCCAATCGATGTTAAAATCTCCAAAAACCTAAATTTCACTTTTTGGGTTTTGAGTTATGGATTCACTAAGGAGCTGTGCTATGTCCGAAATGGAATGCACAGGGGAGCTTGGTGGGCGGTAGATTCCTGCAACAATGATTGATTTACTGCACGGGGATCTCAATTTTGCCAGAAAGGAAATCAAAGGTGGGCAGGAGAGCTAGATTTTTGTAAGGGGGTGAACTTTGTGGAATTGTCAACATAAATTACAAATGCCACCTCTCCTCTCTTTGCTCTATCATTCTATGGCATGAATATCCAGTATTGCAATGGCAGAGTCAGGTATTTTGCGGGTTAGCCACGATTCAGAGATCACAATGATTTTGGGTTTGTATTGTAACACCAAAGCTTGCAGTGCATCAATTTTCGGTAGTAAGCTGCGGATATTACAGTGCACAAAGGAGAGGCCTTTCTTAGCTGGAAGGCTAGAATGGAATTTGTTAGGGGACCAGGGTTAGACTCTACGTCATTTGCAAGGGCAAGTAACAGTAAGGAATAGAAATTTGGAAATCATTTTTGATTGGCCATATAGTGAATGTGATACTTTATAATATGTGAGGTGGTGGGGTAGGAGGGTTATTTTTTATAACCCTCCACCAGCACTCAGCAGATAAGTTACAGCAACAGAGCAGGCCATGATGTATGATATTTGTTTTCCCCAGTTTGAGGTGTGTGCTTATGGCGGTTATTATGTGAACCAAATTGGAGTGAGAAAAGGGTTATCATGAATAACAGTAAGGATATATTTGGATTCATGTTAGTGGTATGAGGTGTGTAGATAAAAAATAAAATTGAAAAGTATATACACTATTGATGTGTGATATATAGCTATATGTAGGAAGAGAGGGTATTTATTCTATAGGGTTAAGTAGAGGAAGGATGTGCTGATCAGTGGTTGCAGCTGTCATTTAAGGAGAATGAAATAAGTGTGGGAGACTATCTATAAAGGAAGAAATGAGCCTGGGGGTGGGGGGGGTGGGGGGCAGGGTGGGTGGGAAACTATCTTGCAGGATCTACCTTTTTGCAAAGCAGGGGCACAGCTGAGATAAGTTCTGTATTTTCATTGCAAGGCTTGGGTAGATATGTTTAAAAATCAGGCTTTTTGCAAAGCAGGGGCACAGCTGAGATAAGTTCTGTATTTTACTTGCAAGGCTTGGGTAGATATGTTTAAAAATCAGGCTTTTTGCAAAGCAGGGGCACAGCTGAGATAAGTTCTGTATTTTCTTGCAAGGCTTGGGTAGATATGTTTAAAAATCAGGCTTTTTTTGCAAAGCAGGGGGCACAGCTGAGATAAGTTCTGTAATTTCTTGCAAGGCGATGGGTAGATATGTTTAAAAATCAGGCTTTTTTGCAAAGCAGGGGCACAGCTGAGATAAGTTCTGTATTTTCTTGCAAGGCTTGGGTAGATATGTTTAAAAATCAGGCTTTTTGCAAAGCAGGGGCACAGCTGAGATAAGTTCTGTATTTTCTTGCAATGCTTGGGTAGATATGTTTAAAAATCAGGCTTTTTGCAAAGCAGGGGCACAGCTGAGATAAGTTCTGTATTTTCTTGCAAGGCTTGGGTAGATATGTTTAAAAATCAGGCTTTTTGCAAAGCAGGGGCACAGCTGAGATAAGTTTCTGTATTTTCTTGCAAGGCTTGGGTAGATTGTTTAAAAATCAGGCTTTTTGCAAAGCAGGGGCACAGCTGAGATAAGTTCTGTATTTTCTTGCAAGGCTTGGGTAGATATGTTTAAAAATCAGGCTTTTTGCAAAGCAGGGGCACAGCTGAGATAAGTTCTGTATTTTCTTGCAAGGCTTGGGTAGATATGTTTAAAAATCAGGCTTTTGCAAAGCAGGGGCACAGCTGAGATAAGTTCTGTATTTTCTTGTCAAGGCTTGGGTAGATATGTTTAAAAATCAGGCTTTTTGCAAAGCAGGGGCACAGCTGAGATAAGTTCTGTATTTTCTTGCAAGGCTTGGGTAGATATGTTTTAAAAATCAGGCTTTTTGCAAAGCAAGGGCACAGCTGAGATAAGTTTCTGTATTTTCTTGCAAGGCTTGGGTAGATATGTTTAAAAATCAGGTCTTTTTGCAAAGCAGGGGCACAGCTGAGATAAGTTTCTGTATTTTCTTGCAAGGCTTGGGTAGATATGTTTAAAAATCAGGCTTTTTGCAAAGCAGGGGCACAGCTGAGATAATGTTCTGTATTTTCTTGCAAGGCTTGGGTTAGATATGTTTAAAAATCAGCGCTTTTTGCAAAGCAGGGGGCACAGCTGAGATAGTTCTGTATTTTCTTGCAAGGCTTGGGTAGATATGTTTAAAAATCAGGCTTTTTTGCAAAGCAGGGGCACAGCTGAGATAAGTTCTGTATTTTCTTGCAAGGCTTTGGTAGATATGTTTAAAAATCAGGGCTTTTTGCAAAGCAGGGGCACAGCTGAGATAAGTTCTGTATTTTCTTGCAAGGCTGTGGGTAGATATGGTTTAATAATCAGGCTTTTTGCAAAGCAGGGGCACAGCTGAGATAAGTTCTGTATGTTTCTTGCAAGGCTTGGGTAGATATGTTTAAAAATCAGGCTTTTTGCAAAGCAGGGGCACAGCTGAGATAAGTTCTGTATTTTCTTTGCAAGGCTTGGGTAGATATGTTTAAAAATCAGGCTTTTTGCAAAGCAGGGGCACAGCTGAGATAAGTTCTGTATTTTCTTGCAAGGCTTGGGTAGATATGTTTAAAAAATCAGGCTTTTTGCAAAGCAGGGGCACAGCTGAGATAAGTTCTGTATTTTCTTGCAAGGCTTGGGTAGATATGTTTAAAAATCAGCGCTTTTTGCAAAGCAGGGGCACAGCTGAGATAAGTTCTGTATTTTCTGCAAGGCATGGGGTAGATATGTTTAAAAATCAGGCTTTTAGCAAAGCAGGGGCACAGCTGAGATAAGTTCTGTATTTTCTTGCAAGGCTTGGGTAGATATGTTTAAAAATCAGGCTTTTTGCAAAGCAGGGGCAACAGCTGAGATAAGTTCTGTATTTTCTTGCAAGGCTTGGGTAGATATGTTTTAAAAATCAGGCTTTTTGCAAAGCAGGGGCACAGCTGAGATAAGTTCTGTATTTTCTTGCAAGGCTTGGGTAGATATGTTTAAAAATCAGGCTTTTTGCAAAGCAGGGGGCACAGCTGAGATAAGTTCCTGTATTTTCTTGCAAGGCTTGGGTAGATATGTTTAAAAATCAGGCTTTTTTGCAAAGCAGGGGCACAGCTGAGATAAGTTCTGTATTTTTCTTGCAAGGCTTGGGTAGATATGTTTAAAAATCAGGCTTTTGCAAAGCAGGGGCACAGCTGAGATAAGTTCTGTATTTTCTTGCAAGGCTTGGGTAGATATGTTTAAAAATCAGGCTTTTTGCAAAGCAGGGGCACAGCTGAGATAAGTTCTGTATTTTCTTGCAAGGCTTGGGTAGATATGTTTAAAAATCAGGCTTTTTGCAAAGCAGGGGGCCCAGCTGAGATAAGTTCTGTATTTTCTTGCAAGGCTTGGGTAGATATGTTTAAAAATCAGGCTTTTTGCAAAGCAGAGGGCACAGCTGAGATAAGTTCTGTATTTTCTTGCAAGGCTTGGGTAGATATGTTTAAAAATCAGGCTTTTTGCAAAGCAGGGGCACAGCTGAGATAAGTTCTGTATTTTCTTGCAAGGCTTGGGTAGATATGTTTAAAAATCAGGCTTTTTGCAAAGCAGGGGCACAGCTGAGATAAGTTCTGTATTTTCTTGCAAGGCTTGGGTAGATATGTTTAAAAATCAGGCTTTTTGCAAAGCAGGGGGCACAGCTGAGATAAGTTCTGTATTTTCTTGCAAGGCTTGGTATATATGTTTAAAAATCAGGCTTTTTGCAAAGCAGGGGCACAGCTGAGATAAGTTCTGTATTTTCTTGCAAGGCTTGGGTAGATATGTTTAAAAATCAGGCTTTTTGCAAAGCAGGGGGCACAGCTGAGATAAGTTCTGTATTTTCTTGCAAGGCGTTGGGTAGATATGTTTAAAAATCAGGCTTTTTGCAAAGCAGGGGCACAGCTGAGATAAGTTCTGTATTTTCTTGCAAGGCTTGGGTAGATATGTTTAAAAAAATCAGGCTTTTTGCAAAGCCAGGGGCACAGCTGAGATAAGTTCTTGTATTTTCTTGCAAGGCTTGGGTAGATATGTTTAAAAAATCAGGCTTTTTGCAAAGCAGGGGCACAGCTGAGATAAGTTCTGTATTTTCTTGCAAGGCTTGGGTAGATATGTTTAAAAATCTGGCTTTTTGCAAAGCAGGGGCACAGCTGAGATAAGTTCTGTATTTTCTTGCAAGGCTTGGGTTAGATTATGTTTAAAAATCAGGCTTTTTGCAAAGCAGGGGCACAGCTGAGATAAGTTCTGTATTTTCTTGCAAGGCTTGGGTAGATATGTTTAAAAATCAGGCCTTTTGCAAAGCAGGGGCACAGCTGAGATAAGTTCTGTATTTTCTTGCAAGGCTTGGGGTAGATATGTTTAAAAATCAGGCTTTTTGCAAAGCAGGGGCACAGCTGAGATAAGTTCTGTATTTTCTTGCAAGGCTTGGGTAGATTTGTTTAAAAATCAGGCTTTTTGCAAAGCAGGGGCACAGCTGAGATAAGTTCTGTATTTTCTTGCAAGGCTTGGGTAGATATGTTTAAAAATCAGGCTTTTTGCAAAGCAGGGGCACAGCTGAGATAAGTTCTGTATTTTCTTGCAAGGCTTGGGTAGATATGTTTAAAAATCAGGCTTTTTGCAAAGCAGGGGCACAGCTGAGATAAGTTCTGTATTTTCTTGCAAGGCTTGGGTAGATATGTTTAAAAATCAGGCTTTTTGCAAAGCAGGGGCACAGCTGAGATAAGTTCTGTATTTTTCTTGCAAGGCTTGGGTAGATATGTTTAAAAGATCAGGCTTTTTGCAAAGCAGGGGCACAGCTGAGATAAGTTCTGTTTTTCTTGCAAGGCTTGGGTAGATATGTTTAAAAATCAGGCTTTTTGCAAAGCAGGGGCACAGCTGAGATAAGTTCTGTATTTTCTTGCAAGGCTTTGGGTAGATATGTTTAAAAATCAGCTTTTTGCAAAGCAGGGGCACAGCTGAGATAAGTTCTGTATGTTCTTGCAAGGCTTGGGTAGATATGTTTAAAATTCAGGCTTTTTGCAAAGCAGGGGCACAGCTGAGATAAGTTCTGTATTTTCTTGCAAGGCTTGGGTAGATATGTTTAAAAATCAGGCTTTTTGCAAAGCAGGGGCACAGCTGAGATTAAGTTCTGTATTTTCTTGCAAGGCTTGGGTAGATATGTTTTAAAAATCAGGCTTTTTGCAAAGCAGGGCACAGCTGAGATAAGTTCTGTATTTTCCTTGCAAGGCTTGGGTAGATATGTTTAAAAATCAGGCTTTTTGCAAAGCAGGGGCACAGCTGAGATAAGTTCTGTATTTTCTTGCAAGGCTTGGGTAGATATGTTTAAAAATCAGGCTTTTTGCAAAGCAGGGGCACAGCTGAGATAAGTTCTGTATTTTCTTGCAAGGCTTGGGTAGATATGTTTAAAAATCAGGCTTTTTGCAAAGCAGGGGCACAGCTGAGATAAGTTCTGTATTTTCTTGCAAGGCTTGGGTAGATATGTTTAAAAATCAGGCTTTTTGCAAAGCAGGGGCACAGCTGAGATAAGTTCTGTATTTTCTTGCAAGGCTTGGGTAGATATGTTTAAAAATCAGGCTTTTTGCAAAGCAGGGGCACAGCTGAGATAAGTTCTGTATTTTCTTGCAAGGCTTGGGTAGATATGTTTAAAAATCAGGCTTTTGCAAAGCAGGGGCACAGCTGAGATAAGTTCTGTATTTTCTTGCAAGGCTTGGGTAGATATGTTTAAAAATCAGGCTTTTTGCAAAGCAGGGGCACAGCTGAGATAAGTTCTGTATTTTCTTGCAAGGCTTGGGTAGATATGTTTAAAAATCAGGCTTTTTGCAAAGCAGGGGCACAGCTGAGATAAGTTCTGTATTTTCTTGCAAGGCTTGGGTAGATATGTTTAAAAATCAGGCTTTTTGCAAAGCAGGGGCACAGCTGAGATAAGTTCTGTATTTTCTTGCAAGGCTTGGGTAGATATGTTTAAAAATCAGGCTTTTTGCAAAGCAGGGGCACAGCTGAGATAAGTTCTGTATTTTCTTGCAAGGCTTGGGTAGATATGTTTAAAAATCAGGCTTTTTGCAAAGCAGGGGCACAGCTGAGATAAGTTCTGTATTTTCTTGCAAGGCTTGGGTAGATATGTTTAAAAATCAGGCTTTTTGCAAAGCAGGGGCACAGCTGAGATAAGTTCTGTATTTTCTTGCAAGGCTTGGGTAGATAAGATTCACAGGTAAAGCTTTTTCCCTCGGGGTGCTGAACCCGCCATATATCATGTAGACTTAATTCTTCACATATTTGAAAGAATATTTGAGAGTTTTGCCTAGGCCTTCTATTCTGTCTGTGGGATAACCTATCTAATGATGGTATAGGGGTTAAGTTAAAGTCTCCAACAAGAATTATATTTGGATCTTCCTTCAACATTAGTCTTGCCGTCATGTCACTCCAAAACAGTTGGTCCTTGACATTGGGCCCATAAACGTTACACACTACATATTTTATTTTTTTAATGTCCACTGTTAAAATTATCCATCTATCATTAAAATCTATTTGGCTTTCTTGGATATTATATTCCAAGTCTTTATTAAATAAAAAAGCGACCCCCCGTTTCCTCCTAGTACAATCTGATGCTATTACTTGTCCTACCCAATTACACTTAAGTTTCTGAGCTTCAATGTTTTTCAAATGCGTTTCCTGCAATAGGACAATATCTGGTTTAAATTTAGCTAAGTATCTAATTATCAGCTTTCTTTTTTGGGGGGTTGCTATCCCTCCTACATTCCATGAAATAAATTTGATCTTCCTCATCTTATTAGTAGCCCTTTATTTTTTATGTCCTTGTCTCTTTTTTTTTTTTTCACTTCTTTTTTTCCTTTATCATTACTTCCTGAGTGCTATAGCGAGGGAGAGAGTACAAAGCAAAACAAAACAGAACAAGACAAAGAGAAGAGAGAGAGAAAGAAAAAGAAAAAAAAAAAAAAAAAAAAAAAAAAAAAACGCACCTCCATAATATTTAAAAAACAACATAAGACCCCTAAAACTAACATTTTAATCAACTAAGGTCTCTTCTTTAACCCTTTGTTTTACCGTATTTGCCTATTTTTACAAAAGTCTCTCACTTCTTCTGTATTAACCAAAGTAACATTGCCCTCCAATTCCTCCACAATTATCCTGGCAGGATATGTTAGTCTAGCCTTCAGGCCGGCATTAATTAACCTGGTACAATAAGGAGCTAGCTCTTTTCTTTTCATTGACGTGTCACTGGAAAAATCCTGAAAGAGCAATAATTTGTTTTGATTAATTTCTAGCTTTGCTGTTTTCCTATATGCCCTCAGGATACTATTCTTATCCTGGTAGTTTAAGTATTTTACCAGGACCGGCCTGTTGTAATTCTTATCTCTTTGGTTATCTCTAGGCATACCCAGCCGGTGTGCCCTTTCAACTAAGATTGGCATATCACTGGATATAATACCCAGTGCCTTGGGTAAGGTAATACTAGCAAAGGTTATTAAGTCTGGGAATTCGCCCTTGTCTGGTAGACCTATAATTTTTAAATTATTACGTCTCGATCGATCTTCTAACTCATGAATTTTATCTTGTAGCCTACTCAGTGTCTTACTATTGTCTGTTATGATTTTTTCCTGCTTATAAATTATATCCTCATTGCTAGATACTCTGTCTTCAACTTCTGTGAGACGACTATTAATTTGTTTGAGTTCTGACATTATGTTAGCTGTTTGGCTTTTGAGCATTTCAAATTGAGGCAAAAAAATTTCAGACATCTGATATATCAAGAGCTGAATATCATCTTTATGTATTATCGGCTCAGGAGTACTTTCTATGTGAGTGTCTGAAACCCTTGTTTTTTTATCTTTTTGCTTGGGAGGCATGGCCAGGGAGTGACTTTTATTGTGAATAATAAATTTATCCATGTACAGTGTAGTAACTAAAATTCTGTGACTGTGATTTCTTTGACAACTCTTTCCTCAGAGTAATAATAAAAAAAAAAAAAAAAAAAAAAAAAGAAACTATGTGCCTATCCTTACTATGTGCTGTGTTTTATTAGATCACTCTGTACTCATAAAACCATAAGATTTGTGTATCTGTGCTTATAGGTTGTGTTGTGTGTTTATCTAAACAATAAACCTATATATACTTTTTCTTTTTTCTTTTTTTTCTTTTAACCCTCTTCCCTTCAAATACAACAGCAAAAGTGAAAAAAACAGCAAAAAAACCTTAATTGTGAAGCAAACATACATGAAGTGACCCTTTTTTTTTTTTTTCTAATCTTTTAAATTTATATCCCCCCTTGTTCTCCTGACCAACCGCCCAAATCTTTAACTGAGACTGAAATTTTTCTTGAAATAACTCCTTACATCATGTTTTGAATTAACATATCAGTTTGATATTTAGGCTAGAAACAGACAAAAATAAATGCAGCCTGTTTTTGCCTAGTTCACCTTAAGCACTCAGCTCTCTTGCATATAACTTTTTTAACTTTTTACCGATACCTTATGCTGTATTATTTAACCAAACACATCTTCTAAACAGCAAACACTCTTATGAATCTACTTACAGACTCATACCCCAATATGA
Organism: Bombina bombina; assembly: GCF_027579735.1. Classification (NCBI taxonomy): domain Eukaryota; kingdom Metazoa; phylum Chordata; class Amphibia; order Anura; family Bombinatoridae; genus Bombina; species Bombina bombina. The sequence continues at coordinate 223,561,317 of NC_069502.1, forward strand.
GGTAATTGGAACGGAAGTGGTGGGATCTGTATATCAGTCATTCCTTTACACAGAGATCGGGTATGTGGTATGCTCCTAGATCTTTCATTCTGTTCCTCAGTAGGACTTCATTTGAAACAGGCTCCTGGATCTTTTTACTCCCTTCCCCCTGTGTGTGGCTCCGGAATTCATATATAAAAAAGAGGAGAATACGCAAAAAATAGTGTGATACAGTTTAATGAAATAGACCAATGCACACAAGATTAAAAACACTCACAGGATATGACCCCAATGATATGAGGTAACTGATGGCATATACGTAGTAAAAGAAGAGGATTGTAGTTTTAAAAGTATACGCAGATCTGTACCGGCCGGTCTACAGTCAAGACCTGATGCGTTTTGAAGGCTTATATCAATATTTCCTTCTTCATCAGAGGCTTAATATAAAAATGAGGTGAGTAGCACTTTTTAAAGTTTGGCGCCGACACACCCCCTATACTCCAGAGGACCCACACCCACAAGTATGGTGATGAACGGAGAACAAGGGCTCTCCACTATAGATTCACGTAAAAAATATATATTGCTGAAATCCAAATGGGATTCCCAAGTTAAAATGACATATATCGCAAAGCTAGGAACCCTTACGAGTATGTCAATAAAAATAACGTCTATATGACGGTTAGATTAAAAACAGTCTGTGTTTTTTGAAAAATGATTCTATCTTAAAAAAACTTACTTAAAAAACGCTTTTTAAAAAAAATGCATTTATATATATACATATAATTTGCTCAAAAACATATATATAAATATAAATATACATATATTTCAATGGTGTGAATTTGACTCTTTGTTTTTCCAAACGCAATGTTCCATCTAACATACAAGTACATTGGAGTACTAAACACTTAGGTTATAAAAATGGAAAACTGGAAACAATATGAAGCAATGGATAATAAATAGTGATGAATACTGAATAATAGAATAAATAAATAGTTAAAGAAATAGATAATAAATAACCTAAAAGTCAACATAAACCCATAAATTACTATAATACAGTCTTTGGGAAAGTAAATCCAAACAACTCATGATTTGATTCATCTACCAGGATGTGGAAATATGTGGATGTATAAATCTATATACAGATTTACCTAAACAAAAAACAGAAAAAAGAAATAAGAGAACTGAAAAATTAAATTAGGAATTAAATAAGTAAATCTGCAAGGTCAATATCATTATTTAAACCATAGGGAATTAAAGTCCCCATTTTATGTATATAATAGGACTCTCTACGTCTCAAATCAAGGGTCTTGCTACCCCCTCTTTTTTTTGCTTGATACATTCCAAAATGGTTCCCCTTTAACATTGAGGGTCCTGATTGTGAAAATTTCTATAATGAAGGGAGAGATTATGACTTAAGACCCTGTTTGATATTTGTGATGCGTTTAAGTATTCTGATTTTATACGGGCAAATGGTATGCCTGATATAATGAAAATTACAACTGCATTGAAGTAGATAAACTACAAAATCTGTGTACAGTTACAAAGGGTGTTAATCTCACAAAGTGAGCCATTGTTGGTAGATTTTATTAGTTTCAAATGCTTTTTGTCATAATGGTGTTCACAAGCCACACAATTAGCCCTATTACATTTATAAAAACCCAACACTATGACCTTGGAGCCAGTTGTTTGTACCTGCTTCCTTCAGTTGGCTAGGTGCTAATACGTTTTTTAGATTTTTATTTTTTCTGAAAACAATCTGAGGACCACTGGCTGTTAGACCCCTAAGTAGTTGGTCTTGTTCTAATACATGCCAATGTTTCCATATAATAGTTTTAATTTCTCTTGCCCCTTCATTATAGGTTGTAACAAACTTAGCTCCTAGTTTCTTGTTTTCATTCTTACTTTTCCTCACTTGTAATAGGTTCCTCTCTTTTCTGGGATTTTGCTTTTAGATAGGCTTCTTGGACTAGTTTTTTCTGATAACCCTTCTCAATAAATCGATTGGTTAAAATAACAGATTCCTTTTCAAAATCCTTGATTTTACTGCAATTTCTGCGTACCCACTGGAATTGTCCGAATGGGATATTTTTAATCCAGTTCGGATGATGACAGCTCTTGGTGTGCAGATAGCCATTTCTATCTGTATCTTTTCTAAATAATTTTGTGATGGTATTGTTCCCTTCATCGGTGAGGATTAGATCAAGAAACTCAATTTCTTTAGTATTGCTTTGGTGGGTAAAGTGGAGGTTCCTGTCATTAGTATTGACATATTTAATAAAGTCATACAGTGAATCCTCACTCCCATTCCAAATTAATACAATATCATCAATGAAACGCCCCCAGAATGTAATAAATGAGCTGAAGGGGTTAATATTCAAAATGGTTGTTTCCTCCTAATGTCCCATATAAAGATTGGCATAGCTAGGGGCAAAATGTGTCCCCATCGCTGTGCCACTGATTTGAAGATAATAATTATCTTCTAATAAAAAATAATTGTGCTCAAGAATGTATTTGATTGGTGACAATAAAAAGTCTTTTTTATTAAGGGGTAAAGTGGTTCTTTCTTTAAACCAAAAGTCAACTGATAGGATCCCTTTGTTGTGTGGGATACAAGTATATAAACTACTTACATCCATTGCAACCCACTAAAAATAGCCCACCCATTTGATGTTTGAGATTTTGTCAATGACATCCATAGTATCCATTATATAGGATTTTAAAGTGGGTACAATGGGCTGTAAGTAGGTATCTACGAATTCAGACAATTTAGTCGTAAGTGAATTCATACCGGACACAATAGGTCTACCAGATGGGTTATGGGGGTCTTTATGTATCTTAAGTAGGTGATATAGAATAGCTGTTGTCGGATCAGTGATATTTAAACATTTTAACTCATTCATATTTAGAGTCCCTAGGTCTTTAGCATCATCCAGTAAGCTATTATAAATTTGTAAGTACTCCAAGGTGGGATTTTTTTATTAGTTTACAATATGTTTCATTTTCCCCCAGAAGTCTATAGGCTTCATTCACATAATCCTTTCTGTCTTGTATAACTATTCCACCTCCCTTGTCAGCTTCTCTTATGACAATCTCTTTATCATTTTTAATTTCATCTAGTAGGAGTTTCTCTTTTTTAATCAAATTATCTCTTTTTATTTTGTAATTCTGGCACATTTTATTAAAATCAACCAATACTAGATTATTAAATACTGTTATGGAATGTCCTTTTGATTGGACGGGATAAAAAACAGAATTAGGTTTATACAAGGTATGGGGATCATATGTTAGAACTGTTTTGATGTTCTCTGTGTGTTCATTTTCCACTAGTAAATGTTCTAAAGTTTTTAGAATTTCTAAATCTTGAATTTGATCACTATTGTAGGAGTCATTTTCATTATGCTCCCCCAGAGAGTCCTCATTCTTCTTAAAATGTCTATGCAAAGTAAGCTTGCTGATATATTTATTCCAAATAAAGTGAATGAATTTGGACCTCTTGTGGGAGCAAATGAAAGACCCCTTTGAAGTAGGTCTTCCTCCTGTTTAGAAAATGGTCTCTTAGATAAATTAAAAAATTTCATTAGTTCTTATTCCCATTTATCTGATTGGCCAATGAGACATACAAACTTTAATAGAAAAATAGAAAAAAGTGAGCATTTGAGAAACAACAATTCAAATGGCAGAATGGGAAAGTAATCAGAGACAGAGTAGTTATCCATATACCAACCAGAGAACTCATTTTTATAAACCCAATACAAATAATGGAGATTTTTTAGAGTTAAGTTCGTTCCGAAATGAATACAGGACGAACAATTTTCAAGAGCCTCAAGAATGGATAGGAACCCCTGAGTGGAGAGGAAAGGGGATAAAAAGAAGACTAGGAGGGGATGTAGAGGAGGAGTTAGATACAGAAAGAAAAAAGAAAAGGCCAATCAGATAAATGGGAATAAAGAACTAATGAAAAATTTTAATTTATCTAAGAGACCATTTTCTAAACAGAAGGAAGACCTACTTAAAAGGGGTCTTTCATTTGCTCCCACGAGAGGTCCAAATTCATTTACTTTTTTTTGTCGACTGGAATAAATATATCTGCAAGCTTACTTTGTATAGACATTTTAAGAAGAATGAGGATATGAAAATGACTCCTACAATAGTGATCAAATTCAAGATTTAGAAATTCTAAAAACTTTAGAACATTTACTAGTGGAAAATGAACACTCAGAGAACATCAAAACAGTTCTAACATATGATCCCCATACCTTGTATAAACCTAATTCTATTTTTTATCCCGTCCAATCAAAAGGACATTCCATACCAGTATTTAATAATCTAGAATTGGATGATTTTAATAAAATGTGCCAGAATTACAAAATAAAAAGAGATAATTTGACTAAAAAAAGAGAAACTCCTACTAGATGAAATTTAAAATGATAAAGAGATTGTCATAATAGAAGCTAACAAGGGAGGTGGAATAGTTGTACAAGACAGAAAGGATTATGTGAATGAAGCCTATAGACTTCTGGGGGAGACTGAAACATATTGTAAACTAATAAAAATCCCACCTTAGAGTACTTACAAATTTATAATAGATTACTGGATGATGCTAAAGACCTAGGGACTCTAAATATGAACAAGTTAAATTTTTTAAATATCACTGATCCGACAACAGCTATTCTATATCACCTACCTAAGATACATAAAGACCCCCATAACCTACCTGGTAAACCTATTGTGTCTGGTATGAATTCACTTATGACTAAATTGTCTGAATTCGTAGATACCTACTTACAGCCCATTGTACCCACTTTAAAATCCTATATAAGGGATACTATGAATGTCATTGACAAAATCTCAAACATCAAATGGGTGGACAATTTTCAGTGGGTTACAATGGATGTAAGTAGTTTATATACTTGTATCCCACATAACAAAGGGATCCTATCAGTTGACTTTTGGTTTAAAGAAAGAACCACTTTACCCCTTAATAAACAAGACTTTTTATTGTCATCTATCAAATATATCCTTGAGCACAATTATTTTTTATTCAAAGATAATTATTATCTTCAAATCAGTGGCACAGCGATGGGGACACATTTTGCCCCTAGCTATGCCAATCTTTATATGTCGCATTGGGAGGAAACAACCATTTGGAATAATAACCCCTTCAGCTCATTTATTACATTCTGGGGGTGTTTCATTGATGATATTGGATTAATTTGGAATGGGAGTGAGGATTCACTGTATGACTTTATTAAATATGTCAATACTAATGACAGGAACCTCCACTTTACCCACCAAAGAAATACTAAAATTGAGTTTCTTGATCTAATCCTCACCCATGAAGGGAACAATACCATCACGAAATTATTTAGAAAAGATACAGATAGAAATGGCTATCTGCACGCCAATAGCTGTCATCATCCGAACTGGATTAAAAATATCCCACTCTGACAAGTTCAGCGGGTATGCAGAAATTGCAGTAAAATCGAGGATTTTGAAAAGGAATCTGTTATTTTAACCAATCGATTTATTGAGAATGGTTATCAGAAAAAACTAGTCCAAGAAGTCTATCTAAAAGCAAAATCCCAGAAAGGAGAGGATAGATTACAAGTGAGGAAAAGTAAGAATGAAAACAAGAAACTAGGAACTAAGTTTGTTACAACCTATAACGAAACATTGGCATGTATTAGAACAAGACCAACTACTTAGGGGTCTAACAGCCAGTGGTCCTCAGATTGTTTAAAAAAAAAAATCTAAAAAACCTATTAGCACCTAGCCAACTGAGGGAAGCAGTTACAAACAACTGGCTCTAAGGTCATAGTGTTGGTTTTTATAAATGTAATAGGGCTAATTGTGTGACTTGTGAGCACCATTATGACAAAAAGCCTTCAAAACTAATAAAATCTACCAACAATGGCTCACTTTGTGAGATTAACGCCCTTTGTAACTCTAAGACAGATTTTGTAGTTTATGCAGTTGTAATTTTCAATATATCAGGCGTACCACTCGCCCATATAAAATCAAACTACTTGAACACATCACAAATATCAAACAGGGTCTTAAGTCATAATCTCTCCCTTCATTATAGAAATTTTCACAATCAGGACCCACAATGTTTAAGGGGAACCATTTTGGAATGTATCAAACAGAAAAAAAGAGGGGGTAGCAAGACCCTTGACTTGAGACGTAGAGAGTCCAATTAGATACATAAAATGGGGACTTTAATCCCCTATGGTTTAAATAATGATATTGACCTTGCAGCTTTCCTTATTTAATTCCTAAATCAAATTTTCAGTTCTCTTATTTGTTTTTTCTGTTTTTTGTTTAGGTAAATCTTTATATAGATTTATACATCCACATATTTCCACATCCTGGTAGATGAATCAAATCATGAGTTGTTTGGATTTACTTTCCCAAAGACTGTATTATATTAATTTATGGGTTTATGTTGATTTTTAGGTTATGTATTATCTATTTCTTTAACTATTTATTTATTCTATTATTCAGTATTCATCACTATTTATTATCCATTGCTTCATATTGTTTCCAGTTTTCCATTTTTATAACCTAAGTGCTTAGTACTCCAATGTACTTGTATGTTAGATGGAACATTGCGTTTGGAAAACCAAAAAGAGTCAAATTTACACCATTGAAATATATGTATATTTATATTTATATATATGTTTTTTGAGCCAATTATATGTATATATATATATATATATATATATATATATATATATATATATATATAAATGCATTTTTTTAAAAAAAGCATTTTAAAAGTGTTTTTTAAGTAAGTTTTTAAAGATAGGATCTTTTTTCTAAAGAAACACAGACTGTTTTAAATCTAATCCGTCAAATAGACGTTATTTTTATTGACATACTCGTAAGGGTTCCTAGCTTTGCAATATATATCATTTTAACTTGGGAATCCCATTTGATTTCAGCAATATATTTTTTTTTTGTGAATCTATAGTGAAGAGCCCTCATTCTCCGTTCATCACAATACTTGTAGGTGTGTGTCCTCTGGACCAATCGGCAGGTGAGGAGTATAGGGGGGGTGTCAGCGCCAAACTTTAAAAAGCGATACTCACCTCATTTTTCTATTAAACATCTGATGAAGAAGGGAATATTGATATAAGCCTTTGAAACGCATCAGATCTTGGTGTACCTGTGGTACACTTGATTTCTCATTTTATACTCATTGACTGTAGACGACTCTTCATGCTGATTCCAAAAGCAGTGTTCCACTGTTCTGTAACCGGCCGGTACAGATCTGTGTATACTTTTAAAACTTCCATCCACTTCTTTTACTTTGTATATGCCATCAGTTACCTCATATCATTGGGGTCATATCCTGCGAGTGTTTTTAATCTTTTGTGCATTGGTCTATTTCATTCAACAGTATTACACTATTTTTTGCGTATTCTCCTCTTTTTTTATATCTGAATTCCGCAGCCACACAAAGGGGGAACGGAGTAAAAAGATCCAGGAGCCTGTTTCAAATGAAGCCCTACTGAGGAACAGAATAAAAGATCCAGGAGCATACCACATACCCGATCTCCATGTAAAGGAATGACTAATATACAGATCCCACCACTTCCAATTACCTCATATTATTGGGGTATGAGTCTGTAAGTAGATTCATAAGTGGGGAGAGCTGTGGGATCTTTCTTTGCATTGGGGTGTCATCATTGAATTTCAACATTTATGCGGACATGTTTTGAATTTTTCCCACCCCAGTGACCCCTCACAATATATGTTTTTATACTATTCGCCCTGAACATACCATTTTATTGTTTTTGGTTTGTGCTTGTTTTTTCACTTACCCGTGCTTTTACCACATTTTAGTGGGGGGGGTTTTGGGGTGTTAATTCATACCCAGGTTCTATATTGAGGACTATCTACTTGTCATTGGTATTGTACTGCGTATATCTATTTTGTATTGTATTTTGTCATATTTATCCCCTGTATCTCACTTAGCGCTTGATACATCCCAGCACCTTTGTCACTCATTTCATTTGTTAGGGACTGAGTGGAAAAGTTAGTCCCGCCCTTCTGGGTATTGTATTTTACAGCAGCTAATACAGATACTGGTAAACTTATTATAATTTTTGTAAAAGCACTTTCTCTTAGTGTTAGAGTTATTTCAAATGAATTGATTTTACACTTCTTTTATTCATTTCAAGTACAGTTCATTTTCTGTCACTAAATTCTTATTCATATCCACTAGCTTTGCACCCCTTATCAGAAGTTGTCCCCTCTTGTCAGAGGAGCCTTCTACTTTGTCTTTATTATGTATATATATATATATATATATATATATATATATATATATATATATATATATATATATATATACTGTATATATAGATGTTTTAATATGATCTGTGTATTTTAAATTATTCTGAAGATTTAGGTATAATTCCTTTATCTGAGATTTATTTTTGCCATGTCCTACAGAGACTTGAAACGCCAATTTGTCTGGGAGCTGCATATGGGAAACTCGGCAGGGGACAATTTACCCCTAGGCGATATGAGTCATTTCTTCAGCTAAAACTGGTTCTTTTTCTGAAACTGTTTAAGCTTCGAAAGAAATCCAGTGAGCCATTGTGTTAAATGATCACATGTTTGTTGGCATATGTTGGCATATGCTTCTCTCAGATCAGAAAGAAATGGTGAGAATTTTCCAAGGGCTGTTTGTGATTGAACAATTGTATAATTTAGCATATTGAGTTGGGAGTGGTAGAAAGGTTCCAGCTGAATCCTGATGTAATTAGTAAGGTATCTCATGTCTGAACCTCAGATTTGCAATATACAGAATTTATTCAGCAAATGGCATTAAGCATGCTCAACCTTAATATTTGATCAATTGCATTCTGATTTTATCTTATTATATAGATATGTATTATTCACTGACATTTACAGATACCTTGACATAATTCCCCCTTCCAATTTTCAATGGATGTAGGACACATGTATTGGAATTGGCTTAAAGTCAGTGGTATTTAGTGAGTGTATTAACAGTATGCATCATAGACAGTCTTCTATGAAGAGAGTCCGTTATTTTTTATTTCCCTTATGCTCATTAGCTAGGCATCTTTAAACTTCAATATTTCATTAGTGCATTTGGGGATATGACACTTCATTCTCCCTCTATAACTTGTAGTTGGGATCTAGGATAACATGCTCGCAACTGATTAATATGGACCCATTTATCCGTAAAAGTATAATTTTTAGGGATCCTAATTTTATAGGCAACTGGAGATGTTTTGTCAGTAACGACAAAAGCACCCTTCCATGATGGAAGAAATTTCTTCTCCTTAACCTGATCTCTTCCAAAGTTATAAAAATAAACTTTATCATTTATTTCATATTCCTTTTTGGACATTTTGAGAGGATAGTAGGTTTTAGTGGCAGTTGCGGCTTTCTCTAAGTTCCTTTGAGCAAATGCAAAGGCATATTGCAGGTGCTTCCTTAGGTTCTCCACATATTGATGCATATTGGCAGCGTTTATCAAATTTTGGTCTGATGTACGGTACAGTAGATGCTGAGGTAGAACCATACTTCTACCAGTCATCAGCTCAAAAGGTGACATCTTGGTAGCACTATGTGGAGTTGCTCTTAATGCCATTAGGACTAGAAGTAATTTTACATTCCAGTCTTTACCCGTTTCACTCACAAACTTTTTGAGGATTTTCACAATGGACTTGTTGTAACACTCTACACCACCACTTGAGGCAGCTCTATATGCAATATGGAGCTTTCTTTTTGACCCCTAGGGGGCTAGTTATCAAGCCGTCTACTTTTCTGGCTTCGCCGGCCCAATACGTCCGCCTAAGCTCGCCTACCTTCGCCGCCGCGGACCTTGAATACGTTCGCCTAAGTTATCAAATAAAGCTGTCAAAAAGCCGCGGGGCGATGAGCAGCGGACTGTGACAGTTATCACTCATCCGATCTCGCTGCCCTTCGGCTTTTTCCCAGCTTTATTGCTAGCCTGTCACTAAGCACTCACACTAAACTGCACTGTTCTGCCCCCTATACCGGCGCCCCCGGAGCCCCCCGCAACTAAATAAAGTTACTAACCCCTAAACCGCCGCTCCTAGACCCCGCCGCAACTCTTATAAATGTATTAACCCCTAAACCGCCGCTCCTAGACCCTGCCGCAACTCTTATAAATGTATTAACCCCTAAACCGCCGCTCCTAGACCCTGCCGCAACTCTTATAAATGTATTAACCCCTAAACCGCCGCTCCCGGACACCGCTGCCACCTACATTATACCTAGTAACCCCTATCCTGCCCCCCCTATACCGTCGCCCTCTATTATAAAATTATTAACCCCTATCCTGCTGATCCCGCACCTCTCCGCAACTAAATAAATAGTTTAACCCCTAAACCGCCGCTCCATGAACCCGCCGCAACCTATAATAAATTTATTAACCCCTATCCTGCCCCCCACTACGCCGCCGCCACTGTAATAAAATTATTAACCCCTAAACCTAAGTCTAACCCTAACCATAACACCCCCCTAACTTAAATATTAATTAAATAAATCTAAATAAATTAACTCTTATTAACTAAATGAATCCTATTTAAAACTAAATACTTACCTTTAAAATAAACCCTAATATAGCTACAATATAAATAATAATTATATTCTAGCTATCTTAGGATTTATTTTTATTTTACAGGTACCTTTCAATTTATTTTAACCATGTACAATAACTATTAAATAGTTATTAACTATTTAATAGCTTACCTAGCTAAAATAAAGAGAAATGTACCTGTGAAATAAATCCTAACCTAAGTTACAATTACACCTAACACTACACTATACTTTAATAAATTATTCCTATTTAAAAATAAATACTTACCTGTAAAATAAACCCTAAGATAGCTACAATGTAATTAATAATTATATTATAGCTATCTTAGGATTTATATTTATTTTACAGGTTACTTTGTATTTATTTTAGCTAGTTAGAATAGTTATTAAATAGTTATTAACTATTTAATAACTACCTAGCTAAAAGAAATACAAAATTACCTGTAAAATAAATCCTAACTTAAGTTACAATTAAACCTAATACTACACTATCATTAAATTAACTAAATAAACTACCTACAAAGAACTACAATGAAATACAATTACATAAACTAACTAAAGTACAAAAAATAAAAAAAGCTAAGTTACAAAAAATACAAAATTAAGTTACAAACATGTTAAAAATATTACAACAATTTTAAGCTACTTACACCTAATCTAAGCCCCCTAATAAAATAACAAACCCCCCCAAAATAAAAAAAATCCCTACCCTATTCTAAATTACATAAATTTCAAAGCTCTTTTACCTTACCAGCCCTTAAAAGGGCCATTTGTGGGGGCATGCCCCAAAAAGTTCAGCTCTTTTGCCTGTAAAATAAAAATACAACCCCCCCCCAACATTAAAACCCACCACCCACATACCCCTAATCTAACCCAAACCCCCCTTACAAAAACCTAACACTAATCCCCTGAAGATCATCCTACCTTGAGTCGTCTTCACTCAGCCGAGCCACCGATGGAACTGAAGAGGACATCCGGAGCGGAAGAAGTTAATCCTCCAAGCGGCGCTGAAGAAATCTTCCATCCGATGAAGTCATCATCCAGGCGGCGCTGAAGAAGTCTTCGATCCGGCCGATGTCATCTTCAAAGAGGCGCTGAAGAGGTCTTCTATCCGGGCGAAGTCATCTTCCAAGCCGGGTCTTGAATCTTCCTTCCGCCGACGCGGAACCACCTTCTTCACCGACGGACTACGACGAATGACGGCTCCTTTAAGGGACGTCATCCAAGATGGCGTCCCCTCAATTCCGATTGGCTGATAGGATTCTATCAGCCAATCGGAATTAAGGTAGGAAAATCTGATTGGCTGATGGAATCAGCCAATCAGATTCAAGTTCAATCCGATTGGCTGATCCAATCAGCCAATCAGACTGAGCTCGAATTCTATTGGCTGATCGGAACAGCCAATAGAATGCGAGCTCAATCTGATTGGCTGATTCCATCAGCCAATCAGATTTTCCTACCTTAATTCCGATTGGCTGATAGAATCCTATCAGCCAATCGGAATTGAGGGGATGCCATCTTGGATGACGTCCCTTAAAGGAGCCGTCATTCGTCGTAGTCAGTCGGTGAAGAAGGTGGTTCCGCGTCGGCGGAAGGAAGATTCAAGACCCGGCTTGGAAGATGACTTCGCCCGGATAGAAGACCTCTTCAGCGCCTCTTTGAAGATGACATCGGCCGGATCGAAGACTTCTTCAGCGCCGCCTGGATGATGACTTCATCGGATGGAAGATTTCTTCAGCGCCGCTTGGAGGATTAACTTCTTCCGCTCCGGATGTCCTCTTCAGTTCCATCGGTGGCTCGGCTGAGTGAAGACGACTCAAGGTAGGATGATCTTCAGGGGATTAGTGTTAGGTTTTTGTAAGGGGGGTTTGGGTTAGATTAGGGGTATGTGGGTGGTGGGTTTTAATGTTGGGGGGGGGTTGTATTTTAATTTTACAGGCAAAAGAGCTGAACTTTTTGGGGCATGCCCCCACAAATGGCCCTTTTAAGGGCTGGTAAGGTAAAAGAGCTTTGAAATTTATGTAATTTAGAATAGGGTAGGGATTTTTTTTATTTTGGGGGGGTTTGTTATTTTATTAGGGGGCTTAGATTAGGTGTAAGTAGCTTAAAATTGTTGTAATATTTTTAACATGTTTGTAACTTAATTTTGTATTTTTTGTAACTTAGCTTTTTTTATTTTTTGTACTTTAGTTAGTTTATGTAATTGTATTTCATTGTAGTTCTTTGTAGGTAGTTTATTTAGTTAATTTAATGATAGTGTAGTATTAGGTTTAATTGTAACTTAAGTTAGGATTTATTTTACAGGTAATTTTGTATTTCTTTTAGCTAGGTAGTTATTAAATAGTTAATAACTATTTAATAACTATTCTAACTAGCTAAAATAAATACAAAGTTACCTGTAAAATAAATATAAATCCTAAGATAGCTATAATATAATTATTAATTACATTGTAGCTATCTTAGGGTTTATTTTACAGGTAAGTATTTATTTTTAAATAGGAATAATTTATTAAAGTATAGTGTAGTGTTAGGTGTAATTGTAACTTAGGTTAGGATTTATTTCACAGGTACATTTCTCTTTATTTTAGCTAGGTAAGCTATTAAATAGTTAATAACTATTTAATAGTTATTGTACATGGTTAAAATAAATTGAAAGGTACCTGTAAAATAAAAATAAATCCTAAGATAGCTAGAATATAATTATTATTTATATTGTAGCTATATTAGGGTTTATTTTATAAGTAAGTATTTAGTTTTAAATAGGATTCATTTAGTTAATAAGAGTTAATTTATTTAGATTTATTTAATTAATATTTAAGTTAGGGGGGCGTTAGGGTTAGGGTTAGGTTTAGGGGTTAATAATTTTATTACAGTGGCGGCGGCGTAGTGGGGGGCAGGATAGGGGTTAATACATTTATTATAGGTGGCGACGGTGTAGGGGGGGCAGATTAGGGGTTAATAAATTTATTATAGGTGGCGACGGTGTAGGGGGGGCAGGATAGGGGTTAATACATTTAATATAGGTTGCGGCGGGTTCAGGGAGCGGCGGTTTAGGGGTTAATACATTTATTATAGTTGCGGTGGGCTCAGGGAGCGGCGGTTTAGGGGTTAATATGTATAGAGTAGCTTGCGGTGGGCTCCGGGAGCGGCGGTTTAGGGGGTAATAACTTTATTTAGTTGCGGCGGTGTAGGGGGGGTCAGATTAGTGGTGTTTAGACTCGGGGTACATGTTAGGGTGTTAGGTGTAGACAGCTCCCATAGAAATCAATGGGATGTCTGTCAGCAGCGAACTTGTACTTTCGCTATGGTCAGACTCCCATTGATTCCTATGGGATCCGCCGCCTCCAGGCTGGCGCTTTGAAAACCAGGTACGCTGGGCCGTAAAAGTGCCGAGCGTACCTGCTAGTTTTTTGATAGCTAGCAAAAGTAGTGAGAATGTGCCGCACTTGTGTGCGGAACATCTGGAGTGACGTAAGAATCGATCTGTGTCGGACTGAGTCCGGCGGATCGAAGCTGACGTCACAAAATTCTACTTTTGCCGGTCTCGAGCCTTTGATAACTAAGGCGTATCAGCCTCGCCACAAATACGCTGCGGAATACGCAGCGTATTTGAGGTTGACGGCTTGATAACTACCCCCCCTAGTATTTTCCACATCTTGGTCATCACTTCGCTAGTGAAGTGGGTTCCCCGATTGGATTAGATTCTCTGGGGTAAACCAAATCTGGAAAATACGTGGTTGATGAGCAATGCTGTGCATGTTTCAGCACTATTGTTAGGTCACTGATGCACTCTACCCATTTACTGAATAGGCATGTCACTGTTAACATGTATTTGTTACCTCTAGATGACCTTGTTACTTGACCAATAAAATAAATTTCTATATCTGACCATGGCATTACCATCCCCCTTTTCTGCAATGGCACTCTATGCGTTGGCGCAGTGGGTTGGAACTGTGGACAGATTAAACAACCTTGACAGTAGGTTTGAACATCCTTCAACATACGCGGCCAAAAGGCATAGTCACGTCATATTTCATATGTTAATTTGGTGCCACGATGACCAGATGTGGGGGCATCATGGGCATGTTGAAGCATTAGACCTCTGAACTTTGTAGGTACCACCCATTGCTGGATGCCAGTTTTGGAGGTTCTAATTAACAAACCATCTTGTAATTTGAATTGTGATCTAGACTTCATTAAGATTCTGCGGTCTTCCTTGCCAATACAATCATCTTTTGAGATGGGGTTGCTTTTAGGATCTTCTATGTGTTTATAGAAGATGCCTACAATGGGGTCTTCTTTTTGACTAGTGATCAGGTCCTCACTAGGAGAATCCTGACTCCATTCTACCAGGTTAGGCTCATTTTGTTGTTTAGCCTGGTTTCTGGTAATGGCTTCTACCTGAATTGCACCCATTCAGTGATCAATATTAAAGAGTTCTCCAGTTATGGCTCCTTGTTTGGCTAATAAATCTGCAAGATCATTGCCTTCCTTATCAGGACCTAGAACCCTGGAATGACCCTTGGTCTTCTTCCAGTGTATGGTTAAATCATTTGACACCACTAGATTATCAATCTCACAGAACAACTTGCCATGTTTGACTGGTTTGTTGTTAGTTTTCTGCATGCCATTTCTTTTCCAAGTTGGCAGGTATTCCAAAAAACTGTTGCGCACATAATTTGAGCCAGTAATGATCACAAATTCATGAATACCATGTTCAATAGCCATTTCAATGGTTTTTAGAACAGCAGTGAGTTCTGCAACTTGACTGGATCTTGGTCCAATGTTGAAACCTACAGAAATATTTGGGAATCTGCTTGCCCAAGTTATACCAATGCCAGCGACTAGTCTGTGCTCATTATCAATAGTGGCATGGTAAGAACAACCATCAACATATACCCAAGTTAATGTTTGACACTGGTCCTCATTGTATATTTTATATGGGGAAAGCAATTGTTCCTCCAGGAAATCATCTTCTGATAATTCTTCCCCATGATCCTTAGCAGTACAGTCGTGAAGCTCAGCAAGCCCCTGTGCGACTGTATTCTTTTTATTCTGCTTGTAGCAAATTTCTAAAGGCCAGCCTTGTAAGGAAAGACTCCAAGTGGTTATGCGGCTGTTAGACAAATTCCCATCTCTTATTCTCTCACTTTGCAGATATAGCAAAGGCTGGTGGGCCATTTCTACAATAATTTTCTCGCCCTGTATATAGCTGCGGAAATTTTGTAGAGCCCATACAGTAGATAAGAGGGCTTTTTCGCAATTGCTAAATTTTATTTCTACTGGGGATAGAGTTTTGCTCACATAAGCAATGACTTTGCTTAAATTATCATGCTTTTGGTATAAAACAGCACTCATTCTTATATCTGTGTAACCTGTCTCTAAGAAGAAAATTTTACCCTCTTCAGGGTACGCTAAGCAAGGTGCTTGAGTAAGTTTCAGTGCCATTTCACATCCTTCTTTAGAAGAAGTAGCAGTGGTTTAGCCAATTCTGCATGATTATCAATAAATTTGCGAGAATAATTTGTCATACCCAGGAATGATCTCAATTCCTTTATGTTAGTTGGATTCTTAGAATTTATTATAGCTTCCACCTTTTTCTTCTGAGGAATTAAACCCTCCAGAAGTAACTTCATGTCCCAGGAAGTTTACACGAGTGTGGCACCATTGAGCTTTTTGTAGGGATAATTTGACACCTGCCCTTTTAAGTTGGCTGAGGACATGTTTAAGTTCTGCAATGTGTTTTTCAAAGTCTGTGCTTTTGATTAAACCATCATCAACATAAGATAAGGTCACCCTTTTCAGTGCATCAGGCATAGCCTTATGCATGAATACAGCAAATTCATGTCCTGAATTTATGTATCCAAACGGGAGTCTCTGGAATGCATAATGGACCTTTTGGAACGAGAATTCAAGATTATACTGGTCCTCCTCATGTACCTTTATGGTCCAATATCCCTGTGCACAATCAATAGCAGTGAATATTTTAGATCCCTGCATCTGTGCTAGGCACTGGTCAATATATGGCACAGGCCAACCAGACATGTACACTCGTTTGTTTAGCTGTCTTAAATCAGCACACAAACACCATTGTCCATTGGGCTTAAGAACACCTAGAATAGGATTGTTATAAGAGCTGTGCACCTGTCTGATGATACCCTGTTTTTCCAGGTTCCTTATTATTCCTGCAAGAGAATCATATGAGGCTAAAGGAAGTCTGTATTGTTTAACAAAGACAGGTGGTGCATTGGGATCTGTTTGGATTCTTGCAATGTGCAAGTCTGTAGTCCCACAGTCATAAGAATCCCTAGCAAAAATATCCTTTTTCTCCATCAGGAGTTCTCATAGCTGTCGGCGTTCATCATCACAGGAACAGCCATTAGCTAAAGATATTTGCTCTTCAACTATTTGCTGAAATCCTGGAAAGATTTCAGGCTGTCCTATTTCATAGGCTTCTTCCAACCTAGAGGTGAGATCCCCTTGATTATAATTTACATTGCCCCCATGACTCTGGGTATTGGGGTATTCTGGATCTTTGATCGGCTGATCAAATACTAGAGTGGCTTCTTCAATTTTACAGAGGTCTTCCTCTGAGCTGAAGGGATAAATAGACTGAATTGTAAATAGTCCCTCTGACATAGATGCAAAGGTTTGTTCTATTACTTGTTCTTTAGTTAATTATCCTTCAGGTATTAGCCCAATTACATTATTCTGAAATACAAAAGTGTAATAGCTTGATTCCAGTGCATATCCTATGGTAGTTCCCTTGGAAAAGGTTATATCCTGTTATGCACAATAACATGTATTGGAATAGTTCCAATATTTACCATAGGAGTATGGGTCATTGTTATACCCAGATTTTGCATTCTATGGGAGATGCAAATTAGTGTTTCAGAAGTTTTTAATTTCTGACCTCTCTTTACCTGTAAGGATAAGAGGAATTTATCAGCCCCAGCAGGGACTACAACATTGTTAGATACCTGCATATTCTCAGCATATGGAAATTGCTGGTTTGATGTCAGGGTGGCATTTTCATCCTGAAATACTTCATGGTCCCCCTTTAACCTGCTCCAGAGGCAAGAGTTAATCAAATCTTTTTGTATGGCATATCTATGTAAGAGATCATTGCCAATGTATATTTGATTATGGGGAGTATTTAAAACTAAAAATAGGTGCTTTGCTGATTTATTACCTATAGAGATAGATAATAAACATTTAGCTGTGACATTATAGCTTTTAGACCTGTCATCCAGGCCGTGAACACAGTGGTCTTGGGGAGAAAGATATTTAATCACCTTAGGTTCGGCGATCTGTGCTAATAAACCTTCGCTTATGTAGCTAGATTCCTGTTTAAGTCCAGTTTAGCATATTTGGTTTTATCAAGGTCATGCACTTGCATAGGGATAAATAGATCATCCTTAACTCTCTTAATTCCTGTGAGGTATTGAGTGTGGCCTCCCCCTTGTGGGATTTTATTATCCCCCTGGTGGAGACATATGGTTAATACATCACCGTCTAAGGAAATATTTGCTATCTTTCCAGGTGAAATTTTAAATGTATTACAATCATAGCTACTTAAAGGAGTCTGGTCATCTATTTGTAGGATAGTGATTTCAGGTATAGAGTAATTCCTTAAATGAATCTCCACAACATCTGACTTCTCTTCCACCACGTGACAGTTATGTTGGGTGCGAGATATACCGGATCGCTCATAATTAATAGGCCTTTTTACTTGTGACCAAATTACATCATTTATGCAATCAATTATGGTGCTTAATTGCTTCAGAAAATCACTACCAATTATTAAACGATCAGTTGGCAGATGCACTATAATGACAGGGTGTCTTATTACCCTGTTCCCCAGTTTCAATTTTAACCATTCGGTACCGTAGACTTTGCGAGAGTCACCCCCAACACCTATTAGTAAACCATCAAATTATGTTATCTTAGGTTTGCGGGGTGTTAGCTTATTTAGCTGTGTGTAGTACCTGTGGGATAAAATAGTTGCCTGAGAACCAGTATCAATTAATCCCATGATAGGGTTGGAAACTGAATCCTGGAGCTTAGCTAATACATAATATCTCCCTGCAGTTTCTACCATTTCACACATAAAAATGGTGTGATTACACATTTGTGGGCTTCGCCACGTGTTACCTGAATACGCCATGTTACCTGATGCAGGAGAATTTTCATGCTCACCATTCACGTCCTCTATAATAGGGCTGATTGGGTTTCCGTGTACTGCATCTGTGGAAATAAGGTTAAGAGAATACTGCAATGGAAGAGATGTGTTAGAGCTTCTCGGCTGAGGTTAATCGTCATCATAGCTAATTCGTCCGTTTCCAGTCTGTAGGGAGAGAACATGATTAGTACCATTATTGTCATTTATCATTCCATTTGGTATATCTCTCCCCCCTCTCTCAGGTAATACTGCAGTATTTATGACTGTGCCTGTGGTCCACTGCTGGCCACTGGCTGTACCCCTAAAAAGGATTATTAGGGGGTTGAGCCGTAAAAGCTTGGCTCATATTAGTAAATAGCGTACATAATTGACTTACTTGCGTACTGAGTTGGCCCACTTGAATGGACAAGCTATCTTTACCCATGGACCGATTTTTTGATGTCCCAGGGTATTGATTCCAGGATCCTTGGGATCCCTCAGAATCATAGCTATTGTTCCTATTTTGACATGGGTGTCATTGGGGTTCAACTTGTTCAGCGTTAATATTTTGGGGAGCACTATTTTCTCGGTTGTCTTTTCGCCACTTTTGGTATTGACTTTTACGGGGATACCTTGTGGGTTTTCATCGCTTTGGGGATAATTATTTACTTGGGTATGCTCCCCATCTTGAGCATAATCTCTCTGCGCCTCAGCCCATGTTGGTGGATGGGCAGAGTTAAAACTTTGTGGGGATGGCCTGTTTTCTCGGGCCACCTCCACATAGGTTTTCTTTTTAGACTCCAAATTGAGGGGGCTAAGTGTCACGTTATCCGTTTAGTCTCTTTCTGGATTCAGCAGAAATTCTCCCTGCAAGTTACATTAAGAAGGTGACTATTCAGTAAGAAACAGTTATTAGTTAGATATAGTATATGTGTGGCTGGAATTAAACTCTCATAAGCCAAATCTTGGGACCTGAAAGGTTAAAAGTAGCATTTTTATACTTATTGGGGATCCAAGCACTTATAGAAAAGTCTATAACGGATTCCTCATTAAGATAAGTAAAACTAAATATGGAGGAAGTTGTACATCAGGAACTATATGCATTTGCAGTTAAAAGGAAATGATCTATGGCTTAATATAAACATTAAGATATCAAAGTGGTAACGATACAGAATTCAAAGCAGGTAAGTATATTGTATTAAAGTAACCGTGGAAAACATTCTTAGCAAAAGATACCTTAGTTTTATAGTCCAAACGATGCAGATGAAGTTTGAGCAGGGAGGCGAATGGCAAACAGAAACTGAAACCAGCATGCTGAGTTAGGAGGCCTGCAGCTTCAGCTGCAATAGGAGAGGATGTCAGGTTTGATGGGAGTTGCTGCACACAGCTGAGAAATGTCCAAAGGAATGCTGAATGTAATGAGCCAACACAAGTGAGAGGAATCCTAAGAAGCACAGTAGCTCAAGGAGTTTAAGTCCGAATAGAACTGTTGCTAGCCAGCAATTGTTAAACAGGATAGACAGTAAAATCTCTTTTTTGCATGAGAGATCCTTTCAGCTTTCAGAGACCTGGAACAACTACAACTGACACCGAGTTATCAGATGCTGCATTAGCAAAATACCAAGCATTGAGGAGAAAGAGGGAGGAGCCTTTATAGGGTGAAAAGGGAAATCCTTAAAGGTATATTACCAGTAGGTTGGAAAATGAGACTTATATGTGACACTAGGTGACACCCTAGATTCTGCCACAATTTTGGGGTTGGGCTTTGGTTCCCTTTTAACCCCCTGTTCAGCAGACTGCTGAATAGAGTATAACTTTGTACTCTTTTTGATCAGCCAGTCCAATGAGCATTTCTCATCAAAATCTCTAGCTAAATTAAAGTTTGATGGGCTCGGGCAATGCTTTGAAAAATAAATTCACAAATTCTGAGCATTCAAATATGGGGTAATCTTCAGCCATACTGTACACACTTTTTAGTACAGAAAGGAATTCTATAGGGCCTTGTTTCGCACTACATTTTAAACGGTATACCACTATTTTCACTGCAGTTTTAGTGCGATATTGCCCAAATTCCTTTCTGCACTGTTGTTTTGTCTTATTCCAGGAATGAATATTCATATCCTTTAGTGAAGCCAAGAATTTGTGATATTTTCCTTCAAATACCCAGGGCAGATATTCAATTTTTGACTGCTCACTTGTAACATTCATTATGGATAAAGCATTTTTATAGGTCACTAAATGGTCAATTATAGAATTGGTTCCCTTGTTGGAAAACTTAGGTACTGCACTACTTAAAAAAGTAATTATTTTAGGGGTGTCATATACCTTATTAGACGTATCTTGGGCTTTCCTAGGAGCCTTATTTTTGGGGTTGGAGCGTTCCCTATCTTCCCTTTTACTATGGGGAGAACCCTTACGCATATTAGTATTATGGGGGCTCTTCCCTCTGACTTACTATAATCACTGTCCTCCCCCTCTGAAGTGTAGCAGTTCTTTGAATTTAAAACATGAGGTGATTGTCTATGTGGGAAGTTTTTCTCTGAGCCAATCAGTGACCTGTGTTTAAATTCTTCCCTAAAGTTCTGTAATTCATTTCTGATGTATTCCTTAAGGGAGTTAGAATTATATGCATTATTCTCATAATGCTAATAGAGGGGTTTTCATTATGATGATACGGCCTTTTTAAACTACTTAGTTCATGTTTTGGGCAAACTCATCAATTTTATCCTGGATTCGTTCTGCCTCTTCCTCATCTAACCTTAATGAATAATTTTCATCCCTCAGTTGCTCCAATTGTGAATTTTGTAATTCTATTTTATTGTACATATCATCGTTCACATAGAGGAGCAGGCCTCAAGTTTTGAAAATTATTTCATCGCATTTTCCCTGCTTTTGAAGTTGGCCCAATTTTAACAGCCCTTGTAATATTTCGCTTTCGCCACACCATATATTAGCTGCAATATTTCTGGCCTTAGTCTTCAGCATCTTAATGTATGCGCTGAATTCTCCCTTGATATTTAATTTATTTTTAAGGTGAGAAATTGCTTCTGTTTTAAGCGTTTCTGCCGTACTAACGGGCGATTTTGGGGAACATATTTCAACACTATGTATAGAATTAATGGATTCACTTCTAGTAACAGACATTATTATTTTGGCTTAGTATTTAGTTAAATTAAAATGCTAATACAATTTTGACCAACCAGAAGAAAGAAAAAATATATATTTTCAAAAATATTAATATTAATTTTGAAATATGAAAAAATTATTTTTCGAATCAATTTTTCCAAAATAATTTTTAATATTTTTTTTATAATCTCTATTTACTACAAATATATTATATCAATGTGATAAATATTAATAATATCTACTGCAACGTCTCCAAATAATATATCAGTATATGGCCGGGTTATAATATAATATATTTAATAATTATTCTTTAAAACAAACCCCCAATAAAATGCATATACTAAACAATTAAAATTAATATAAATTCCTAAATTCTTTTTATTAGTTAAAGTTATAAACACACCAGGGATATAATCACAATACCCAGTTTATGTACAGTTCTGAAAGATTTCACTATAATAACTGACTTATAAAGCTGGAGCATAAAACCCTGTCTAGTAAATAAATTATTTAGCAATAATGACAAGCTTAAAATACTAATTGTGCCCTTTTAAATTTATCAGCTTCAATTAGACTGCAGCAACAATTAATGCATTTCTTGATACTTTACAAGGTCACCAGTTTAAAAATTCAGTTAATATCCAAATATGTCTATCGACATATGTTTAGAGGAATTATGCACATTTTTAAGAGAATTCATCTTGATAGTATATTATCCACAGTGTCTTAATGTATTTGTCTTACAGGAAATTGTGTTCACACAGACTGATCCTTCTATAAGCAAAGATGGCAGCCAGTAGGATTGCAAAATAGTCACCAAGCAAAGTTTTTTCCACCAAGATCCCTCTCTCTCTGTGCAGGGAGTTTTTGTCTGAGACAAAACTCCTCCTCACTTCTTAATCATTCGATAGATTTGGATACTCGCTTTTCTCTGATTGGCTACTGGGAAATTTCATTTTCAACAGCCAAATGCCTTTTGGCTGTAATACTGCATTTGGGCCATCGGGGGCAGCAGACAAAGACAAACAGTTTCATTCAAATATTGCTGCAGTTCAATTATCTAACCTATAAAATGTTTATCAAATACACTATTTCTTTATATTAATAAACCTGTCAGGTCATATATCTGTCTCATCTAATATACCTTAGCATGTATTTATAGAGGCCAAAGATGAACATACTTCCAGTATCATACTAGTAAGCAATTATACTGTAAATTATTTGGCTCTTCACAGAATCATTTCATTCAACATCCTGGCATTATATCAACCTGGCATTATATTGCATCTTAAATAAATACAGCACATTTCACATTTCTAATAATTTTTGAGTGCATATATTCATGTTTATGATCAATATTCATAGGACATCTTGTCTGAAAAAAAAAAGAAACAGATGTTGTTATTTTAAAATAAACATTTATATATTTATTATACAGCCATTTATCAAGCGCAGCAAATATTTATCTGATATGTTACTGTTTCAGATCAATATATATATATATATATATATATATATATATATACATATAGATAGATAGATAGATAGATGTTTTAATACGATCTGTGTTTTTATCTGAGATTTATTTTTTTATAATTTAACATATTGAGTGGGGAGGGGAGGAAAGGTTCCAGCTGAATCCTGATGTAATTAGCAAGGTATCTCATGTCTGAACCTCAGATTTGCGATATACAGAATTTATTCAGCAAATTGCATTAAGCATGCTCAACCTTAATATTTGATCGATCGCATACTGATTTTATTTTATTATATAGATATGTATTATCCACTTACATTTACAGATACCCTGACACATCATTGGCAGTAATTTCAGACATGTGGGGACTAATTACCAAAAGGCAATGGCAAAGTCATGTATGTCTGTTATTTCTTATTAAAGGGGATACCAGAGAAGCTTTTACAGCCCTTGTGTCATGATTGCACAAGCAGTATGTAAACAATTTCAGTGAGAAACCCAAAGTTTGTGAAAAAGTTAACAATTTTTTTTTTATATGATCCCATTTAGAGGTGAAATGAAGTCATGAAATATACCAAAAATTGGCCCTAGATCTATACTTTGGGTTTTCTGCTTAAAAAAAATATATAGTTTTGACAAGTAAATAAAAAAAAGCTGTATTACTGTTTAAATGGAGTGATATCAAAAATACTGAAAATTCTCCAGTATTTTGGGCAAATTCTTCTTTCTTTCTAATGACACTGTGAGTCCACGGATCATCATAATTACTGTTGGGAATATCACTTCTGGTGAGCAGAAGGAGGTAAAGAGCACCACAGCAAAGCTGTTAAATATCACTTCCCTACCCACAATCTCCATTCATTCTCTTTGCCTGTAGTGCAAGGAGGTGGTAAAGTTTAGGTGTCTGATGAAAGTTTTCTTCATTCAAGATTTTATTATTTTTTAAGCAGAGCGAGCTTACGCTGATCTTTTCTGGGGTCTAGCCTTAGTCCACGTCAGTCTCTTCAGTAGAGCAGTGGTGGCTTTTGAGCACAGGGAACTTGTGGGGTACAATCCTCACTGCATTTTCTCAAGAATCTGCTGCCCTATCCAGAAAGCCTGAGTAGGTTTACTTAGTTTCTTTCTTTTTTCAGAGGTCCATATGAGGTGCTGCACCCTCTCAAACCAGGTGAGCTGTCTTGCTGCCGGACAGCATTTTTAGGTAAGTGTCATTTTAATTTGATTTAGCTAAGTAGAATACTGGTACATGTTACAGCTAAGGGCTGTCTTATAAAAAATGGGACTTTATTTTATAGACCTTCATGTTTGGGTTTTCTTTAATGGCAGTTTTGGGCATTGAGACTGTGTGGAGAGGGATTCATGGAGGATCAGTTAGTTATGTCTGTTACTATGGACTTTAACTTTTTTATTTTAACAATTAAAATTAGACTCTTTTTAAGCCGTTTTCCGGCAGTTAGGGCTCATTAACCGCTAGCACCGCTCCGTATTTGAAAAGGGGAGGATCCTTGTTGAAGCATTTTTTTCTTTTGGCGCGCTTTCAGTGCAACTGTAGAGAGCTGCGTAGCTGTGACGTAGTAGTCGGCTGCTCCAATCTCTGCTTTCTCTGAGCTGCCTTTTTCAAGTCCAGATAGTTTCTTCTGTGAGGGAAGTCACTCCGTGAACTGCAGGACATGTAGGCACCTCAATAAAGCTACTACGGTGTATTGGTTGCCTGAGGTCTATTTGGTTTGTTACAGTAACACACATTTCTACTTAAAGACACAGTACACTTTTATTTTTTATTTTGAAATAAATATTTTTTTGCACTTTATCCTCATTTAATACATAAGATGGATCAAGAGGCTTTTTAAACCATTATCCCAGGTGAAGTTGCTGCTTTTCAGTTATGTTTTGATGCTCAGGTGGAACTTCCAGTTCATTTTTTTTCCTCATGCATTGAGAGAACTTTAAGTTATAGAGATAAATTAATTGACCATGAGCCACCATTATCCCAGGCAAATGCTGTTCAGGTGTCTCCTATAGCAGATATGCCGCAGCTTTCTCCTCAAGCGTCCCAACCTTTTCAGTTACCTCATGCAGTGCCCTATGTTTCCTCTTGCAATCTGGTAGGATTTTCTCTACAAGACATTGCCTCCCAGGTATCCCTTGCGGTAGTAGTAGTCTGTAGCAACTCCTCAAATGAAAACAATTTGATACATCCAACGTAGTTATAATGAAGTTTTATTAAAGCATAACAGAAGCATAAAAACAGTGGTTCATGGTTCACATGAATGGGGTATCCCAATGTGCAAAAACAGCAGACATGTTTCGTGCAGGGCTTCTGCACCCCTATACACTGCACATCCGGATGCACCCTTTTAAAAGAAAGTACATCAATGGATACATTTGCTTAATTAAACAATTAGATAAGTAACCCCATCACGTCATCTCAAAATCATCACACAGAAAGAAAAATACACTTGTGTGAAAGTTAGACCTTATTACATGTCATTACTTACAATTAGATAAATACCAGAATAGAAACAGGGAAGGAGGGGGGGCTTCTTTGTAACTTAATTTGTACTCTCTGTCCCTTCCCCTGCTGTGACGTGGGACATGGTCAATTGCTTGGAAAGAAATAAGTGAAGAATTACCAGCATGTATGTTTTTGAATTGGCAACTGAGGTGAAAATATCTGGGTGGTTTCCTGCCCAAGGTTGTTTCAGTCAAGAATATTAATCAGGAAATCGTTGTACCTTCTTTGTGTCCTAATCCTTCTTCTAACAAAGAACGCCTGTTGCATAATCTGGATGTTGTGCGAGCGCTAAAATTGTATTTGCAGGCAACTAAGGACTTTTGTCAGTCTTCTGCATTATTTGTTTTTCTGGGAATTGCAAGGGTCAAAAAGCTACGGCTACTTCGCTTTCCCTTTGGCTGATGAGCATTATTCGCTTGACATATGAGATCACTGGACAGCAACCTCCTGAGAAAATCACAGCTCATTCCACGAGGGCTATTTCTTCTTCCTGTGCCTTCAAAAATGAAGCTTCTGTGGAACAGATTTGCAAGGCTGCAACTTGGTCATCTTTGCACACTTTTTCAAAAATCTATAAATTCGATACTTTTCCCTCGGCTGAGGCTTTTTTTGGGAGAAAGGTTCTTCAAGCAGTGGTGCCTTATGTTTAGGTTACCTGTCTTGTCCCTCCCTTATCATCTGTGTCCTCTAGCTTGGATATTGATTCCCAACAGTAATTATGATGATCTGTGGACTCACTGTGTCATTAGAAAGAAAACGAAATTTATGCTTACCTGATAAATTTATTTATTTCTTGACACGGTGAGTCCACGGCCCGCCCTGTATTTTCAGACAGTTTCTTTTTTTATATAAACCTCAGGTACCTCTGCACCTCCTTTCCCTTTGGTTGAATGACTGGGGATTGTGGGTAGGGGAGTGATATTTAACAGCTTTGCTGTGGTGCTCTTTGCCTCCTCCTGCTGGTCAGGAGTGATATTCCCAACAGTAACTTATCAGGTAAGCATAAATTTAAATTTTATCATGCATTTGTTAATTATGCAAATCTACTGTTTTTACTGGTCCTTTTAAACTATCAAAGGCAGGAGACAGTGTAACGGGAGAGGAATAAAGAGATTAGTACAGCAGTCAGATGTCTTTCAGGTAGTAGAGGAATCAGGTTATCACAGAATTAGAGAAAAGTCGATCATTTATATCTTGAAAAGGACACTAAGGGGCATGGGAATGAGTGTGGAAATACAATATTGTGTGAGATTAATCAGAGGTTTTTAGTTTGTTAGGTTAGAATAGGCTTCAGATGTGAGATAAGTAGTTTTGAGCTGTCTGATAAGGGGAGAATTTTTTTTTCTTTCAGGAAGCTGGATGTGTTGATTAACATGATAGTCAACTGGTCTTGAAGATCCTCTAATAACATTTGTCAGCTGGGTTGGAATAGGGGATGTATTTCAGTCCAGTGATAGGTACCTGAAGTATTATCATGTCCGTTATCATCTGATAAGTGTGAGAAATGGAGCTTGCTGTGCATACTGTGGGATAGATTACGAGTGGAGCGCTATTTAGTGCTCATCCTCACACACTAACAAAAAGCAGAAGTTAGAATATTACTACCGCGTTAACGTATTCTCTCATAGACTACAATAGGGCAAGAAAAGTGGGAAAAAAACTACCACCCAACCTGCGCGCAAAACGATCGCATTTTCTTAAGTGCGCTAAACGGACATAACATTTTATTATTTCACATTCCAATGTTCTTCACATAGCAGAAAATGTTCTATTTATTTATAAATACAAATTCATACATATATCTGATGGTATTTTGGTATACTTTATACCTATATATATAGATGATTATATATAGTGTGACAGGAACACTTTTAACCACGGTCTTCTAGGGCACAAATGCAGCACAGGACAATCCACTGTAGTTTAAAAGGCTTTATTTTTCACAGCAATAACAAACAGGCAGTTCATTTTCAAAAGAGGGAAATCCTTCCTCTGCAGCAAAGTCCAAGCACTTCACAGCATTCCACAAGTGCTTTGTAAAAATAATGTCCTTTTACAGTTCACAGGAACAAAAGTCTTTTACACCGTGTAACAAACACACACACCAGCTTCTGTAGCTGTATATCTCTCTCTCTAGGCCTAAGTGAGGCTGCTATTTTAACCCTCACAACTTCTAATTAGCCACACCTGTGATTAGCTGCTGTACAGCTTCCCAGCTGTCTGGGATAATCAAATACACACTCTTTCTCCCTGGGGTTTTAACTGAAAGGAGAAATAGCATGTACAATGCTTGGTCTTAAATATCTTCCATTTATAACCAGGCCTTGCTTTCTGTCACAATAGGTATAGATATATACAGATATATATAGGGATATCTATTTATAAATACTTAGAACATATTTCTCTATTTGAAGAACATTGGGATGTAAAATATTTACAGTAAATACATAGTATAACACTTTATTAAATATGAATATTGTATTAATTTGCTTTTACATGTTTATGTCTACTTGACTCCAAAGGACTTTAATGCACTTGCATATATATATATATATATATATATATATATATATATATATATATATATATATATATATATATATATATATATATATATATATATATACAGTATATATATATATATATATACATATGTATTTATGAGTTTATATGTGTATATATGTCTGTAAATACATATACTAACATAAACATATATATATATATATATATATATATATACATATACATATTTAGACAAGTATATGTATTTATCTCTATGTTAAAGCTCTTTGCAGTCCTTTTTTTCTAACACACCTGAGACCTCATATCTTTGAGCTCATAATTTTTTATGCAATACATTTTTTTAAATAATTTTTATTAGATGGTGTTATTATGAGTGTAACTGTACTTTTCAATATATTTTTTATGTGTTTTGTAACACATCGGATGTAGCGTGCGGATTACACTGAGCATGTCAGTTAACCAGAGCTCTGAAGTCACGCTATCCTGGCAGGCATTAAATTCAATTGCGCTCAAGGGATCACATTTACTTTCAACCAGTAATCCGCACTCTACATTTGTTGTGTTTAAACAGCTACGATAACCTTTTAACCCTTTTAATAAATTGTATACCTTATCAAAGGACTTCAGCACGCTTTTTTATTAGCTGAGCACAACACTTATCATATCAATGTTGATGTCTACTTGCTGAGCCTTGGAATAACCTCAGTCTTGCCATATCTAGTGTATAGTATCCCGAGGATAATGACATTACTGTGAAACCTGCCAACAAGGGTGGAGCTGTGGTCGTTATAGACACAGTAAAATACCAAGCCGAGATATTCTGCCAATTGAGTGACTGTAAAGTATATGAACAACTGGCTAAAGATCCCACTAACATGATTAATATGGAGCTTATTAACATCCTTAAGTGTCCTTTAAACAAAGATATCACACAAAAATTGTATGATTTTTAAACTCCTATACATCCTGTGATTCCAGTTCTATGTGTGGTCCCTAAGGTACATAAGTGCATTGAAAATCCCTCTGGCTGACCCATAATTGCTGGCATTGGGTCCCTTGGCACAGTTCCTTGATAGAATTCTCTCTCCCTTAGTCAGACAGGGTAAATAATTTATTAAAGATACTATGCATTTTCTAGAGTTGATTAAACAATTCAATAATATGAATGGGGAGGTTGTACTGTCTGCCTGGGATGTCACTTCTCTTTATACTGTGATCCCTCACTCTGTGGGGTTAGACTGTGTGCACAAAGCATTAACACTAAGTAAACAATACAATGAAACTATGGTTAATGTCTTAATACAATTGTTGGAGTTGGTAATCATCAACAATTACTTTCTATTTGACAAAAAATTCTATCTTCAAAAGACAGGCACAGCGATGGGGTCAAATCCTATGCCTGTCTTGTCATGCATGCTGTTGAAGAGAAATATGTTTACACTCATCCTGCATTCAGATTGTTCTCTGAGGGTTGGTACCGCTACATAGATGACTTGTTCATCTTGTGGCGGGGCCCCCCTGATAGGCTACTGGAATTTAAGACCCATTTGGAGACAGATGTCCCCTTTTTAAAATTCACCTGTAAATATGATATAAATCAGGTAGAATTTCTCAACACTATGGTGTCCAAATGCAATGGCAGTCTTACCACATATTTATTTGTAAAGCCCACAGACTGTAACACTATTCTGCATAGAAGAAGTTTCCATCCCCCCAGAGTGTTTAATAGTGTGCCCAAATCTCAATTACTACGTGTAAATAGGATTGTCTCTGACCCTGAAAGAAGAGAGGTTAGATCCCAGCAAATGAATGAAAAGTTCATAAAATGAGGTTACAATAATCAGGAACTCCTCAATATTGAGGACTCCCTTGGGGACACAGCCAGACAATATAAGGGCCTTAAGAATAAAATGATTAATTTTGTTAGCACTTTCAATACCATGAGCAAACAAGAATTTGGTATTATTAAAAAAAATTGGTACCTCCTTCAGGAGGCTTATCCAGAGATAGTGGAGTTTAAAAATGTTCCAAGAGACTCTTTTAGAAGGGGTAATATCATTGGCAGGAGGCTGGTCCATGCCAATTTCAGTACTGACTAAAACAGGACTCCTTTCTTTGGCAAACCCAGACATGGAACTTTTCCCTGTCTCGGCTGTGCACAATGTAATGTAGACATTAAATGCGGATCATTTTCCCATCCCTATACGGGTAAAAAAAAATCAGATTCCTCAGTACTTTACCTGTGAATCCAGCTTTGTTGTTTATGCACTGAAATGTCTGTGTGGTCTCCTCTATGTTAGGGAGACCACCCAAAAGATCAGAGACAGAATTTGTCAGTATAAATCCACTGTCAGGAATGCTAAATGGATATGGAGGCTTACTACCATGTACCGGTATTCCATTTGTGACGAATACCTCATGATTTAGCTGCTAAGGGGTTAATTCTCTTTAGCCTGTGAGCTAAGAAAGATTTGTTTTCAAGAAGAATTGTGTCCTATATTTGTTTGTGTTTTCTTTGAAGTGCCAGAAGCCTCATAAATAGTTTCTAAGGCCCATTCCACCAAATGTTATTGTGTATGCATTGAGTCATAAAGCCAGTCAGGCTGTCAGCAGAGGGCATGATGCAAAACAGTGCCTCAGTCACAGAAACTGATAAGGTCAATAAATGGGACATGGGTATAATGTATATCTGTGTTTAAAACTGGTATGACATTAAATGAAGGTAAATATGACAACCCTGTCATATTTGATATCAAACTGATTTGCACAATGTAACCAAGAGATTGCCTGCCTGCTTATATGAAAATAGATTTACCTAGCAGAAATTATAATGGGTTCTATAATTTCAGGCAAAGACTTAGTTTATTGAAGGTCATAATAACTAGGGGATTTTAGCCCCTGCCCAGAGGGGTGTGGTCAGGCAACTTGATCTCTGGAAAATATGTATAAGAATCTTGTGTTTTAACAGTAAAATTGTTCATTCTACATGGGAGGCTGCTACAGCGTGAGTGACCATATTCTCTTGCCCATCTCCCTGGGGCAAACTTATAAGCTAGGAAAGTATTAGGTCTGCTATTTTCTTCATTTTATTTTAACCTGTTTGCTGTGTGTAATTTTATTTCTAACAACTTTTTATCAATAATGCATTGTGCATAATATTTTTGGCATAATAAATAATTTCTTTATTAAGTCTTGGCCTTTATCTAATAATTGAACCACGTTACTGAAAGAGACTGGAATATTAGAACTGTATATTTTAGGTTATTTTCTGCTAAATTGTATTCTGAAAGTTAATGTGTAAATCTGGGGTTTCCTCAAGATTTCCCATATCATATAATCTTAAGTGGTGGCAGCTTGATATTATAGTTAGTTTAGTGTGGGTGGCATTAAAAGGGGAGTTTTGGGCATTTCTTTTACATCTATTACAGACTGGAGAGTGTTGTTAACCCTTGCACCCACTGAACTAAATCACAAGCTTGCCTGGTGTGGCTAGATTGTGACATATTAGTGACAGTAGAAGGGGTCTGATAACCCTTTCTGTGCCAAATAAGTGACTGGCGCAGGGTTGGATAACCCTGGTCGTCACACCATTTATTTAAATTGGCTTCAATAATTAGGAGATACCTTGTAAGTCAATAGAACATGTATATATTTCAGGCTACATAATGATTGTACATTGACACTCTAAGGTTTTTCTGAATGTTAGCTATGGCTGCTTCCATGTTTTTAATAAGTACCCCATCCACTTGGGTACTTTGGTGAGCTAAGGGTTAAGGAGTCTGCTGAACCTCCTCCTTTCTGTTATAGCCCCTCCCATTTAAAGTGGATTGGATACCTTTTTACAGGTGTAGTGTTTATAAGGTGTGATTTATTCAGTGTTTGTTAGCGTAAGGAAGGGGCAGGAGCCCTGAATAGTTGCTCTGTAATAAAGGATTGCTTTCCATTTGAGTGCCACCTTCTCCTTGATTACATATACATATATATATGCATGATTATATATAGGTATTGATATATACAGATATATATATATAGGAATATCTATTTATGAATACATAGAACATATTCTGCTATGAGCAGAAAATTGGAATGCAATTTTTTTATAGTAAATACACAGTATAACACTTTATTAAATATGAATGTTTCATAAATATGTTTTTTCATGCTCTTAGCTACTTAAAGGGCCAGTCTACTCCAAAACAAACTTTCCTTTTTCAGATAGGGCATGCAATTTTTAAAAAATTTCAAATTTACATCTATCACCAATTTTGCTTTGTTCTCTAGGTATTTTTAGTTGAAAGCTAAACCTAGTAGGATCATATGCTAATTCCTAAGCCCTTGAAGGCCACCTCTTATCTCAGGGCATTTTGACAGTTTTTCACCACTGGGTTAGTTCATGTGTTTCATATAGATAACACTGTGCTCATACATGTGGAGTTCCTAGGAGCCAGCACTAATTGGCTAAAATGCAAGTCTATCAAATGAACTGAGATATGGGGGCAGTTTGCAGGGGGTTAGATACAAGATAATCAGAAAGGTAAAAAGTGAATTAATATAACTGTGTTGGTTATGCAAAACTGGGGAATGGGTAATAAATGGATTATTTATCTTTTAAAACAATAAATATTCTGGTGTATACTGTCCCTTTAACTGCAAAGCAGTTCCAGCTCCAATGCACTTATATACTGCATGTCTATATATGCGTACAGATTTATTTATGTGTTTATATGTGTATATATGTCTGTAAATACATATATACACATATACATACACACATATATATATATATATATATATATATATATATATATATATATATATATACACAGTGTTGGAAATTTGATCCCCTGCTGATTTTGTACGTTTGCCCACTGACAAAGAAATTATTAGTCTATAATTTTAATGGTAGGTTTATTTGAACAGTGAGAGATAGAATAACAACAACAAAATCCAGAAAAACATTAAAAAGTGAAATAAGTATTTGACCCCTTTGCAAAACACGACTTAGTACTTGGTGGCAAAACCCTTGTTGGCAATCACAGAGGTCAGATGTTTCTTGTAGTTGACCACCAGGTTTGCACACATCTCAGGAGGGATTTGTCCCACTCCTCTTTACAGATCCTCTCCAAGTCATTAAGGTTTCGAGGCTGACGTTTGGCAACTCAAACCTTCAGCTCCCTCCACAGATTTTCTATGGGAATAAGGTCTGGAGACTGGCTAGGCCACTCCAGGACCTTAATGTGCTTCTTCTTGAGCCACTCCTTTGTTGCCTTGGCCGTGTATTTTGGGTCATTGTCATGCTGGAATACCCACCCACGACACATTTTTAATGCCCTGGCTGAGGGAAGGAGGTTACTGCAAATGGTGTATGGAGATATTATATCTGCCTCAACTATGCTTCCCCTAAATCTGATCTCTCCCAAAATCAGATGTGGTGATGAATACAAGCTAAGTGGGGGGAGGGGAGCGCTCTGGTGTGAGCTGTGAGTAGGATTGTGGTTCGATGTGTTATATGTGAGCCAATCTTTGATTGGTGTCAGTAGTGAATAAAATAATGATAAAGTAAATAACTTAATTAAGAAAATGTATAACCAATCTTTGATTGGGATATATTTCTAATATATCTAGTGAGGTGTGAGATAGTATTCTCAAATAGTATATGAGACTATTATCTCAATTGTTTCAGTGTGTGTCACTCTAAACTATAAGGTTGTGTTGTGATTCTATAAATAACTGGGCTTTATATAATCAATAATGTGCCCTTCTTGGAGGTAGTTAAAACCACTTAAAAATAGGAAATGAGACGATATATTCAGATAAATGTTCTAATAATTTTACTAAGCAATATTGTTAAAAAGATGTTTATACATGGACTTATTAATAACCATATAAAAGTGTTCAAAAATACAAAATGCAAAATAGCAGTTACGTTATACTCGCCAAATATTTCTTATAGGTCAGCAACTCTGAAATATTATGAGTGACTTATCTCCTAGAACACATTATTGTTAGCAATGGTGCTGATGATTGTATTTTGTATACAATCGCTAAAAATATGCAGCTTGTAAGATAATAAACATTGATGTCAATACAGAGACAATTCCTTAAAAGATATATATATATATATATATATTTCTTGACAGATATATGTAGAAAACAAATGTAAAGGCACATCAGATGTAAATGCACATCAAATCCAATGGCGATTGTGAATGTTAACGTTAGTAGTAACAGTGTTAACGATCCTGGTTAAAAACCTATAGTTGATTATGTATAGGTATACGTTGATCGTCTAATGATGGTTCTGTGATTAATATGGTGTATGAGTTGTGGCCACAACTATTTGTATTTATCCAAGGGTATTTGTCCCTGTTAAAAATGCTCTATCTGTTCAGAGCGGTGTTTATAGTATAAAATGTCACTGTTAAAAATGGCTCAAAAATCTGAGCATGTGAGTCAAACGGCGTGAAGCGGTGCTCCCCCTTGCCGTACTACTGATTTCCCTTACCTCCTCTTCAATGTTGTCGGTGTTCAGAAGGTTACCTGGCAGGTTTCTGCTACGGGTTTGTTGAATCCTTTCTCTTTTCGGCGTCTCGCCGTTTTGTATTTCCCGGCAGTCCCTTCTTACCCTGACGTATGCAGGATTTTCGTATGGTCCTCAGAGGTCCAATCAGGTAGTCGGGTCGTGGGGGGAGTGGTTCTTGGACGAATTCCTCGTGTTTGCTAGAGCCTTTTCTTCCTGGTCACACTGGTTAGTCAAATCTACGCGTTTCAGCGCTATATCGCGCCTTTATCAAGACAGAATACTCCTGTGTGTTTGGATGGCTCTAATATAGTATGTTCTATTAACTCCTCCTTGATTATTCAAATTTCTCCAGCTGTATTAGTTAAAAGTCCGTCTGTCTCTGTATTAAAATGTTCACATTAGATTTGTATATTGCTGAAAGTATTAATAAAACATCCTAAGTGTTGTGTCTAATTCTTCAGACTGAATATATATACACATATAATATGAGATTGTACATAACCCATTATTTTACACCAATATATAGCACGTATTCCTACTATATAAAGAATATAAATAATAGGTGTGTCTCTTATTATGGATACTATCGTATATAAATATCATTTTTACTGGGTACTAAGATAATTTATACAATTGTTGGGAATATTGAGAAATAATGGCAATATTAAGAAATAATGGCAGAAAATGGCAAAGAAATATATATAAAAATGGCATAAAAGAGGCATATAAAAACGTTTAAAAAATTATTTGTAAAATTATTTATAAAATTATTGTATATATATTTGTATTGCTGAGGGTATCAAAAATTGTTTACAGGTTTGACATATTACTAGTGGAGGAGGTATACAGAGGTTTTGTAATGTTGAATCTATCTTAAATGAATGGATTTAAATTAAGTTCAGCATTTAATCCGTTTGGAGATAGTGTGTTGAATTTGAATATTAGTTCTGCTTCTTTTAACAGTAATATTTTTTCCATATCACCTCCTCTATTATTAATTACTTTCTTTATACCCCAGTATTGAAAACCTATTGGTTTCTGTTGGTGTACTTCTGTGAAGTGTTTAGAGAGAAGATGTTTACAGTTGCCATGTTTGATATTTAGAAGATGTTCTCTAATTCTATCATGTAGAGGTCTGCTAGTTTGTCCTAAGTATTGGAGTTTGCATTGGCATTGGATCAGATAAATTATATTAGTATCTGAGCATCTTATTGTTTCTCTAATGTGATGTTTGAAGTTGTTATTTGAAGCTGTGACTTCTTTAGCTTTTTTCCCATATTTGCAAGCTTTACAGCTATTGCACGGGAAGAAACCAAGTAATTTGTTACCTAATAGGTCTTGTTCTCTTGTTTTTAGAGTTTTGTTAAATTCGCTTGGTGCCAGTATGCTTTTTTAGTTTTTAGTCTTTCGATATATCATATTAGGATGTTCATCTATAATATCTGATAAAAGTGGATCTTTTCTTATTATGTGCCAATGCCTTTCTAGGATCTTTTTTATGGTTCTCCAGGACCACTCCAGGACCTTAATGTGCTTCTTCTTGAGCCACTCCTTTGTTGCCTTGGCCGTGTGTTTTGGGTCATTGTCATGCTGGAATACCCACCCACGACACATTTTTAATGCCCTGGCTGAGGGAAGGAGGTTCTCACCCAAGATTTGATGGTACATGGCACCGTCTATTGTCTCTTTGATGCAGTGAAGTTGTCCTGTCTATGATTAAGCGCAAGTATGCGTGAAACATGTTAGACTGCTGTCTCCTTCCCTGTTTGTTTGTGACTTTGTTCACCTTCATGGGTATTTTTTAACATTGGAAATAAATATACCGTTTTACTGATGCTCAGTAGCCTTCCACCTCTTCTTTTTGTGAAGTTGTCCTGTCCCCTTTGCAGAAAAACACCCCCAAAGCATAATGTTTCCACCTCCATGTTTGACGGTGGGGATGGAGTTCTTGGGGTCATAGACAGCATTCCTCCTCCTCCAAACAC
Organism: Bombina bombina; assembly: GCF_027579735.1. NCBI lineage: Eukaryota > Metazoa > Chordata > Amphibia > Anura > Bombinatoridae > Bombina > Bombina bombina. Next base: position 223,598,211 of record NC_069502.1, read on the forward strand.
GGCAAGTTGAGTTGATGACAAAGAACTCAATTTTAATCTCATCTTACCACAACACTTTCACCCAGTTCCCCTCTCTTCTGCTTTCAGGTATGTGAATTGGGTCGCTGCATTCAACTCCTGCCAACTCCCCTGTTTTGTGACATTTGTATTGCAAGTCTCTCTTTTGGTACCTGCATTCAACTCCTACCAACTCCCCTGTTTTGTGTCATTTGTATTGCAAGTCTTTCTTCTGGTATGTGAATTGGGTCTCTGCATTCAACTCCTGCCAACCCCCCTGTTTTGTGTTATTTGTATTGCAAGTCTCTCATTTGGTATGTGAATTGGGTCCCTGCATTCACCTCCTACCAACTCCCCTGTTGTGTGTCATTTGTATTGCAAGTCTCTCTTTTGGTATGTGAATTGGGTCCCTGCATTCAACTCCTGCCAACTCCCCTGTTTTGTGTCATCTGCACTGCAAGTCTCTCTTTTGGTATGTGTCTGTAGTCTGTGTAATAAGTTATGTATTTACTCTGCTGATATCTTGTATTTATCTATGTGATGTTCAAACCTTGTCAATTTTTGTTATAATTCCTAAATTGTTAATTTCACTAATGTATAACCCCAGCTTCCCTCAAATTCTATTGTCTGTTTATTTACTTATTTCACCCTGAATCAAACTTTCACAAATGGCCTTTTGACTGTCTTTGATCATGTCATTACCTAATTTATTGCAATCAGCTAAATGCTTTGTCCTATAAATTGAACACTGCTAAGGGGACGCAATGCAGGTTTAGCAGTATTTAGCAGTATTGTAAGATCATCTGTGCCCAGTTCTTTAATGAACATTTATAAGTGAGGCACAAAGAATTATACAAGAATTGAACAAGGATTGGACAAGGCATAAGGCAAGTTCTGTTTTAATACTGAGTTTTATCCACTGTTTGACTATTTTGTAAAAATGCCCAATATCTTTAAATTCCTCTTTGCCACCTTTTGGCTCTTTAACAAAATACTTTACTCCTGCACTGTTCATTAGCCCATCTCTCTTAACCTCACCTTGCTTTTGTATTCATGAACTTTACACATTCCTAAAGACTCTCTCTCCCACTTGCACCTCATCACAAAAACATTAATGCAAATCTGCATCTCATCTCATGTCACTCTCCCTCTTGCTCATTCTAGCTGCTGGTGACATCTCCCCTAATCCTGGTCCCCCACAACTTCCCTGCCCTGCACACCCATGTGTGCCCTTCAGTAGACTTTAAAAACAAAACTATGGTAACCTTAATCTTATTTCTTTTGCATCTAAAGCCACCACCCCCTTCACTTGTGCACTATGGAACTCTCGCTCTGTTTGCAACAAGCTCACTTCTATCCATGACTTCTTTATCTCCCACTCTCTGGGGCATCCTCTGCCCCGTTAACCTCTTTCTGTTGGGGTACCACAAGGCTCTGTACTCGGTCCCCTCCTCTTCGCAATCTACACATCCTCATTAGGTTCCTTAATAAAGTCCCACGGGTTTCACTATTATTTGTATGCCGATGATACCCAAATTTACCTCTCTGCACCAGAACTATCTCCTTCCTTGCTAACCCGTGCCACTAACTGTCCCTCTCATATCTCACCTTGGATGTCCTTTCACTACCATAACCTAAATCTCTCCAAAACTGAGCTCCTTATTTTCCCCCGTTCTTCAAAATCTTCACCCCCCCCCATTTCTCTATATCTGTTGATAACTCCATCATTACCCCAACCCCATGTGCCTGATGTCTTGAGTCACACTTGACTCAGATATATCTTTCACCCCTCACATTCAGTCCTAAGCTAAAGCCTGCCGCTTCCACCTTAAAAACATCTCTAAAATTAGACATTTCCTTACACAAGACACAACTAAGAGTTTAATACACTCTCTCATCCTTTCCCACCTCGACTGCAACTCCATCCTCTCTGATCTCCCTAGCTGCTGCCTAGCTCCTTTACAATCCATAATGAATGTCTCTGCCAGACTCATCTTCCTTACACGTTGCTCTTCATCTGCTGCACCTCTCTGCTAATCCCTTCACTGGCTTCCTCTTGCCTCCAGGATTAAACACAAAATTCTCCATCTGACACACAAAGCTCTCAACTGAACTGCTTCACCCTACATCTCAAACCTTGTCTCCAGATACTCTCCCTCCCATCCCCATTCACTCTGCTTATGATCTCCTACTCTCCTCCTCACATTCCCGTTTACAAGATTTTTCCAGACTGGCTCCCATCTTATGGAACTCTCTGCCTCACTCCACAAGACTCTTCCCTAGTGCTCCCTGAAAATTCTACTATTCAGGGATGCATACAACCTACACTAACCTTCCTATCTCCACTGCTATCCCCTTAAACCCCATAGCATGTAAGCCTATGAACCCAGCTGTTTGTAGTTCACATTGATAGCGCTGCTGAATTTGTTGGCGCTCTACAAATACCTGATAAATATAATCATTCAGATGTTCATTGGCAAACTTCAGACGGACCTGTACATGTGCTTTCTTGAGCAGGGGGACCTTGCGGGCACTGCAGGATTTTAGTCCTTTACAGTGTAGTGTGTTACCAATTGTTTTCTTGGTGTCTATGGTCCCAGCTGCCTTGATCATTGACAAGATCCTCCCTTGTAGTTCTGAGCTGATTCCTCACCATTCTCATGATCATTGAAACTCCACGAGGTGAGATCTTGCATGGAGCCCCAGACCGAGGGAGCTTGACAGTTATTTTGTGTTTTTTCTATTTGCGAATAATCCCACCAACTGTTGTCACCTTCTCACCAAGCTGCTTGGCAATGGTCTTGTAGCCCATTCAAGCCTTGTGTAGGTCTACAATCTTGTTCCTGACATCCTTGGACAGTTTTTTGGCCTTGGCCATGGTGGAGAGTTTGGAATATGATTGATTAATTGCTTCTGTGGACAGGTGTCTTTTATACAGGTAGCAAGCTGAGATTAGGAACACTCCCTTTAAGATTAGGAGCACAATCCTAAAGGGAGTGTTCCTAATCTCATCTCGTTACCTATATTAAAGACACCTGGGAGCCAGAAATCCTGCTGATTGATAGGGGATCAAATACTTATTTCACTCATTAAAATGCAAATCAATTTATAACTTTTTTTAAATGGTTTTTCTGGATTTTTTTGTTGTTATTCTGTCTCTCAAACGGTTCAAATAAACCTACTATTAAAGGAACACTAAACCCAAAAAATTTCTTTCGTGGAGCATGCAATTTTAAGCAACTTTCTAATTTACTCCTAATATAAATTTTTCTTCAATCACTTGGTATCTTTATTTGAAAAGCAAGAATGTAAGTTTAGATGCCGGCCCATTTTTTGTGAACAACCTGGGTTGTTCTTGCTGATTGGTGGATAAATTCACCCACCAATAAACAAGTGCTGTCCAGAGTTTTGAACCAAAAATTGTCTGGCTCCTTAGGTTAGATGCCATCTTTTTCAAATAAAGATAGCAGGAGAACGAAGAAAAATTGATAATAGAAGTAAATTAGAAAGTTGCTTAAAATGACATGCTCTATCTGAATCACGAAAGAAAGAAAAAATGTGGTTCAGTGTCCCTTTAAAATTATACACATTTCTTTGTCAATGGGCAAACGTACAATATCATCAGGGGATCAAAAAAAAATTTTCTCTCACTGTATATACAGTATATATACATGCATCCATATACATATTTAGACATGTATATGTATGTATCTCTATATTAAAGTCCTTTGTCTGCCTTTTTTTCTAACACCTGAGACATCATATCTTTAAGCCCTTATAACGTTTTTGTCACATATTTTTTTTAAATAATATTTATTAGACAGTGTAATTATTAGTGTAATTGTTCTTTTTAATGTATTTTTTATGTGTTTTGTGACACTTTTTTGTTTCGCGAAAGTTATCCAGATCACACTAACCTAATGCTCGTTAACTTCAATTGCACTTAAGCGACTGCCTTTACTTTCAACCTGTAATACACACGCACCTTTTGACGCATGCAAACAGCCACAATAAACATGATATCACTTGCGCGCAAAAGTTAGCACATCACTCATAAGCTAGCCCATTTATGGCTGAGAGATTAAAACTACTTTATGTAACCATAAAACACAAAGGCCTAGATTACTAGTGGAGCTCTATCATTACGCTCAAATCCATATTACAAGGGGCGTGCTGTTCAAATTAACGCAAATTTGTTTGCATGAATTCACGGTAATTTACGTTCCCATAGTTTCAATGGGTAGCGCTGAGCCGTAATGTGTACAAATTACCAAAAATAAAAAAAGAGTTATTAACCTTACACCTGAACAAGCCCTTCTTCATTTTCCAATAGATAATAAACTTACACAACATAATAAACTAACTGAAATGGTTTGTACCATTACCAGACTATGCATCTCCAGGTATTGGAGATCAGAACCCCCATCATTTGATCATATTCTACGAAAGCTAGAGTATCACTACCATATGAGTAGTCTAACAGCGACACTCTTAGATAGGCAAGACCAATTCATTGAACATTGGGAACCATACATTATGTACTGTAAAGAAGTGAGAAGAAATATAGGACAAAGAGCCGGTACACAATCTGTATAATAATCTGCAATTATCTCTTAATAGTTTTGATGAATGTTAACCAAACAATCCTGTCCCAAAAATGTAATCAAACGCAGCTTGTCACATGGGAGAAAATAACCCCTCCCTTTCCTTATCTTAATGTTGAAATTGCTGACTTGAACATAAGAGAAACTAGTTTGTGACTTTTTTTTTCTCACTTCTGTTGTTCTGAATTGAAACATTGATGGATGAAATTAGATTATATGATTGAACTGTAAAAAAATTTAAATAAATAGAAAGTTTTCATAAAAAAAAAAAGTTATGCCTATTCTAAAACCCAGCCAAATTTTTTTTAAAAATCACCCCAAAATAAAAAAAACTGCTCAGAATTATCTTTTGGTAAGTACCATCTTGGGATAAAGGGGTCAATTTATCAAAGCGTCAATCTCAGTGCATTCGCCGGCATCAATACGCTTGCAAGACATCGCTTACGCGGATCTGAATACGATACCCTTATTTATCAAAAAAGCCATCAAAAACACACGCGTCAAGTACAATGCAAAGAGCATCGGACTGGTGTTAACTAACAGTTATCGATGGTGTGGTTATTCGAGTTTTTCCCAACTTTATTTATACCATTTCATTACTGTCCATGAACAAGCAAATTTCTCTAAAGCTAATCTTTTTTTTTCAACTGCTAATGTCCAAGAAATAGCTACATTTATACCTCAACAAACAATATCTCATAGAAAGTTATTTTTATATGTATTTGCTATACAAAAAAATCTGTTATATGATACTTTCACATTAATTATTGTGCATTTGTATTTCCAGAAGTCATGATATGCTTTTAATCTCATATTTTTATTATAAATTATCATTAATGCTAGAATTTGTACATATGTCTTTGCACATACTTGTCTATATATATATATATATATATATATATATATATATATATATATATATATATATATATATATATAGATATAGATATAGATATAGATATAGATATAGATATATGTGTGTGTTATGTTAGAAATCTTTTGCAAACATATTTACATGTCACAAAAAAACAAAAATGATAAAGAGTGTGGCAGGGCAGCAGATAAGATTAATAAAACATAGCATTTATTGTTCTGTAAAAATTAAGTGGTCGTCAGTAAAAACAATAATAACAATCCAAAAGTGCCAGAGCAGCTATGGTCTTAAGCATTTCAGCTACCGCCTTACTCATAGACCGTGCTGCTCTGATTACACAGCCTTCTTAAATTCAGTAAATGGGTACTGACGTCAGCACAAGCATTCAAAAAGTTTAACCCTATACATTCTATACAATCAATATAGTCCTATCGGAGAGAAACATGTTAATTCAATACATATAATCCTCCTATCATTATCTACTCCTAGAAGATAACACCTATTAGAACTAATCTAAGTAACCATATACCAATATATTAACAATAGATAATAAATATTCAACTATTTTGATTACAGAGAATTAATTAATCCTTGGAGGGAAACACTACGATAATACTGTCTCCAGCTTAAAGTAATAACATCATAAATAACTTAAGAGAAGTATTATATTTACAAATGGATAAGTTTAAAATAATGTGTAAATGTATCAATAATGTATCATTTAACATATATAAATGTATATTCACAGTAATACTTCATCTCTCTTGTACAAACAAAAAGTAACAATATTATGTACTAATGATTTAAAAAGTATAATCCATATCCTTTATTTTTGAAAACAAGGAGCAAAATTTAATGCTGGGGTATATACCACATATGGACACTAAACGGAGTCAAAAATAAAGAGAAATTTAAGTATGGATAGAACATATCACATATCTCTAATATTGCTTACAGCAATTGTACGTACCTTCCAGGAATCTTTATAATGTAGTGTATGATGTTGAAATTAAATATTTCACAAATTTAGAACAGTATCACTAAATTGTCTGCATAAACTATACATCAAACTTTTGCAACATAAAATATGTGAATTAGTTGTCTAAGAGACTATTTCAATGCCAACACTGAATTAAATCAGTTTGAACATTCATTCCCGCAGGTGCTCTGGTTCTAAGTTTGAAGATTCAGAAAGCCTCCATTGTACGTAATATTTTATCACGGTCCCCACCTCTTCTGGGTACCTTGACAAGTTCAATAATTTGCCATTTGAAATAATCAATGTTGCCGTTGTGATATGTCATATAGTGCTAGGCTACCTATATAGTGTAAAATTATTATTATTATTATTATTCTGAGCAGGAATAATTGCAAATACAACATGTAATCATGGTATCATATGTATTTATTTGCAATCAATGGATATTTTAAGAGCTGAGCCAGTTTTCTCTCTGTACCTGTGTAACCCCTCCTGATTGCAATCTAGATTTAAAAGCCACTCCTTCACAGGTGTTATAAAATGGGCTGGCATATAAGATGACATTTCTTACTGAAAAAGAAATTCAAGAGAAGGAAGAAATACACTGAAAATAGCATGACAGTAAAGAGGTGATTTTAATTTCTGCTGTATCTGAATCATGACAGTTTAATGTTAGGTGGGCTATAACTTTGAGCTATTATCTTAAGAATATATTGAATCAAACATCAATTCGAATTTTAAAATCATTGTCTAAAATATTACACTGCCAGTATCAATGTTTATCTTTAATACTAATTTCACATATACATACTTTTAAAGTATAATAAACAATGTAACAAATGGCACTTAAAAGTTCTGATGAGTGATCAATGACAGACGTATCGAGCAATTTGATTCGTTAGTGATAGTTTAAAATGCATATTTGAATCAGATTGGCTGATGTCATAAATTATTATTATTATTATCATTTATTTGTAAAGCGCAGGCAAAATCTGTAGCGCTGGGTACAATGATAGGGGTATACAATGAAAAGATTTTTGATAAAATACAAAACATAACAAAACGAAACAAATCTAGTACAGGAGGAAGAGGGTCCTGCTCCGGAGAGCTCACAGTCTACAGGTTTAGGGTGCAGAGACATAAGGTTGGGGTAGTTTATTACATCGGTTGTAGTTGCAGCAGTGAGTCCGGCAGTTCATGTATTAGTTTGGTTTGGATGAGGGATGGAGGAGAGATGGTACGCCTCTCTGAATAGGTGGGTTTTCAAGAAGCTTCTGAAGCTATACAAGGTTGGAGACAGTCTTATGGAGCGGGGTAGAGAAATCCACAGGACAGGAGCAGCACGTGCAAAGTCTTGGAGGTGGGAGTGGGATGTAGATATAACAGGAGTGGAGAGACGTAGGAATGAATAAGTATTTTTGTAGTTTTTTGAGTAAGGAAGGGACGAATTCTGGAAATGTTGCATAGGTGTGAACAGCAGGATGTGGTAAGTGCTTGTATATGTGGGTTGAATGTGAGCTCTGAGTCTAGTGTGACCCCAAGACAGCGGACCTGGGGTGAGGTGTTGAGAATAGAGTCTCCAACCATCAGAGAAATGTCAGGTGTTGGATGTTTTGAAGAGGGGGAATAAGAAGAAGCTCAGTTTTGGACAGATTGAGTTGGAGGTAGTGTGAAGACATCCAAGAGCAAATTGCTGAGAGGCAGTTGGAAATCTGGTTGAGTAAAGAGGGAGATATATTAGGAGAGGAAAGATAGATTTGTGTATCATCAGCATATAAGTGGTACTGGAATCCAAAGGAGGCTATAAATTTTCCAAGGTAGGATGTATAGAGAGAGAAACGCAAGGGGCCAAGACAGAGCCTTATGGTACTCCAACTGAGAGAGGCATAGGATTGCAACATATGTTGTTAAAGGAAATTGAAAAAGAGTGTTTGAGAGATATGAGGCAAACCAGGAGAGGGCTGTGTCTTGGATGCCAAATAAATGTAGTATTTTTAGGAGGAGAGGATGGTTTAGCTGATAAAAGGTCATTTGTATCTTTAGCAAGAGCAATTTCTGTTAAGTGTTTAGGGTGGAAACCAGATTGTAGTGGATCAAGTAAGGAGTTAGTTGTGAGAAATTGAGTTAGCCGATTATAGACCAGTCGTTCCAAAAATTTTGAAGCAAAGGGAATTAAAGAAATCCGGAAATGTGCCAGCGGTGACAGATTGGTTAAAGAGATGAGATAGGGTATGGGTTAGTGAAGCAGAGAGAGAGGGAAGAAGTTGTGAAGGAAAAGGGTCAAGTGGGCAGGTTGTGAGATGAGTCAAGGATAGGAGTACAGAGACTTCTTCCTCTGATACAGGAGGGAAGTAGCATAGAGTTTTGTTAATAGAAGGGGTGGGTAGGATTACTGTGTTTGAAGGATGTGAGGTTCAGATATCTTTTCTAATGGTGTCAATTTTATTTTTGAAGTGATCAGCAATAATCTGAGCAATGAGGTTGGTAGTGGGCGGGGGTGCAGGCAGACGTAGAAGGGAGTTAAAGGTTGAGCTTTCTGGGGTTGGATGCATGAGATGACACAAGGGAGAAAAAATAGACTTGTTTGGCCAGGCTGAGCATAGAGTTGTAGGACGTAAGGATGAATTTATAATGCCAGAAATCAGCACAGGTGCATGATTTCCTCCACTGCCGTTCAGCAGCCCTTGAGGTCACGGATGCCATAGAACTCAATGTGATTATGCATATTCCAATCAAAAGTGGTTGCAAAATAGATTGTTCAAAAAAAATAAAAAGGAAGTTAGCTATATTATGTTGTGTATTTAATTGTTATCTCTATATCTATTAGTGAGACAAGTTTGGGGCAAAACTTTTCAATACATTTTTAGAAATAATATTTGTAGTGAGAGACAAATTTGTAGCATAATCCATAAGTAGTAATGTATTTTTCATTTTTATCCCTATATCTACTAGTGCACCAAATGTGGAGCAATAAAATTGTTTGATTTAGAAAGGGTATACACTTTTAATAGAGTTTCTAATTTACTTTTATTATGTAATATACTTCATTCTTTTGCAGCATTGAACATAAGCTTTCTGTGTTTTCAGACTCCCATTGAGTTCTATGGCATCCGTGACCTCAAGGGTGGCGGATTGAAAACTAGGTATCCTGCGTCGGAATAGACGCGAGCGTACCTGTTAAATGTTTGATAAATTGGGAAAAGGCTCAAATAGAGTCAAATCTGAATTTGAAACATCTGTAATGACGCAAACATCTTTCTGCATCGGATTGAGATCACGGTATCAAATTTTACATCGCAAATTTCAACATTTGTCGATCTTGACGCTTTGATAACTATGGCGGATCAATCTTTTTTTGGGGTGTTTTTTTCAGATTAGGGATTTTTTTTTTCTATGGGCAGCAAAAATGCTATTTTTAGGGCACTTTTAAGAGTAGGTTTTTTTAATCGTTTTTTTTTTGGGGGGGTGGAGGCTTAATGTTCATTTTTTTAATTTCTCAGGTAAGTTTTTATTTTTTCGTTGTAAAGATAAGTGTAATCGATTTTGGGTTAACTTAGGGGGTGTTAGGTTATGGGGTTTAGATGTTAGTGGGTTACTTTGCGATGGGGGCTGGCGGTTTAGGGGTTAATAGTGTAGTAGTGGAGATTTTGCAATATGGGGGGCTGGTGGTTTAGGGGATAATGTAGTGTGTTACTTTGCAATGTGGGGGGCTGACGGTTTAGGAGTTAATAGTGTAGTGGGGACTTTGCAGTGGGATATGTGACAGTTTAGGGGTTATTAGAGTAGGGGTTTTATGGCAATCGGCTTTGTGCGCAAGTAGGGTGTTTTTCCATTGACTTCTATTGGGGAATAGGTTATAGAGCACGCGATTTTATAAATTCGGCTTTTTGCACGCGTCCGGTTAACGTTGGTGCGATAACTTTTTACTTTCCACTCATAATACCAGCACAACCGGACACACGCATTAAGTTTAATGCCAGTGCAGTTAGGACTCTAGTGAAAGCACTAATAAGCGCTCCACTTGTAATCTAGCCCAATGTCTATTTTATGTATTAGTTTCAGCAGATCCTATATTTGACTGTGTATCAAAAAAACAGCTGTTTAGTGTAAAAACACCTAAACGGTTCATGGAGTCTTAAATTAAACTCATATGGCTAGATTACAAGTGGAGCATAATCAGTAGTGCCGGGTGCGCTGTCTCATGCAAAGAATAACATAAATCTGGTATTACAAGTGGAGGGGTAAATATTTTAAGGGATTGCACAAGGGAGTAAGCATCTGTGCTCTCATTACACCTGTGTTACATGTGGTAAGTTAAGATTTGCACAACCCAAAAATGCCTTGCTGAACAAAAGACATGAAAATGCTGTAGAAATAAAGGAGTTAAGTTATATTTAGACTTATAAAAGAACAGTAAAGTCAAAATTAAACTCTCATGGCTCAGATACAGCCGTTTTAAGAAACTTTGCTATTTACTTTGTATCTTTTGATCAAAAGCATACCTAGGTAGGCAACACACTACTAGGAGATAACTGCTGATTTGTGACTGCACATATATGCCTCTTGCCATTGGTTCACCTGTGCTCAGCTAGTTCCCAGTAGTGCACTGCTGCTGCATCAACAATGGGTACCAAGAAAATGGAGCAAATTTGATATTAGAATAAAATTTTAAAATTGTTTAGAATTATTTGCTGTGTCGGAGCATGAAATAAAAATGCTGGGTTTCATGTCCCTTTAACATTTCTGGTGTGTTGCTATGGAATAACATATCAGCAAAGTCTAAATGTTTTAAAACAAATTTACATTGTGCTTGCTGCCATTGTTTATCAATAGCCAAACTCCGACCATTTAACTTATCTAGAGGAGCCAATTCCAGATTTAGTCTGCAGACAACAAGGCTAGCCACAGTTATAATGTTAGTATAAAATGCATTGTTTTGTAGTGGTTATCAGTTAAAGCTAATTAGGTACAGATGTGTCACAGGGTTAGCCTTGATAAGTCAGAATTTCAAGTTCTGAAAATGAAGAAATCCACAATTTCAGAGCTAAATTACACAAAAATATATTGAAAATTTGTTTCATAACAAATAATTAAATATTTTAGTTAAAACTCTTGAGTTTTTTACTGTCCCTTTAATACTTTGTAAACAAAGGTTAATTAATAAAAAAATCTATTGTGATAGAATTTAAGTGATATGGTATATGACAAGGGGCTGAACTGGGAAGGGTTCAAAGGTGTATATGTGTATGTATGTGTATAGATAGATAGATAGATAGATAGATAGATAGATAGATAGATAGATAGATAGATAGATAGATAGATGATAGATAGACAGACAGACAGACATGATAGACAGACAGATGACAAACAGGTAGATGATAGATAGATAGATAGATAGATCAAAAGATAGATAATAGATAGATAAATGATAGATAGATAGATAGATATATATAAATAAATGTGTGTGTGTGAAGTATTTTATGCTTGAGTATCATTAAATTAGTATAGCATAGAATTATAAAGAACTCCACTCCATTGGCTTAGCGCTTGAGCGATATCCAATTTACTGAACACCCCATAGAAATCTCTTATGTGAGGGATTTAATCCACTTGCACTATCTAACATGCGACTACTACACAAGCAAAAAAATCTATGGACAATATTAGAAATAATACTCATTGTGTTCAAGCAATGTCAACATATAATAATGCTAATATTTTTGCACCCTACTTGTAATCTATTCCAAGATAAAAAGATGAATTAATGAAAATATGACAGCAGTTTTTTTTTCCTGGACTCCTCAAACCCTGCAAATTGTGTTTATAGTATTTTCATTTGTATTACATGACATCTTTGGGGTGTCACAAGCATATAAATATATATAGGTATGTCACATGAATTTCTAGAGAAGTTGTTGTACAACATGAAGTGGAGAGGGAATACCAGAATAGCCACTGAGTAATTCCACATTCCATGACATTAATCCCATCCTATATGATTATACATTGTCTTCCAACAGAAGCACTATAGCCGAATACAGTGAATATTATCAGGGATTGTACACAATGTAGGTTATATATAGTCGAGATATGGAGTTTTGTTTTTGTTTTCTTTTGTTTTTGTTTGTTTTTTATTTACCAATGTTTCCATCATTGTATTAAAGTGCTACAGCAATCACTAGTGTGCCTTTAAAACACTGCACATGTATTCCTCTTGTCATTGGCTCACCAGATGTGTTCAGCTACCGGTAATGCTGATGAAGGGGAGTTTTTCCTCGAAAACGTTACAATATAATTGTTATTTTGTTCACTTAAAAAGACCTGTGAGTGCATTTGCTTGGAGGATTATTGATTACATTTATGCACCCAGGCAGACGACCTTCTGGAGGGTAATTCTGTAGATTGGACTGTATATATATATATATATATATATATATATATATATATATATATATATATATATATATATATATATCTTTATGTATACATGTGTATTTATGTGTTTATATGTGTATATATCTTTGTAAATATATATATATATATACACATATAAATACATATGTGCACACATATAAACATACAAATACATATTTAGACATGTGTATGTATATATCTCTATGTTAAATCTCTCTGTAGGCCTTTTTTTCACCTGAGACCTCATATCTTTGAGCCCTTGTAACTTTTTTCAATAATTTTTTTTGATGTGTTAATATGAGTGTAACTGTACTTTTGAATGTATTTTGATGTTGTGCAACCTTTTATTCACGCCTAACAGTTAACCAGAGCTCTGAGGTTGCGCTATCCCGAAGCGCATTAAATTTAATTGCACTCAAGCAAATGCATTTGCTTTCAACTTGTAATGCACACGCTACTTCCAACTAGTACAACAATCTGCGATATCGCTCACACGCAACAGTTACGCCATTCGTAATCTAGCCCTATATCTTAGAAATATAGCTGCAGCTCCACAGATCAGACCGTGGTTTTTCAACTTCAGTCCTCATGGTACTCAAAGGTAAAGATTTTCATGATATTTGAACTAGATAGGTGGAACTAGATAGGGTGATGGCAGGTTAGTAACCATGGTTAATGATCAGCTGATTATTTCTCCTGTGCTCTAATTTATCATGAAAATTTAGCCAGTACAAAATCTATATTGGAGGATAATTTAGAGGATAACGGCATTGCATTTCAGAGCTGATGTTCTTGAGGGTGAATATTAATTTCTTCTTAGAGCAAATCATTTTTGTTCTAGTAGGTAATAGGGAATTGCTATTTATTTTAGAGATCACTTAAAATAATTCAGTGACAAATACTGTACAGTTTTTGTTTCCATCCTGGACTCCTATTAGATAGTGCAGGGCTCAACAAATCCATGTGCCAGGGAACCACTGGTTTCTTAAAATTAGGCCCTGGCACACTGATTTAGAATCCCCAAGACACCTTTGGGTGACTCCCACTTTTCTCCGCTGACATCCACCAGCCACACCTAAAATTTAACTTGGTTTATTATATAATGTATGTGTAATAAATAAATCAATAAATATATATATATATATATATATATAATTATCTACAAAAACAAGCGCACAAAAGCACTTCTCATAGTGCAATAAATTTTAATACAATCACAATAAAAGTTCACAATTCAAATATCTAATACAGATGGGTACTCACAAAATAGCCCTCAATCAAATGAGGTAAGGTGCAGGTGTTGATTTAAAGATTAAAGATGTAACCCCTTGCTCATGTTGCAGACAGTGTTCATTAACAACATGAGTAAACACCATTTCTGTATCGATGCTGTGTTGCTAAATGGCAATACTAGCTCTAAATACAGTTCATTGGAATATACAGTCAAATACCTACGCTTACTAGAGGCACAGGAGACCCACTAGGGACAATACAGGCCAGAGCATGCCCACTTCTACATCACGCTATTATCGACCAGTCATTTTTAACCTGTTACTCTGTTCACATAGATTGTCCATCATTGATGTGATGTCAAAAAATCTCATATAGGTACATTCATCCTGCAATTTTTAAACATTTATATTGGTATACTATTGCTATGTATAATTACTACAGAAAACTGGACATATGCATATGGATGCATACAAGACTGTTAGAGATATGTGTATATATTTATTGATATTAGATAGACCCACAGCCATAAAATCATGCCGTGTTGCAGTAGTGTTATTTTGAGGGCTAGGCAACAGATAAATTATTGGTAATAACCTTTATATTCCAGATTAATATGGCTGGGATAAGCAGTAAACAGGCAGGCTTTATGTGATAAGTAGGGGTGTGTAACAATATTAAAGCCAACTGAATTACATGGCAGCTGAAAATGATGATACTCAGGAAGGGTGTTTAATCAAGGGAGTGTAAAGCACAAGCAAATGAGTGACACATTTTGATTCGCCTATATCTATATTTCTGCCTTAGGACTCTCCCAAAGATAAGATAAATATATTGTAAGAGGATTAATGGGATAAGAGCATTGATAAAATAAACATAGATTGCCCCATGATAGCTAAAGAAACAAAAAGCCAGTGCTACAGAATATGAGTGCCAACTAATGGACCTGCAACATGTTAGGCAGCCCGCAGGACAAAAGCATATATATTTGTTGTTGTAAATATAACAGATCAAAATGTTTTAGAAGATATTAAAATGGTTAGGGCAATAGCAGCTTACTAACTGTAAAATAATTATAGAAACAGAAAAATGTAAGTGACTCCCCCTAGAGAGATGATAACGTAGTCCCAGACAATAAACTGCTGAATAACATATTCCCAGGGAAATGTATCATTCCCCCTTATTTATTGTCAGTCACAGTTCTTAAAATATTAAAGAAGATTTAGGGCTGAAATGCCATCAGTGTATTCCCACAGCCCTAACGAGTAGAGATCTGCTGCTTCACCCCACTCCAACTTTTCGTGCAGACTTATTATAATTTAAGAGAGCAATATGGATCGAAGCACTATACTCAATTTCTAGTCTTTTCCAAGAAGAAAATCCCTTAAATTTTATAGTTTTCTTTAATATTAGGTTGTATCTTCTGTGATTTTTCAGAAGAGCATCGCACTGTGCCCCATGATCAAGATGATGTATCTCAACCTCTCTTCCCCTTGGAACACCTCAGTCAGGTGCTGTGAAGCAGGCGTTTTCAGAAGCATTAAGATAGGAGGCCCATTGGAGCAGCTGGATGTATCAAAGACCCCAATTTAGCCTGTGTATAAGAAGATTTGACCTTGTGGGGACTCCCTGAATCATTTAATACTTGAGGGGATGCTTCTGCTTCCCTGTACTCACTATGGTTAGTTGCGGATGATATGTGTAAGTGTCCGGTATTCACCGCTGCTGCCACATGCTCCATTATATATTTTTCCCAAGGCCCCTGTAGATGGTGCTCTGTCATACAGAGATTGTAGGAGTGCCTCTACCCTCTGGTATTGCGCATCTAGTCGACAAAGTAGTGTATTGTCGTCCATGGCAGTTGAGTTTCTGTGCCCAGATAATGGAGGTTTGTAGTAGGCTGTAGGTCCAGATATTAAGGTTGTAGATCTCAATATTGATGAGGCAGGATACCCATGTTACCAGTGGGGGGTTGCTTGGCCTAGTATATAGCCGTTGCTATAGGCTTCAACATTCCATTCAGCTGCTCCTGAGTCTTGAGTACAGCAAATTTGGTATGTATGTGATCCACAAAGCCTTATTGACTTGAGAGATTCTTTTTTGGATGCCATGGCTTGGTTTGGAAAATTGTCACATTAGCTTGACCTCCTCAATAGCTCCTGAAATTGCCTGTAACTACATTTTAAAAGGGTTAAGGGTTGAGTCATCCTTTATTTAGGTGGGCAGGCTCATTTATGTTTGAGGCCACCTTGAGACCAGTGTAAGGACTTTTAGAGGCTGCTGTTGCAATGCAATTATTCGGTAATTATGAGAGTATATCAATAAGTCCTTAACTTGTTATGGAAAGAAAACATTAAGGCCCAGATAATCTAAAGATGCTAGTCTTGTCTCTTCAGTGCTGCAATGTTCCTTAAATCATTTTAGAAAAGCCAATTTTAGCTTTGGAACTTTTTATCTAGCTATACAGGGCCCTGGATATAAAACACACATACTTTACAATATAATGCTCAAAAAAGCCCCAAACGATTTTGTGTGATTTCTCTCCATTCTGGTGAGTTTTTGATGATCAGGCCCTAAGACCAATTAAATGAGTGATTCATAAATTAAAATCCAGTTTTGGAAATGTCAATCATGTCAAAAAGGAATTGTGCTCACATTCTTCATGGGACAGTTCTTTCTGACTTAACTTGCCATGCCCCTTCTTTTTCTTTCCTTTGCACAATTTTCCAGTCAAGTTGGCTAAGTAGTCATCTGTTATGTTCCCCTCACACTACAGGAAGTAAATCATCAATATTCCCTCTGCATCCCAAAACATGGAAGCCACAATCTTGCTAGCATTTGTTTTGCTGTGAAATTTCCAAGGGAGACGTAAATCAAGGTGCTTCCACTGCTTGAATTGTGCTTTTGTGTTGTGATCAAAGTGGTGTATCCATGACTTACCCATAGTATAAATCACCCATAACATTTTCAGGATTCCTTTGAATTCTTGTTATAAATTCTTGTCAACTAAAATGGACTGTACTGTGCCATATCACACCTCTGTGACCTCAACTATTTTGTATATTGTCAAACTTTGGACACTCATCACCCTGTCATGAATTTTCTACATGGTTTCTTTTGTGGTTACTGTTAGGCGGCTGACGCAAGGGGCTACACATGACTGTCTTCACAGCTTAACTTCTGCCACTGCTTAATTTTGGATGAACCGTATCTTTATGGAATTCAGTTGGAGTTAAGTTTCTATCAAGTGTTTGATGACTGCAAAGTATTTATTTTACTCAATTTTCTACAAATTTCTCAACAACTCACACAAAATGTTCTGTAAATAATAAAATGTTAACATTAGAGACATGACTTTTCACATCTGCACACTCAAAACTATATAGAACAGGACAGGTTCACAGCAGCAATGTAGACAGAGCTTCCCAATTATCTATGAGTAAGTGCCTGTGGGCGTAAAATGCGTAAAATCCAACTGCCATCCTCCTTGTGTTTACTATGTTACTTTGAATAAAGGATTTGAGCCTTTTACTTTGAGTATGGACATTTACCTGTTCTTCCCAATTAGGACTTATTGATCAAACTTTGCAACTGCAAACAGGATCCGATGAAGAGCCACCAGCAGTTGCTAGCTTGTTGTTAGCTGTATTTGCATTCAGGCTCTTGCCCTTCTTTGAGGTTGGCTTGTTTTATTTTTAACTAGCTTGTAAGCCCATAATGTAATACATTTTCTTTGGGGTACACAATCTAATTGCTGTTTTTTTAGTTAAATAACACTAGTGCAATTCATGTTTTGCTCACTGATTAACACATTAGCTTTGGCAGGTAATACAATATGGCATTTATAAAGTACCTAATATTTAACATTATTAAAACAATGCAGGTCTCTAGTATTTGGGCTTATTTTTTTCTATTTTATCAATGTTTTATATCTGAATTACAATCTATTTGACAAATACTCAGTAAATGTAGCAAGGCAGGTTGGATGTTTCTTTTTATCAACCTCAAAACTATTCCAATCATTCACAAACTGCTGAAACAAACCAAAACATCACAAAAGTTACATTATAAAAAAAAACTTACTCCATGGTAGGTAAAGACATGCAAAACAAACAAAAGAAACGTTTAAAGGGACAGTACTCCAAAAATGTTAATGTTTAAAAAGATAGAGAATGCCTTTACTACCCAATCCCCAGCTTTGCACAGCCAACATTGTTATATTAAAATACTTTATAACCTTTACATTTCTAAATCTCTAACTGTTTCTAAGCCCCTGCTGTCCGCCTTTATCTAAGTGCATTTTAATAGCTTTTTATAGCAAGACAGTGCTAGTTCATGTGTGCCTTATAGATAACGCTGTGCTCACTCCCATAAAGTTACAAATGAGTCAACACTGATTGGCTAAAATGCAAGTCTGTAAATAGTAATGAGATAAGGGGGCAGTCTGTAGAGGCTTAGATACAAGGTAATCTCAGTGGTAAAAAGTATATTATTATAACAGTGTTGGTTATGCAAAACTGGGGAATGGGTAAAAAGGGAGTATCTATTTTTTTAAACAATAACAATTCTGGAGTAGACTGTCCCTTTAGGATCTTGTAAGTTCTTTCTAGGATTTTCACACAAAGGGCTAGATTTAAACCCTTAATGACCGAGGACGTGCAGGGTACGTCCTCTTAAAAAAGTCACTTAACGACCAAGGACGTACCCTGCACGTCCTCAGTTTGGAAAGCAGCTGGAAGCAATCCTGATCACTTCCAGCTGTTTTCTGGTTATTGCAGGATGCCTCGATATTGAGGCATCCTGCAATAACATTTTTTACCCCTCCGGTGCAGAGAGAGCCACTCTGCGACCCTCTCTGCACCGGACATCGATGGCCGCATTCGTTGGTGGGTGGGAGCTGAAGTGGGAGGTGGGTGGGCGGCCATCGATGGCTTCTTAGTCAGAGAGGGGGGCGGGATCGGGGGCGGGATCGCCGGGGGCGCGCACGGGTGGGCGCGCGTGCACTGGGGGTGGTGGGCGGGCGCGTGCATGGGGAGGGAGCGGGTAGGAACCACTTACACTACAGAAACTGTTTTTTATTATGGGGAGAAAGGAGGGAGCTACACTGCAGAAAAACCAAATATAAAAAAATATAAAAACATTTTTATATGCAAACTGGGTACTGGCAGACAGCTGCCAGTACCCAAGATGGCCCCCAATAAGGCAGAGGGAGAGGGCTAGAGAGCTGTTTTGGGGGGGATCAGGGAGGTTGGGGGCTAAGGGGGGGAATCTTACACAGCAGCATATGTAAATATGCTATATAAAAAAAAGGATACCTTTTATTTTAGTACTGGCAGACTTTCTGCCAGTACTTAAGATGGCGGGGACAATTTTTGGGGTGGGGGAGGAAAGAGAGCTCTTTGGGAGGGATCAGGGGGTCTGATGTGTCAGGTGGGAAGCTGATCTCTACACTAAAGCTAAAATTAACCCTGCAAACTCCCTACAAGCTACCTAATTAACCCCTTCATTGTTGGGCATAATTCACGTGTTGTGCGCAGTGGCATTTAGCGGCCTTCTAATTACCAAAAAGCAACACCAAATCCATATATGTCTGCTATTTTTGAACAAAGGAGACCCCAGAGAAGCATTTACAACCATTTGTGCCATAATTGCACAAAATGTTTGTAAATGATTTCAGTAAGAAATCTAAAATTTTGAAAAATTTAACGTTTTTCTTTATTTGATCGCATTTGGCGGTGAAATGGTGGCATGAAATATACCAAAATGGGCCTAGATCAATACTTTGGGTTGTCTACTACACTACACTAAAGCTAAAATTACCCCAAAAAGCTCCCTACATGCTCCCTTATTAACCCCTTCCCTGCTGGGCATAATACACGCATGGTGTGCAGTGGCATTTAGCAACCTTCTAATTATCAAAAAGCAACGTCAAAGCCATATATGTCTGCTATTTCTGAACAAAGGGGATCCCAGAGAAAAATTTACAACCATTTATGCCATAATTGCACAAGCTGTTTCTAAATAATTTCAGTGAGAATCCTAAAGTTTGTGAAAAAATTTGTGAAAAAGTGAACAATTTTTTTTATTTGATCGCATTTGGTGGTGAAATGGTGGCATGAAATATACCAAAATGGGCCTAGATCAATACTTTGGGATGTCTTCTAAAAAAACATATCTACATGTTAATGGATATTCAGGGATTCCTGAAAGATATCAGTGTTCTAATGTAACGCGCTAATTTTGAAAAAAAGTGGTTTGGAAATAGCAAAGTGCTACTTGTATTTATTGCCCTATAACTTGCAAAAAAAAGCAAAGAACATGTAAACATTGGGTATTTCTAAACTCTGGACAAAATTTAGAAACTATTTAGCATGGGTGTTTTTTGGTGGTTGTATATGTTGTAACAGGAATACTTTTAACCACGGTCTTCTAGGGCACAAATGCAGCACAGGACAATCCACTGTAGTTTAAAAGGCTTTATTTTTCACAGCAATAACAAACAGGCAGTTCATTTTCAAAAGAGGGAAATCCTTCCTCTGCAGCAAAGTTAAGTACTTTTAAATGTGTCCCAGCACTTCACAGCATTCCACAAGTGCTTTGTAAAAATAATGTCCTTTTACAGTTCACAGGAACAAAAGTCTTTTACACAGTGTAACAAACACACACACCAGCTTCTGTAGCTGTGTAACTCTCTCTCAAGGCCTAAGTGAGGCTGCTATTTAAACCCTCACAACTTCTAATTAGCCACACCTGTGATTAGCTGCTGGACAGCTTCACAGCTGTCTGGGATAATGGCCCACCCTCTCTCCAATTATCCCAAACCCCAGGGACCCAGAACACAGTTTATCAACTGCATAATCAAATACACACTCTTTCTCCCTGGGGTTTTAACTGAAAGGAGAAATAGCATGTACAATGCTTGGTCTTAAATATCTTCCATTTATAACCAGGCCTTGCTTTCTGTCACATATCCTCCCCCCCAGCTCACACCCAGTGGGTTGAGCGACCATGGACATCAATGAATGTACCCGAGACAAACCATCAGCATTGCCCTGCAAAAGACCAGCCCTGTGCTCAACAGTAAAATTGAAGGGTTGCAAGCTAAGAAACCACCTAGTGACCCTTGAATTTGTTTCCTTATTCTGACTCATCCATGTGAGAGGAGCATGATCTGTTATTAATTTAAATTTTCTTCCCAACAGATAGTACCTAAGGGTCTCTAAAGCCTACTTTATAGCAAGGCATTCTTTCTCCACTATAGAATAGTTCTTTTCCTGTGAAATAAGTTTTCTGCTTAGTAAAAGGACAGGATGCTCTTCTTCCTGACACTCCTGCGAGAGAACTGCTCCTAAACCAACATCAGAGGCATCTGTCTGTACAATAAAATCTTTAGCGAAATTGGGGGTTACCAAAACTGGATGGGCACAAAGGGCATCTTTCAAATGCTTAAAAGCTTGTTCTGCTTCTGGGGACCATTTTATCATAATTGGGGCCCTTGCTTTTGTGAGATCTGTCAAGGGTGCCGCAATTGTAGCGAAATTCGGGATAAACCTTCTATAATAACTAGTTATCCCAATAAATGCTCTTACTTGTTTTTTAGTTAGAGGCTGTGGCCAGTTCTGTATGGCCTCTACTTTTGTTGTCTGAGGTTTAACTAATCCTCTACCAATAGTATAACCCAAGTACTTAGCTTCCTGTAAACCAACAGTACATTTTGCAGGATTGGCAGTTAACCCAGCAGACCGTATTGCATCAAGTACTGCTTGAACTTTTGGAAGATGGGATTCCCAATCTGTACTATAAATTATAACATCATCCAAATATGCTGCCGCATAACGAACATGGGGTTTCAGAATTCTATCCATCATCCTCTGGAATGTTTCCAGGGCCCCATGTAAACCAAATGGCAACACCGTATACTGAAATAAGCCCTCTGGGGTTGAAAAAGCTGTCTTTTCCTTTGCTTGACTAGTGAGAGGCACCTGCCAATACCCTTTCGTTAAATCAATTGTAGTGAGATAACGTGCTTTTCCTAGCCTTTCTATTAACTCATCTACTCTAGGCATTGGGTAGGTGTCAAATTTGGAAACACAATTAAGCTTACGAAAGTCATTGCAGAACCTTAATGAACCATCCGGCTTTGGAACAAGCACGATTGGACTGTTCCACTCACTTTGTGATTCCTCAATTACCCCAAGCTTTAACATTTTTTCTACCTCCAGTTTAATAGCCTTTCTACGAGCCTCAGGGACCCTATAGGGTTTAAGGCAGACCTTCTTCCCTGGTTCTGTTATTATGTCATGCTTAATAACATTAGTTTTTCCCGGTACCACAGAAAATACCTCTTTGTTTATTCTAATAAAATCCTTGACCTCTCGCTTCTAATGTACAGATAGGGTTTCCAATATATTTACCTCTGGTTCAGTGACAGGGAGTTCTGTAGGTTTTAAGGCAACTAAAACTTCCCTATCTTTCCAAGGTTTTAACAGATTTATATGATATATTTGCTCAGGTTTCCTTCTCCCTGGCTGACTTACTTTGTAATTAACATCACCCACTTTCTCAATTATCTCATATGGGCCCTGCCAAGTAGCCAAGAATTTATTTTCAACTGTAGGGACCAGAACTAACACCCTATCCCTAGGTTGAAACACCCTGGCTCTAGCATTACGGTTGTAGCTGTACTTTTGTGCTTCCTGTGCTTTTCCCATATGTTCCCTTACAATGGGCATGACAGCTTCCATACGATCCTGCATTTGGGAAATATGTTCAATAATACTTCGATAATAATGCTCCCAAGTCTATTTAACTATATCTAGTAATCCCCTGGGATGCCGCCCATATAACAGTCCAAATGGGGAAAAACCTGTAGAAGCCTGGGGAACCTCCCTGATAGAGAACATTAAATACGGTAACAGAAGGTCCCAATTTCTCCCATCTGTGTCAATTACCTTTCTTGGCATACTTTTGAGAGTTTTGTTAAACCTTTCTACTAAACCATCAGTCTGAGGGTGATATACTGAGTTCCTTAGTTGTTTTATGCCAAACAACTTACACAATTCTTTTGTAACCCTGGACATAAATGGAGTTCCTTGGTCTGTCAAAATTTCCTTAGGTATCCCGACCCTGCTAAACATTAGCATGAGTTCTTTTGCTATGGACTTTGCAGAGCTGTTACGAAGGGGAACTGCCTCAGGATAGCGTGTAGCATAATCAAGGATTACCAGTATATACTGATGTCCTCTAGCAGATTTAACCAGCGGACACACCAAGTCCATAGCAATTCTTTCAAAGGGCACATCAATTATAGGCAAGGGCACTAAATGGTTACGGAAATCTTTAGCAGGAGCTGTAAGTTGACACTTAGGGCATGAAGCACAATAATCCTTGATGGCTACAAATATCCCTGGCCAATAAAACCTTCTAAGAACTCTCTCTTTGGTTTTCTCAACTCCCAAATGCCCCCCTAGAATGTGGTTATGTGCAAGATTTAATACAGTGTTCCTAAAAGTCTGGGGCACCAAAAGTTGTTTAACAATGCCTGTTCCTTTCTTCTCTATACGATATACCAAATCATTAACTGCTTCAAAATAAGGATAGGGTAATACATTTCCTGGCTGTGTCACAACATCATTTATAACCCTGATATTATTTCTTGCCTCTACCAATGTTGGATCCTCCCATTGGGCTTTTTTAAAATTACCAGGGCCACCAACCAGATCTATCAAATCATCAATATTTTCCGAGCTAGTACTTGGTACTTCATTACTCTGAGAAGGTTGATCACCTACTAATACAGGCATAGGGCAATAAATCTTATTTTTCTCCTTTTCAATGGAACCCCCTTCAAAATCAGTTTCAGAGAAAGGAAATACATAAATATCAGAAGTTTGACATATTTCTGGAGATTCCCATAACTCCAGATATTTTGGAAAATCTCTCCCTATCACCACCTCATGGGCTAAATTTGGTACTAAACCAACACAATGTTTTAATTTACCACACTGAGTCTCAATCTCCACCTCAGCTGTAGGATATTCCCGTTTATCTCCATGAACACAGATAATTCCCATTTTTTCCCCATAATCTAATACTGCATCTGGTACTAAAGATTTAGCCACTAGTGTGACCATACTTCCTGAATCAAGCAAAGCCCTAGACACTTTACCATTAACCGTCACAGTACACCAATGGGAATCATTATTAACAGAGCTGTTGCTATTAGACAATAGTGAATGTGCAACATTACAGTCCATAAATTCATCTTTATCACAGTCTCTAGCAATATGCCCAACCTCATTACATTTAAAACATCTTACAGGTTGGTTATATTTAAATGTTTCCTTAATTCCCGGGGAAATGTCTCTGGTGTTTTGCCTATACACCTGCTGCTCTCTTATCCCCTTTATCCCCTGAACAGTCTTACCAGTTCTTGTAGAGCTCTGAGACTTGGGATTGTGGGGCTGATCCATTGAAGATTGTTGCAAAACTTCTCCTGAAGCTATAAATCTTTCGACCAATACAATCAACTGATCCGCTGTTTGAGGATCACCTTGATTAACCCACCACCGCAGGGAAGCAGGTAATCCAGGCTGAAACCGGTCCATCACCAGTAGTTCCACTATTTTGGTAGCCGAATTAACCTCTGGTTGCAGCCACTTCCTGGCAAGGTGTATAAGGTCGAACATCTGGGATCTTGCAGCATTATGAGATGAAAACATCCAGGAAAGGAATCTTTGTGCACGAACTGCCAAAGTCACCCCCAGGCGTGCAAGGATTTCTGCTTTCAATTTCTCATAGTCACTGGCTTGTGCTGGCTCTAAATCAAAGTAGGCCTTCTGAGGTTCACCACTAAGAAATGGCGCAAGTATACTCGCCCACTCAACTGTCTGCCATTTTTCTCTTTCTGCTGTGCGTTCAAATGCCAAAAGATACGCCTCAACATCATCAGCTGCTGTCATTTTTTGAAGATAATGACTAGCCCTTATTACTCTGGAACCTTGGCTGCCACCAACATATTCAGAGTTCAGTCTTTCTGATATGGCTTGAACCTCTCGTTGCAGAGTCTGTGTAGCACTTTGCTGCTCCTCCCGGGTCTTCCTGAATGTCTCAGCTTGCACAGCAGCCATCTGTTGTATCAACAATTCAGTGTTCTCCTTCTGTGATTTAGCCAGCAGCATAGCACTCTCTGACTGGGCCAAGACCAACTGTTGCAGTGCTGCACTATTTTCAGCAGCTTTTCTGTTAGTCTCCTGCTGTATAGCATTAGAATGGATCAAAGCTTTAATGACTTCCTCCATGTTGCTTGCAGATTATTATGCCCACAGACATACAACGTGGTTGCCCGGATTCTCCACCAAGTGTAACAGGAACACTTTTAACCACGGTCTTCTAGGGCACAAATGCAGCACAGGACAATCCACTGTAGTTTAAAAGGCTTTATTTTTCACAGCAATAACAAACAGGCAGTTCATTTTCAAAAGAGGGAAATCCTTCCTCTGCAGCAAAGTTAAGTACTTTTAAATGTGTCCCAGCACTTCACAGCATTTCACAAGTGCTTTGTAAAAATAATGTCCTTTTACAGTTCACAGGAACAAAAGTCTTTTACACAGTGTAACAAACACACACACACCAGCTTCTGTAGCTGTGTAACTCTCTCTCAAGGCCTAAGTGAGGCTGCTATTTAAACCCTCACAACTTCTAATTAGCCACACCTGTGATTAGCTGCTGGACAGCTTCACAGCTGTCTGGGATAATGGACCACCCTCTCTCCAATTATCCCAAACCCCAGGGACCCAGAACACAGTTTATCAACTGCATAATCAAATACACACTCTTTCTCCCTGGGGTTTTAACTGAAAGGAGAAATAGCATGTACAATGCTTGGTCTTAAATATCTTCCATTTATAACCAGGCCTTGCTTTCTGTCACAATGTGTAACAGATTTTGGGGGACAAAGTTAGAAAAAGTGTGTTTTTTTCAATTTTTTCCTCATATTTTATATTTTGTTTTATAGTAAATGATAAGATATGATGAAAATAATGGTATCTTTAGAAAGTCCATTTAATGGCGAGAAAAACGGTATATAATATGTGTGGGTACAGTAAAAGAGTAAGAGGAAAATTACAGCTAAACACAAACACTGCAAAAATGTAAAAATAGCCTTGGTCCCAAATGGACAGAAAATGGAAAAGTGCTGTGGTCATTAAGGGGTTAACAAGCAGCGGATGCTGTTTTCTCCGCCTGAAGTTTCCGGCTAGCCGGAAACTTAAGTTAAGAAGCAGCGGTCGTAAAAGATACGATCGGGATGATTGACACCCCCTGCTAGCAGCGATTGGCTGCAAATGTGCAGGGGCAGCATTGCACAAGCATTTCACAAGAAATGCTTGTGCAATGTTAAATGCTGATAGCGTATGCTGTCGGCATTTAGCAATGTCAGACGGACATGATTCACAACAGCGAATCATGTCCACCCGGCATTTAATAAATTGACCCCAATGTATAGATATGTGGTCTGAAAGAAGAAATAAGGCCAGATAATACTGCCTAATACATTTGAATGCAGTTTTTTTTTTTTGTTTTTTTCCAAAAGAGCTTTATTTAAAATCTTTGAATACACACGTCAGGAATTGAATGTGCGTAACATACAATGAGAGTTTTACAATTTAGTGTTGTTCTGTCCATTCAACAATATAAAGTATGCATCAGTTATCATATCCTTTATGCATTATGTCTCTCTCTTTAACTCAGTGTACATCTGATTTGAGCCCAGTAACAACAGTGTTGTTCTCTTTTGGGTCATTTAGCGAATCATAAATAAACCTAAGTGGGCTTCATTGAATGCAGTTTTTTAATTAACCAATAATATGAATTTATGACGAGTGTAATTTATCATTTCATATTAGTTTGATGAATTATAAATTAATAATTTGTCTAATTATTATTATTTATTTGTATAGCGCCGCCAAATTCCGTAGCGCTGGGTACAGTGATAGGGGTATATAATGACAAGGATTTGTAATAAAATACAAAACGTAACACAAATAAATAAATGTAGTACAGGAGGAAGAGGGCCCTGCTCCAGAGAGCTCACAGTCTACAGGTTTAGGGTGCAGAGACATAAGGTTGGGGTAGCTTGTTACATCGGTTGTAGTTGCAGCAGTGAGTCAGGCAGTTCATGTATTAGTTTGGTTAGGATGTGAGATGGAGGAGAGATGGTAAGCCTCTCTGAATAGGTAGGTTTTCAAGGAGCGTCTGAAGCTATACAAGGTTGGAGTCTTATGGAGTGTGGTAGAGAGTCCCAGAGGACAAGAGCAGCATGTGCGAAGTCTTGGAGACTGGAGTGGGACATAGAGATAACAGGAGTGGAGAGACGTAGGTCAGAAGTTGATCGAAGAGGACGGGATGGGAAATATGTCACGATGAGAGAGGAAATATAGTTGGAACTGTTGAGTGCTTTGTAAGTTAGGGTTAATACTTTAAATTGTATTCTTGAGTGTATGGGGAGCCAGTGTACAGACTGGCAGAGCGGAGCAGCTGATGTAGATCGGCAACTTAGGTGGATGAGTCTAGCAGAAGCAATCATAATAGATTGGAGGGAGTAGAGGTGGTATTTTGGAAGGCCATTTAGAAGTAGATTGCAATAATCAATGCATGACAAAATGAAGGAATAATTAAGTATTTTTGTAGTTTTTTGAGTAAGGAAGGCATAAATTCTGGAAAAGATGCATAGGTGTAAACGACAGGATTTGGTAAGTGCTTGTATAAGTGGGTTGAATGTGAGTTCTGAGTCAAGTATAACCCCAAGACAGCTGACCTGGGGTGAGGTGTTGAGAATAGAGTCTCCAACCATCAGAGAATGTCAGGTGTTGGATGTCTCGAAGAGGGGGAATAAGAAGCAGCTCAGTTTTGGACAGATTGAGTTTAAAGGAAATTGCAGACAGGCAGTTGGAAATCTGGTTGAGTAAAGAGGGAGAGATATCAGGAGAGGAAAGATAGATTTGGGTATTATCAGCATATAAGTGGTACTGGAATCCAAGGGAGGATGTATAGAAAGAGAAAAGCAAGGGACCCAAGACAGAGCCTTTCGGTACTCCAACTGAGAGAGACATAGGATCACAAGATATGTTGTTAAAGGAAACTGAAACCAAGCGTTTTGAGAGATATGAGGCAAAGGAGGAGAGGGCTGTGTCTAAGATACCAAATTAATATAGTATTTATAGGAGGAGAGGATGGTCAACTGTGTCAAAGGCAGCGGACAGGTCAAGAAGAATTAGTAAGGAGTAGTGGCCTTTTACTTTAGCTGATAACAGGTTATTTGTTACTTTAGTAAGAGCGGTTTTGGTTGAGTGCTTAGGGCGGAAACCAGATTGTAGTGGATCAAGTAAGGAGTTAGTTGTGAGAAATTGAGTTAGCCGATTATAGACCAGTTGTTCCAATAATTTTGAAGTACTAAAAAAACAGGGTAGAGTGAGTGCACCTAATGTTATAAGCTAATGTATATGGGGATGAGCTCAGACCCTAAGTGAAACAATTGTTCCTTCAAACAATTGTCAACAAAAATGGTAATAAAACAGATAAGGGGAGCTGTGAATTATATGTATTTTGTTAAATAACAATACTCATTGTGTGAGTTTAAGGATAATGTAAATACAAATATATGAGTGTTCCGAAAAACATAAAGTAACACTATGTTTAGAAAACAATCAATGTGTGAATATAGGTCTAAACTAGTGAAAAAATGTGTATTAGAAATGACAACGGTGGTGAAATATCTAAACCAATAGATAATGTATACTAAGAAATTAGCGTGAACAAATAGTAGTAAAATAAATATATATATATGAGATGAAGGCGTATCTGTCTAGAGTTTAGAGTTTTTTTCAAATACTCAAAAAATATAAGATACAATGGCCTCTATGTATGAAGCCGTCTACTTTCCTGCATTCGCCAGCCCAATACACTCGCCTAAGCTCGCCTACCATCGCTGCCGCGGACCTGAATACGTTCGCCAAAGTTATCAAGAAAGCTGTCAAGAAGCCGCGCACCAAGTACGGGGCGATGAGCAGCGGACTGTTGTTAACTAACAGTCATCGATCTCGCTGCTCATTGGCTTCTTCGCAGCTTTCTTGCTAGCCTGTCACTAAGCACCCACATTAAACTATATTGTTTTACCCCCTAAACCGCCGCTCCCGGAGCCCCCCGCACCTAAATAAAGTTATTACCCCTTAAACCGCCGCTCCTGAACCCTGCCGCAACTATAATAAATATATTAACGCCTAAATCGCCGCTCCCGGACCCTGCCACCACCTACATTATACCTATTAACCCCTAATCTGCCGCCCAATATACCGCCACCACCTATATTAAAGTTATTAACCCCTATCATGTGGATCCCGGACCCCACCGCAACTAAATAAATTGTTTAACCGCTAAACCGCCACTCCCGGACCCCGCCGCCACCTATATTAAACTTATTAACCCCTAAACCTAAGACTAACACTAACACCCCCCTAACTTAAATATTATTTTAATATATCTAAATACATATTACTATTATTAACTAAATTATTCCTATTTAAAACTAAATACTTACCTATAAAATAAACCCTAAGATAGCTACAATATAACTAATAATTATATTGTAGCTATTTTAGGATTTATTTTTATTTTACAGGCAACTTTGTATTTATTTTAACCAGGTACAATAGTAGTTATTAAATAGTTATTAACTATTTAATAACTACCTAGCTAAAATACTTACAAAATTACCTGTAAAATAAATCCTAACCTAAGTTACAATTAAACCTAACACTACACTATCATTAAATTAATTAAATAAATTAACTACAATTACCTAAAATTAAATTCAATTAAATAAACTAAACTAAAGTACAAAAAAACAAACACTAAATTACAGAAAATAAAAAAGAATTACAAGAAGTTTAAACTAATTACACTTAATCTAAGCCCCCTAATAAAATAATAAAGCCCCCCAAAATAAAAAATACCCTACCCTATTCTAAATTACAAAGTAATCAGCTCTTTTACCAGCCCTTAAAAGGGCTTTTTGCGGGGCATTGCCCCAAAGTAATCAGCTCTTTTACCTGCAAAAAAAATACAACCCCCCCAACATTACAACCCACCACCTACTACTCTAACCCACTCAAACCCCCCTTTAAAAAACTAACACTAACCCCCTGAAGATCCCCCTACCTTGAGCCGTGTTCACCCAGCCGGGCCGAATTCTTCATCCAAGCGGGGCAAGAAGAGGTCCTCCATCCGGTAGAAGTCTTCATCCAAGCGGTGTCTTCTATCTTCATCCAACCATGGCTCCATCTTGCAGACCTCCGACGCGGAACATCGAATTGGCCCTACGACTACCCGACGAATGAAGGTTCCTTTAAGGGACGTCATCCAAGATGGCGTCCCTGGAATTCCGATTGGCTGATAGGATTCTATCAGCCAATCGGAATTAAGGTAGTAAAAATCCGATTGGCTGATTCAATCAGCCAATCGGATTGAAGCTCAATCCGATTGACTGATCCAATCAGCCAATCAGATTGACCTTGCATTCTACT
Organism: Bombina bombina; assembly: GCF_027579735.1. Classification (NCBI taxonomy): domain Eukaryota; kingdom Metazoa; phylum Chordata; class Amphibia; order Anura; family Bombinatoridae; genus Bombina; species Bombina bombina. Next base: position 223,628,889 of record NC_069502.1, read on the forward strand.
GGCTGATCGGAACAGCCAATAGAATGCAAGGTCAATCCAATTGGCTGATTGGATCAGCCAATCAGATTTTTCCTACCTTAATTCCGATTGGCTGATAGAATCCTATCAGCCAATTGGAATTCGAGGGACGCCATCTTGGATGACGTCCCTTAAAGGAACCTTCATTCGTCGGTTAGTCGTCGGGCCAGCTGGATGTTCCACATCGGAGGTCTGCAAGATGGAGCCGTGGTTGGATGAAGATAGAAGACACCGCTTGGATGAAGACTTCTACCAGATGGAGGACCTCTTCTGCCCCGCTTGGATGAAGACTTTGGCTGGATGGAGGACCTCTTCTTGCCCCGCTTGGATGAAGAATTCGGCCTGGCTGGGTGAACACGGCTCAAGGTAGGGTGATCTTAAGGGGGTTAGTGTTAGGTTTTTTTAAAGGGGGTTTGGGTGGGTTAGAGTAGGGGTATGTGGGTGGTGGGTTGTAATGTTGGGGGGTTGTATTTTTTTTATAGGTAAAAGAGCTGATTACTTTGGGGCAATGCCCCGCAAAAAGCCCTTTTAAGGGCTGGTAAAAGAGCTGATTACTTTGTAATTTAGAATAGGGTAGGGCATTTTTTTATTTTGGGGGGCTTTATTTTTTTATTAGGGGGCTTATATTAGGTGTAATTAGTTTAAACTTCTTGTAATTAATTTTTATTTTCTGTAATTTAGTTTTTGTTTTCTTTGTACTATAGTTTAGTTTATTTAATTGAATTTAATTTTAGGTAATTGTAGTTAATTTATTTAATTAATTTAATGATAGTGATAGCGAATAGTTCCCGGCAAACATAGCATGTTCGCGTTCGCTGCGGCGGGCGAACACATGCAATGTTCGATCCGCCCCCTATTCGTCATCATTGAGTAAACTTTGACCCTGTACCTCACAGTCAGCAGACACATTCCAGCCAATCAGCAGCAGACACTCCCTCCCAGACCCTCCCAGCTCCTGGACAGCAGCCATTTTAGATTCATTCGGAAGCTGCATTGTTAGTGAGAGGAGGGACAGTGTAGCTGCTGCTGATTTAACAGGGAAATTGATAGCTAGGCTAGTGTATTCAGTGTCCACTACAGTCCTGAAGGACTCATCTGATCTCTGCTATAAGGACAGCACCCCAAAATGCCCTTTTTAGGGCTAGAACATCTTTTTTTTTTTTTTTTTCCTGTGTAATCTAATTGCAGTTGATTGCCTGCCAAGACACTTGCCCAGTGCCACAACTCATATCTGGTGTAACAGTAGTGTAAATTTAAAAAATATATATTTTTTGACTGTGAAATATCAGTCTGCTAGTGTAATCTAATTGCAGTTGCATGCCTGCCAGCGTGTGTGCCAGGCCCACTTGCCCAGTGCCACCACTCATATCTGGTGTAACACTAGTGTAAATTTAAAAAAAAAAACTTTTTTGACTGTGAAACATCAGTCTGCTAGTGTAATCTAATTGCAGTTGCCTGCCTGCCAGCATGTGTGCCAGGCTCACAGCGTATACTGTGTCCACTTGCCCAGTGCCACCACTCATATCTGTTGTAACAGTAGTGTAAATTTAAAAAAAAAAAACTTTTTTGACTGTGAAACATCAGTCTGCTAGTGTAATCTAATTGCAGTTGCCTGCCTGCCTGCCAGCGTATGTGCCAGGCCCACTTGCCCAGTGCCACCACTCAGATCTGTTGTAACAGTAGTGTAAATTTAAAAAAAAAACTTTTTTGACTGTGAAACATCAGTCTGCTAGTGTAATCTAATTGCAGTTGCCTGCCTGCCAACGTGTGTGCCAGGCTCACAGCGTATACTGTGTCCACTTGCCCGGTGCCACCACTCATATCTGTTGTAACAGTAGTGTAAATTAAAAAAAAAAAACTTTTTTGACTGTGAAACATCAGTCTGCTTGTGTAATCTAATTGCAGTTGCCTGTCTGCCTGCCAGCGTGTGTACCAGGCCCACTTGCCAGTGCCACCACTCATATCTGGTGTAACAGTAGTGTAAATTTAAAAAAAAAAACTTTTTTGACTGTGAAACATCAGTCTGCTAGTGTAATCTAATTGCAGTTGCCTGCTGCCAGCGTGTGTGCCAGGCCCACTTGCCCAGTGCCACCACTCATATCTGGTGTAACAGTAGTGTAAATTTAAAAAAACAAACTTTTTTGACTGTGAAACCTCAGTCTGCTAGAGTAATCTAATTGCAGTTGCCTGCCTGCCAGAATGTGTGCCAGGCTCACATCTTATACTGTGCCCACTTGCCCAGTGCCACCACTCATATCTGGTGTAACAGTAGTGTAAATTTAAAAAAAAAAACTTTTTTGACTGTGAAACATCAGTCTGCTAGTGTAATCTAATGCAGTTGCCTGCCTGCCAGCGTGTGTGCCAGGCTCACATTGTATACTGTGCCCACTTGCCCAGTGCCACCACTCATATCTGTTGTAACAGTAGTGTAAATTTAAAAAAAATAAACTTTTTTGACTGTGAAACATCAGTCTGCTTTTTGTGTCAGGCTCACAGCGTATACTGTGCCCACTTGCCCAGTGCCACCACTCATATCTTGTTTAATAGTAGTGTAAGTATACATTTAAAAACCAAAAAAACTTTTTGGACTGTGAAACATCAGTCTGCTTTTTTGTGTCAGGCTCACAGCTTATATTGGGCCCGCTTGCCCAGTGCCACCACTCATATCTTGTTTATTAGTAGTGTAAGTGTACATTTAAGAAAATAAAAACTTTTTGGACTGTGAAACATCAGTCTGCTTTTTTGTGTCAGGCTCACAGCTTATACTGGGCCCACTTGCCCAGTGCCACCACTCATATCTTGTTTAATAGTAGTGTAAGTGTACATTTAAAAAACTAAAAACTTTTTGGACTGTGAAACATCAGTCTGCTTTTTTGTGTCAGGCTCACAGCATATACTGTGCCCACTTGCCCAGTGCCACCACTCATATCTTGTTTAATAGTAGTGTAAGTGTACATTTAAAAAAAAATACTTTTTGGACTGTGAAACATCAGTCTGCTTTTTTTGTGTCAGGCTCACAGCTTATACTGGGCCCACTTGCCCAGTGCCACCACTCATATCTTGTTTAATAGTAGTGTAAGTGTACATTTAAAAAAATAAAAACTTTTTGGACTGTGAAACATCAGTCTGCTTTTTTGTGTCAGGCTCACAGCGTATACTGTGCCCACTTGCCCAGTGCCATCACTCATATCTTGTTTAATATTAGTGTAAGTGTACATTTAAAAACAAAAAAACTTTTTGGACTGTGAAACATCAGTCTGCTTTTTTGTGTCAGGCTCACAGAGTATACTGTGCCCACTTGCCCAGTGGCACCACTCATATCTTGTTTAATAGTAGTGTAAGTGTACATTTAAAAAAAAAATGACAGGAAGAGGCAGGCCACCCCACAGGTGCCGTCCTGGTCGTGGTGCTGTGATTCCCTTTGGCCATAGAATAATGCCCAGTGTTCAGAGGCCACGTACCATGAACTCAAAAAGTTCTGAGGAGGACATAGTTGACTTTTTAACAAAGGACACCCAATCTTCTATAGCTTCCGCTCCGAACCTTGACACACCATCCTCCTCCAGCTTATCTTCGGGCACCTCTCAAGTTACCACTCGCCCGCCTGCCGCCACCACCAACACTAGCACCACAGCCGCTTCACTTGATCTGTCAGAGGAGTTATTTACACAGTAGTTGGAAGAAATGAGTGATGCGCAACCATCATTAACAGAGGATGTAGATAACAGTGATATGTCTCAGTCAGGCAGCATTACAGACATGGACGTCTGGTGTGATGATGATGTACCCGCTGCTGCTTCCTTTGTTGATTTGTCAGATACAAGTGAAGCGGTTGATGATGACGATGCGTCTGTGGATGTCACGTGGGTGCCCGCTAGAAGAGAAGAAGAACAGGGAGAAAGATGGGGAGACAGAGAGGAGGAGGAGGAAGAGACGAGTTGGAAGCAGGGGGAGGTCATCGCAAGGAGCTAGTGGCACAATCAGACAGCATGCATCGGCACCCGGGGTCAGCCAGACAGCACACCAATAAACGCATGCTGTTGCCACCACCAGAATGAAGTCATCGCAGAGCTCAGCAGTGTGGCATTTTTTTGTGTGCCTGCCTCTGACAACAGCGATGCCATTTGCAACCTGTGCCAAAAGAAACTGAGTCGTGGGAAATCCAACACCCACCTAGGTATAACTGCTTTGCGAAGGCACATGATCGCACATCACAAACGCCTATGGGATCAACACATGAGTAGAAGCAGCACACAAACTCAAAGCCGCCATCCTCCTCCTGGACCAGCATCTTCAGCCACGTCAACCACTGCTGTACTCCTTGCCCCCTCTCAACCATCCGCCACTCCGTCTCTCTTCCGGAGCAGTTCCTGCTCATCTGCCCACAGTCAGGTGTCTGTCAAGGACATGTTTGAGCGTAAGAAGCCAATGTCACAAAGTCACCCCCTTGCCCGGCATCTGACAGCTGGCTTGTCTGAACTCTTAGCCAGCCAGCTTTTACCATACAAGCTGGTGGAGTCTGAGGCGTTCAAAAAATTTGTAGCTATTGGGACACCGCAGTGGAAGGTACCCGGCCGAAATTTCTTTGCACAAAAAGCAATCCCCAACATGTACTCGATTGTGCGAAAGGAAGTATCGGCATGTCTGGCACACAGTGTTGGACAAGGGTCCATATGACCACTGATAGCTGGTCTGCAAAGCATGGTCAGGGCAGGTATATCACCTACACTGCGCATTAGGTAAACCTGCTGACGACTGCCAAGCATGGAATGCGTGGCTCTGCAGAGGAGTTGGTGACACCCCCACGACTTGCAGGCAGGCCTGCTGCCACCTCCTCTACTCCTCCTACTCCATCCTCTTACATAACCTCCTCGGCTGAGTCATCTTCTGCTGCTGCATCTTGCTCCACATCAACGGCACCCCCCCCCCCAGCTCCCCAGGTACTATTCCACATCCCAGATACGGCAGTGTCACGCCGTCTTGGGGTTCACTTGCCTGAAAGCAGAGAGTCACACCGGACCAGCACTCTTGTCCACCCTGAACGCACATGTCGATCAGTGGCTGACTCCGCATCAACTGGAGATCGGCAAAGTGGTTTCTGACAACTGAAGTAATTTGGTGGCGGCATTGAAATTGGGCAACTTGACACATGTGCCGTGCATGGCACATGTGTGTAATCTGATCTTACAACGCTTTGTGCATAAGTACCCAGGCTTACAGGATGTCCTGAAGCAGGCCAGGAAGGTGTGTGGCCATTTGAGACGTTCCTACACGGCCATGGCGCACATTTCAGATTTCCAGCGTCGAAACAACATGCCAGTGAGGCGCTTGATTTGCGTCAGCCCGACACCTTAGAATTCAACACTCCTAATGTTCGACCGCCTGCTCCAACAAGAAAAAGCAGTTAACGAGTATTTGTATGACCGGGGTGCTAGGACAGCCTCTGTGGAGCTGGGATTTTTTTTGCCACGTTACTGGGCACTCATGCGCAATGCTTGTAGGCTCATGCGTTCTTTTGCGGAGGTGACAAACCTAGTCAGTCGCACCGAAGGCCCCATCAGCGACATCATACCATTTGTTTTCTTCCTGGAGCGTGCCCTGCGAAGAGTGCTGGATAGGCCATAGATGAGCGTGAAGAGGAAGAGTTGTGGTCACAATCACCACCAGAAACAGCCTTATCAGCATCGCTTGCTGGACCAGCGGCAATGTTGGAAGAGGATTGTGAGGAAGAGGAGTCAGAGGAGGAATGTGGCTTTGAGGAGGAGGAGGAAGACCAACCACAACAGGCATCCCAGGGTGCTCGTTGTCACCTATCTGGTACCCGTGGTGTTGTACGTGGCTGGGGGGAAGAAGATACCTTCAGTGCCATCACTGAGGACGAGGAACGGGACATGAGTAGCTCGGCATCCAACCTTGTGCAAATGGGGTCTTCATGCTGTCATGCCTGTTGAGGGACCCTCGTATAAAAAAGTTGAAGGAGCACGACCTGTACTGGGTGTCCACGCTACCAGACCCCCGGTATAAGCATAAAGTGCCTGAAATGTTACCGAATTACCGCAAGTCGGAAAGGATGCAGCAGTTCCAAAATAAATTAAAAAGTATGCTTTACACAGCATATAAGGGTGATGTCACAGCTCAACGGGAATCTAACAGGGGAAGAGGTGAAAGTAATCCTCCTCCTCCCACAACCACGCCGGCAAGGACAGGACACTTTACAGACGTGTTGTTGATGGAGGACATGCAGAGCTTTTTCAGTCCTATGCATCGCCACAGCCCTTCGGGGTCCACCCTCAGAGAACGACTCGAACGACAGGTAGCAGACTACCTCGCCTTAACTGCAGATCTCGACACTCTGAGGAGCGATGAACCCCTTGACTACTGGGTGTGCAGGCTTGACCTGTGGCCTGAGCTATCCCAATTTGCGATAGAACTTCTGGCCTGCCCCGCTTCAAGTGTCCTGTCAGAAAGGACCTTCAGTGCAGCAGGAGGTAATGTCACTGAGAAGAGAAGTCGCCTAGGTCAAAAAAGTCTAGATTACCTCACCTTTATTAAGATGAATGAGGGATGGATCCCGAAGGGACTGACATTGGGTGATACATTCAAGTAAAAAAGGCCTGATGAGATGAGCTGCCTTGGGCTAAAAATGGTCCACACGCTGCTGTATTTTATCTTCGAATGCCGGATGACTTGCGTGACTTATCTGCCACCAACTAGGGTTCAAGCCGCAATGTTTTAGGGCACTTTCTGCCTGGGAAACGAACATCAATTTTTCTGGCAACAATACCTAATTTTTCAGGCATGTGTACATGCCAAATTTTTCTGGCCTCTGGCGCTGCACTGTGGCTTCAAAAACCAAACCAAAAAAAAGGCACGTAACAGGGATTAAACTGATAGGAATAGTACTACTTAACACACCACTCCTATCTGGTGGCACATTAGATTGCACGCGCAGTGCCCCAAATTTGAAGTAGAAGGACCGACCAAGCATCTTTTTCCATCTCCCGGTTCCTAAAATCCATGCCATATACATGACCCCTGGCGCCGCAACTGCCTCTGGGAACCTTACCATGGGTCCCAGACTTGTAATTCTCTGTCTGGGAAATTATCTATCAAATCTATCTATTTATCTATCAAATCTATCTATCTATCGTATCTATCAAATGTATATTGCATCTATTGATCTATCTATCTAATCTATGTATCTATCTATCTATCAAATCTATCTATCTCGTGGTTGTGCAAATGGTCTGTTTGCGGTTGTTTGCGATGCGTTAAGCGGGGAGTTTGGTCTGTCACTGTGAATCGGGCGTAACCCTTACACTACCTGATCGATACAACATCATACCTGATGTTTTAAAGCACGTTATTCCAAACAATTTAGGAATGTTAGGTGAGTTATGCCCTTTATGGATTAAAACCAGACTCTGCATCAACTATGCAATTTTACGTGGGAGTTTTGCCATGGATCCCCCTCCGGCATGCCACAGTCCAGGTGTTAGTACCCTTGAAACAACCTTTCCATCACTATTGTGGCAAGAAAGAGTCCCTGTGGGTTTTAAAATTTGCCTGCCTATTGAAGTCAATGGCGGTTCGCCCGGTTTGCCCGTTTGCGAACAGTTGCGGACGTTCTCGTTCGCCGTTCACGAACGGAAAATTTTCAGTTTGCAACATCACTAAAAATAAATACAAAGTTGCCTGTAAAATAAAAATAAATCCTAAAATAGCTATAATATAACTATTAGTTATATTGTAGCTATCTTACGGCTAGATTTAGAGTTTTGTCGGTAACGACCCGCGTAGCTAACGCTGGCTTTTTTCTGGCCGCACCTTTAAAATAACTCTGGTATTGAGAGTCCACAAAATGGCTGCGTTAGGCTCCAAAAAAGGAGCGTAGAGCATATTTAACGCCACTGCAACTCTCGATACCAGAGTTGCTTACGGACGCGGCCAGCCTCAAAAACGTGCTCGTGCATGATTCCCCCATAGAAAACAATAGGGCTGTTTGAGCTGATAAAAAACCTAACACCTGCAAAAAAGCTGCGTTCAGCTCCTAACGCAGCCCCATTGTTTGCTATGGGGAAACACTTCCTACGTCTGCACCTAACACTCTAACATGTACCCCGAGTCTAAACACCCCTAACCTTACACTTATTAACCCCTAATCTGCCGACCCCGCTATCGCTGACCCCTGCATATTATTATTAACCCCTAATCTGCCGCTCCGTAAACCGCCGCTACTTACATTATCCCTATGTACCCCTAATCTGCTGCCCCTAACACCGCCGACCCCTATATTATATTTATTAACCCCTAATCTGCCCCCCACAACATCGCCTCCACCTGCCTACACTTATTAACCCCTAATCTGCCGAGCGGACCGCACCGCTATTATAATAAAGTTATTAACCCCTAATCCCGCCTCACTAACCCTATAATAAATAGTATTAACCCCTAATCTGCCCTCCCTAACATCGCCGACACCTAATTTCAAACATTAACCCCTAATCTGCCGACTGGAGCTCACCGCTATTCTAATAAATGTATTAACCCCTAAAGCTAAGTCTAACCCTAACACTAACACCCCCCTAAGTTAAATATAATTTAAATCTAATGAAATTAATTAACTCTTATTAAATAAATTATTCCTATTTAAAGCTAAATATTTACCTGTAAAATAAATCCTAATATAGCTACAATATAAATTATAATTATATTATAGCTATTTTAGGATTTATATTTATTTTACAGGCAACTTTGTATTTATTTTAACCAGGTACAATAGCTATTAAATAATTAAGAACTATTTAATAGCTAAAATAGTTAAAATAATTACAAAATTACCTGTAAAATAAATCCTAACCTAAGTTACAATTAAACCTAACACTACACTATCAATAAATTAATTAAATAAAATACCTACAATTACCTACAATTAAACCTAACACTACACTATCAATACATTAATTAAATACAATATCTACAAATAAATACAATGAAATAAACTAACTAAAGTACAAAAAATAAAAAACAACTAAGTTACAAAAAATAAAAAAATATTTACAAACATCAGAAAAATATTACAACAATTTTAAACTAATTACACCTACTCTAAGCCCCCTAATAAAATAACAAAGCCCCCCAAAATAAAAATCCGATTGACTGATCGGATCGGCCAATCGGATTGAACTTGATTCTGATTGGCTGATTCCATCAGCCAATCAGAATTTTCCTACCTTAATTCCGATTGGCTGATAGAATCCTATCAGCCAATCGGAATTCGAGGGACGCCATCTTGGATAACGTCCCTTAAAGGAGCCTTCATTCGTCGGTAGTCCGTCGAGCCAGCAGGATGTTCCGCGTCGGAGGTCTCCAAGATGGATCCGGAAGAAAGAAGATTGAAGATGCCGTTGATAGAAGACTTCAGCCGGATCATGGACCTCTTCAGCTCCCGCTTGGATGATGACTTCAGCCGGATCATGGACATCTTCAGCCCCCTGCTTGGGCTTGGATCAGGACATCGGAGGAGCTCTTCTGGATCGATCGGTGAACCTGGTATGGTGAAGATAAGGTAGGAAGATCTTCAGGGGCTTAGTGTTAGGTTTATTTAAGGGGGGTTTGGGTTAGATTAGGGGTATGTGGGTGGTGGGTTGTAATGTTGGGGGGGGGGGTATTGTATGTGTTTTTTTACAGGAAAAAGAGCTGAATTTCTTGGGGCATGCCCCGCAAAGGGCCCTGTTCAGGGCTGGTAAGGTAAAAGAGCTTTGAACTTTTGTAATTTAGAATAGGGTAGGGCATTTTTTATTTTGGGGGGCTTTGTTATTTTATTAGGGGGCTTAGAGTAGGTGTAATTAGTTTAAAATTGTTGTAATATTTTTCTTATGTTTGTAAATATTTTTTTATTTTTTTGTAACTTAGTTGTTTTTTATTTTTTGTACTTTAGTTAGTTTATTTAGTTGTATTTATTTGTAGATATTGTATTTAATTCATTTATTGATAGTGTAGTGTTAGGTGTAATTGTAGGTAATTTTAGGTATTTTAATTAATTAATTTATTGATAGTGTAGTGTTAGGTTTAATTGTAACTTAGGTTAGGATTTATTTTACAGGTAATTTTGTAATTATTTTAACTATTTTAGCTATTAAATAGTTCTTAACTATTTAATAGCTATTGTACCTGGTTAAAATAAATACAAAGTTGCCTGTAAAATAAATATAAATCCTAAAATAGCTATAATATAATTATAATTTATATTGTAGCTATATTAGGATTTATTTTACAGGTAAGTATTTAGCTTTAAATAGGAATAATTTATTTAATAAGAGTTAATTAATTTCGTTAGATTTAAATTATATTTAACTTAGGGGGGTGTTGGTGATGTTAGGGAGGGCAGATTAGGGGTTAATACTATTTATTATAGGGTTAGTGAGGCGGATTAGGGGTTAATAACTTTATTATAGTAGCGGTGCGGTCCGCTCGGCAGATTAGGGGTTAATAAGTGTAGGCAGGTGGAGGCGACGTTGAGGGGGGCAGATTAGGGGTTAATAAATATAATATAGTGTTCGGCGGTGTTAGGGGCAGCAGATTAGGGGTACATAAGTATAACGTAGGTGGCGGTCGGCAGATTAGGGGTTAATTATTGTAGGTAGCTGGCGGCGACGTTGTGGGGGGCAGGTTAGGGGTTAATAAATATAATATAGGGGTCGGCGGTGTTAGGGGCAGCAGATTAGGGGTACATAAGGATCACGTAGGTGGCGGTCGGCAGATTAGGGGTTAAAAAAATTTAATCGAGTGTCGGCGATGTGGGGGGGGCCTCAGTTTAGGGGTACATAGGTAGTTTATGGGTGTTAGTGTACTTTAGGGCACAGTAGTTAAGAGCTTTATGAACCGGCGTTAGCCCAGAAAGCTCTTAACTACTGACTTTTTTCTGCGGCTGGAGTCTTGTCGTTAGAATTCTAACGCTCACTTCAGCCACGACTCTAAATACCGGAGTTAGAAAGATCCCATTGAAAAGATAGGATATGCAATTGACGTAAGGGGATCTGCGGTATGGAAAAGTCGCGGCTGAAAAGTGAGCGTTAGACCCTTTTTTGAATGACTCCAAATACTGGCGGTAGCCTAAAACCAGCGTTAGGAGCCTCTAACGCTGGTTTTCACGGCTACCGCCAAACTCCAAATCTAGGCCTTAGAGTTTATTTTATAGGTAAGTATTTATTTTTAAATAGGAATAATATACGCCTAGATTTAGAGTTCTGCGGCCAAAGGGGTGCGTTAGCTACGCATGTATTTTCCCCCCCGCACCTTTTAAATACCGCTGGTATTTAGAGTTCACAGAAGGGCTGCGTTAGGCTCCAAAAAGGGAGCGTAGAGCATAATTTACCGCCACTGCAACTCTCAATACCAGTGGTGCTTACGGACGCGGCCAGCTTCAAAAACGTGCTTGTGCACGATTCCCCCATAGGAAACAATGGGGCAAAAAAACCTAACACCTGCAAAAAAGCAGCGTTCAGCTCCTAACGCAGCCCCATTGTTTCCTATGGGGAAACACTTCCTATGTCTGCACCTAACACCCTAACATGTACCCCGAGTCTAAACACCCCTAGCCTTACACTTATTAACCCCTAATCTGCCGCCCCCGCTATCGCTGACCCCTGCATATTATTATTAACCCCTAATCTGCCACTCTGTACACTGCCGCAACCTACGTTATCCCTATGTACCCCTAATCTGCTGCCCCTAACCCCCGCCAACCCCTATATTATATTTATTAACCCCTAATCTGCCGCCCCCAACGTCGCCGCCACCTACCTACAATTATTAACCCCTAATCTGCCGACCGGACCGCTCCGCTACTATAATAACATTATTAACCCCTAATCCGCCTCACTCCCGCCTCAAAAACCCTATAATAAATAGTATTAACCCCTAATCTGCCCTCCTTAACATCGCCGACACCTAACTACAAGTATTAACCCCTAATCTGCCGACCGGATCTCGCCGCTACTCTAATAAATGTATTAACCCCTAAAGCTAAGTCTAGCACTAACACCCCCCTAAGTTAAATATAATTTTTATCTAACGAAATAAAATAAATCTTATTAAATAAATTATTCCTATTTAAATCTAAATACTTACCTGTAAAATAAACCCTAATATAGCTACAATATAAATAATAATTATATTGTAGCTATTTTAGGATTAATATTTATTTTACAGGCAAATTTGTATTTATTTTAACCAGGTACAATAGCTATTAAATAGTTAATAACTATTTAATAGCTACCTAGATAAAATAATTACAAAATTACCTGTAAAATAAATCCTAAACTAAGTTACAATTAAACCTAACACTACACTATCAATAAATTAATTAAATAAACTATCTACAATTATCTACAATTAAATCAACTAAACTAAATTACAAAAAACAAACAAACACTAAATTACAAAAAAAACACTAAATTACAAAAAATAAAAAAAGATTACAAGAATTTTAAACTAATGACACCTACTCTAAGCCCCCTAAAAAAATAACAAAGCCCCCAAAATAAAAAAAATGCCCTACCCTATTCTAAAATAAAAATTTAACAGCTCTTTTACCTTACCAGCCCTTAAAAGGGCCTTTTGCGGGGCATGCCCCAAAGAATTCTGCTCTTTTGCCTGTAAAAAAAAGCATACAATACCCCCCATGTTTTTTTTTTTGTAATTTAGTGTTTGTTTGTTTTTGTAATTTAGTTTAGTTGATTTAATTGTAGATAATTGTAGGTAGTTTATTTAATTTATTTATTGATAGTGTAGTGTTAGGTTTAATTGTAACTTAGGTTAGGATTTATTTTACAGGTAATTTTGTAATTATTTTATCTAGGTAGCTATTAAATAGCTATTAACTATTTAATAGCTATTGTACCTGGTTAAAATAAATACAAATTTGCCTGTAAAATAAATATTAATCCTAAAATAGCTACAATATAATTATTATTTATATTGTAGCTATATTAGGGTTTATTTTACAGGTAAGTATTTAGATTTAAATAGGAATAATTTATTTAATAAGATTTATTTTATTTCGTTAGATTAAAATTATGTTTAATTTAGGGGGGTGTTAGGGTTAGACTTAGCTTTAGGGGTTAATACATTTATTAGAGAAGCGGCGAGGTCCGGTCGACAGATTAGGGGTTAATACTTGAAGTTAGGTGTCGGCGATGTTAGGGAGGGCAGATTAGGGGTTAATACTATTTATTATAGGGTTTTTTAGGTGGGAGTGAGGCAGATTAGGGGTTAATAATTTTATTATAGTAGCGGTGAGGTCCGGTCGGCAGATTAGGGGTTACAAATTGTAGGTAGGTAGTGGCGACGTTGGGGGGGCAGATTAAGGGGTAATAAATATTATGTAGGTGTCCGCGGTGTTAGGGGCAGCAGATTAGGGGTACATAGGGATAATGTAGGTGGCGGCTGTGTGCTGTCGGCAGATTAGGAGTTAAAAAAATTTAATAGAGTGGCGGCGATGTGGGGGGGCCTCGGTTTAGGGGTACATAGGTAGTTTATGGGTGTTAGTGTACTTTAGAGCACAGTAGTTAAGAGCTTTATTAACCCGGAGTTAGCCCAGAAAGCTCTTAACTCCTGGCTTTTTTCTGCGGCTGGAGTCTTGTCATTAGATTTCTAACGCTCACTTCAGCCAAGACTCTAAATACCAGCCTTAGAAAGATCCCATTGAAAAGATAGGATACGCAATTGGCGTAGGGGGATCTGCGGTATGGAAAAGTCGCGGCTGGAAAGTGAGCATTAGACCCTTTCCTGACTGATTCTAAATACCAGCGGGCGGTAAAAACCAGCGTTAGGACCCCCTAACGCTGGTTTTGATGGCTAACGCAGAACTCTAAATCTAGGCGTTAGTTAATAATAGTAATTTTTATTTCGATTTTTTTTAAATAATATTTAAAGGGACAGTCTAGGCCAAAATAAACTTTAATGATTCAGATAGAGCATGTAATTTTAAACAATTTTCCAATTTACTTTTATCACCAATTTTGCTTTGTTCTCTTGGTATTCTTAGTTGAAAGCTTAACCTAGGAGGTTCATATGCTAATTTCTTAGACCTTGAAGCCCACCTCTTTCAGATTGCATTTTAACAGTTTTTCACCACTAGAGGGTGTTAGTTCACATATTTCATATAGATAACACTGTGCTCGTGCACGAGAAGTTATCTGGGAGCAGGTACTGATTGGCTAGACTGCAAGTCTGTCAATAGAACTGAAAAAAGGGGCAGTTTGCAGAGGCTTAGATACAAGATAATCACAGAAGTTAAAAGTATATTAATATAACTGTGTTGGTTATGCAAAACTGGGAAATGGGTAATAAAGGGATTATCTATCTTTTAAAACAATAAAAATTCTGGTGTAGACTGTCCCTTTAAGTTAGGGGGGTGTTAGGGTTAGACTTAGGTTTAGGGGTTAATAAGTTTAATATAGTGGCAGCGGTGTAGGGGGGGCAGGATAGGGGTTAATAAGTTTAATATAGGTAGCGGCGGTATAGGGGGGGCAGGATAGGGGTTAATAAATTTAATATAGGTGGTGGCGGTATAGGGAGTGGCAGATTAGGGGTTGATAGGTATTATGTAGGTGGCGGCGGGATCCAGGAGCGGCGGTTTAGGGGTTAATATATTTATTATAGTTGCGGCGGGTCCGGGAGCGGCGGTTTAGGGGTTAATATATTTATTAGAGTTGCAGCGGGGTCTGGGAGCGGCAGTTTAGGGGTTAGTAAGTTTATTTAGTTGCGGCGGGGTCCGGGAGCGGCGGTTTAGAGGTTATTAACTATAATGTAGGCGGCGGCGGTGTAGGGGGGACAGATTAGGGGTGTTTAGACTCGGGGTACATGTTAGGGTGTAAGGTGCAGACGTTCCCATAGGAATCAATGGGATATCGGGCAGCAGCGAACATGACCTCTTGCTGCTGTCAGACTCCCATTGATTCCTATGGGATCCGCCACCTCCAGAGCGGCGGATTGAAAACCAGGTACGCTGGGCCGGAAAAGTGCCGAACGTACCTGCTAGTTCTTTGATAACTAGCAAAAGTAGTCAGATTGTGCCAAACTTGCGTTCGGCACATCTGGAGTGACGTAAGAATCGATCTGTGTCGGACTGAGACCGGCGGATCGTAGCTTACGTCACTAGATTCTACTTTTGCCGGTCTCTAGCCTTTGATAACTATGGTGAATCAGCCTCACAAAAAAAAAAATACGCTGCGGAATTCCAGCGTATTTGCGGTTGACAGCTTGATAACTAGAGGCCAATGTATGTATACAAACAGTTTTAATACAGTATAATAAAGTAAAATACAATAAAGTAAAAAACAATGTGGCAATATCGTTACCAAAGGGCATGAGAAAAAGATTAAAATGAGAGCTCAAAAATGATATGTGTTAAAAAGTTCCTTTATAAAAAGTTCCTTTATAAAAATGACTATCTCACTGCAGTGGATACGATATTTTTGCCTGTAATGGCGTTGTAAGACGTCAGGTTTTATTTAATAAAGGTTCAGAATCTGAACCTTGATAGTAACCTTGATGTTAGGATTTTAAAGCTGGTCGGTACAAAAACAGTAGGTATTTTCGTGTTTTTGTTTTTTTGTTGAAAGATATAATAATGCAAAAGTACATGTATTGGTGTGTTTCACACTTCTGCTTCTAGCAAATTGTAACCCACAATAGGAACAGACTGAGTATGTTGTATCCTTCCGGGTCACGTGTGTTGTGACTCACCGATGTTGAAGCTGGATAGCAAGTCTGGTAGGTCGAATCAGCTGAGCCTCTATGCTTTTTGTTGAAGAGGTTCCTTGAAGGCTGAATAGGGGAAAGGGGTCTGAAAAGGTATTAGCAATAGCAGTGATAGCAGTGATGTGTTGAGTGCTATTAGTAATAGCTATAGGACCAGATGATTGTAATTATCCGTTCACACCTTCGTAAGGTGACAAAATCCAGACGATCTGGATAAGTGCAGATCCAGCTGATAGAGGTTGAATTTTCTAAAACTAACAGGGATTAAAATCCCAAGCAGGGTTAGTTGTTCAAGCTGGTTTGTTCACAGACACAGTTTTAGTGTATCAGAGAGACGTTACTGTATCGTTGAGAAGACTCAAAATAGAGAAAGGTAAGGTTACGAGCACTATAAAAGTTCCAATGGCTCAAATAAGGCTTTTAGTAGTTCAGGGAACTGGAACTGTATGATTCAAACAAAGTGAATCTGGTGGCAATGGACAAATCTACGCGTTTCGGCCGTAGCCTTTACACTGGTTTACACTAGTTTAGACCTATATTCACACATTGATTGTTTTCTAAACATAGTGTCACTTTGTGTTTTTTGGAACACTCATATATTTATATTTACATTATCCTTAAACTCAGTCAATGGGGCATATGTATCAAGCTCCGTATGGAGGCTCGCCAGAAACAGCAGTTATGAAGCAGCAGTCACAAAGACCACTGCTCCATAACCTGTCCACCTGCTCTGAGCAGGCGGACACACATCACCGGAAATCAACCCGATCGAGTATTCGATCAGGTTGATTGACTCCCCCCTGCTGGCGGCCCATTGGCCATGAGTCTGCAGGGGGCGGCGTTGCACCAGCAGCTCTTGTGAGCTGCTGGTGCAATGCTGAATATGGCGAGCGTATTGCTCGCCGTATTCAGCGATGTCTGTCGGACCTGATCCGCTCTGTCGGATCAGGTCCAACAGACATCGATAACTAGAGGCCAATGAGTATTGTTATTTAACAAAATACATATAATTCACAGCTCCCCTTATCTGTTTTATTATCAATAATTTTGAAGCAAAGGGAAGTAAGGAGACGATAGTTTGAAGGGGTGAAGGGGTCAAGTGAGAGCTTTTTTAGGATTGGTATGATTGACACATGCTTGAATGTATCAGGAAATGTGCCAGCAGTGAGTGATTGGTTAAAGAGATGAGTTAGGGTAGGGGTTAGTGAAGCAGAGAGAGAGGGAAGAAGTTGTGAAGGAATAGGGTTAAGTGGGCAGGTTGTGAGATTAGCCAAGGATAGAACTACAAAGACTTCTTTCTCAGTTACAGGAGGGAAGTAGCATAGAGGTTTGTTAATAGAAGGGGTGGATAGTATTGCTGGGTTTGAGGGTTGTAAGGTGCATATATCTTTTCTAATGTTGTCATTTTTATTTTTGATGTGATCAGCAATAATCTGAGCAGTGAGGTTCAATTAATAATTTATAAATCTCAATTGCAATCTGCTCTGCGGAATTACAACTTCTTTACATGGACATATAAAGCTAATATTAGACATTTATAATAAATATAGTAAGAAAGATGTTTTGTGTGTGTGTGTGTGTGTGTAACAGAGCAATAACGTGATCCTGTAAAAATTCTCTTCAGAGACTATGAAGATATTAAAACGGTAGCTACAGTATAAGGAGATTTGCCAGCCTGATAACATGTAAGAAGTCTCCTAAGATTAAGTAGACTTATGAGAAGGTTAAGTAAACAGAAACTAGAGACGCTAGGTTTAGTTTCTAGTTAGGATACTAATCCTATTCTTGAACTAAATTTACAGAGTAATCTGTGTGCTCAGTATTACATTATCCCCCTCTGTGCATATGGTGTGTAAGTTACTTCCATTAACAAGTGGTGAAAATGTTTTACATTATATGATCACGTATGATACAGATTGTCATTATATTGTCCATGAATGACTTTAAGAAAACAGGTTAGGCACAAAATACTGTAAATAGATTTTTTGTTTTGGTTACACATGATACCTAATCTCTAAACCATATAGTCCCATGTTGCATATGTTTTAGCATTGTATATAATGTTTCCCTGTGTTAAACTATGAAAATTTTAGCAGGCTACAATCCAACTATACAACGTGATTCCTTCTGCCAGCATAGCCTTTTCACTATACTGGTGGACTCCGTACTAGAAAATATTAAATTGTTTAGAGGTTTGAAGGCTGAAGGTCTGATAAAATATCTCTCTCCACAGTGTCCTTGTGTTTTATGGGTTATTTTACAGCAATGACAGAACCACATTTATACATAATAGTAACAGATCATTTTAAAGGGATATGAAAGGCAAATATTATTATTATTTTCAATGTGTAAGTGGATAGATATAAAAAAATTGCTCAAATCCCTTCTGATTTTTGATTCCAAGCTGTTTCTCCGCAATCATTCTTCAAAAGTAGGCAGATTTCCAAACCCACTATGAGGCTGACTTGCATTAGCCAATCACAGCGAGCAACCTGGGTACTATAATGCACGCATTTTTTTCTATCTCACACATACTTACACAAGCACAGTATTTTCAGGAGCTCTTCGTAAACGTCACGATCCTGGTGGTCACGTGACTACAATGTCTTCAGAGCTGGAGTCGCATCATTGGTGTTCAACTCTTTGTCTTATGAAAAACAGTGTGCATGTATTTTTAAATAATTATAATACAACTGTCATTCAGTTCTTTTCATTATTTGTACATCAGTGACCGTTGTCTTCTCTTCAATTATAAATCCCAATCTGTAGTGTTGCTACCCCTAATGGTTTTCTTCTAAATTTTTATGTGAGGAATAAATCCTTATATTTATATTTAGTATTAACCCATTTGGTGTTTGGCATTTTGAATGCAATTTTTTTTTTTTATACCTTTTAAAGGGATACTAAACCCATTTTTTTTTTTCTTATATGATTCAGATATAGCATTCAAGTTTAAACAACTTTCTAATTTACTCCTATTATCCATTTTTCTTTGTTCTATTTGTATCTTTATTTTAAAAGCAGGAATGTAAAGCTTAGGAGCCGGCACCATTTTAGGTTCAGCACCTTGGATAGCACTTGCTTATTGGTGGCTACATTTAGCCACTAATAAGCAAGCATAACCCAGTTTCTGAACCAAAAATGGGCCAGCTCCTAAGCTTTACATTCCTGCTTTTTAAATAAAGATAGCAAGAGAACAAAGAAAATAAAAAAATTGGAGTAAATTATAGGAAGCTGCTTAAAATTGCATGCTCTATCTCAGCGGTTGCCAACCAGTGCTCCATGAGAAGAAGAAAAAATTCTATATAGAGGACAGCCCCAAATGTTTGGTGTTCAAGCTCACTTCAAAGAAGGAACAAATACCTAATTAAATTGTTCTAGGAGTAGACAGCAAAATGAGGAGCGCCTACAAAATGCGGCTTAAGTACACTTACAGTTAGTTATATGATAACCAACACTTTTATATGGTGTTATATGATGTTATAGAGTATTTATAAACTATGGAAACAGAGGAGGGCGTATATCAAAGGCAGAAGCCAAGAGAGAAACACTGATATGTATGGCTAGCACTGGCTTTATGTGACTATATACGATAGAGAGGCAAAGCTAGCTGATTGTTTTATAAAATGTTACATGTGTGATTATTTAGACAAAGTCTAACATATCTACAGAAAGTACGACAGGTGCAACAAATGTTGCAGACTATTTAGCAATATATTTGATAATAATTGCAAGAGATGCAACAAATGTTGCAGAATATTTAGCAATAAATTTAATAATGATTGCAACAGATGTAACAAATGTTGCAGAGCATTTAACAATGTATTTAATAATAGATGTTGCAATATATTTTCCAATATATTAAGTAATATAATTCAAGCAAATGGCAATATGTTAAAAATTACATTTAATAAATTAATTAATTAAAATAGATTAACAGTAGAAGATTGGCCAATCCAAAAAAAAATGTGCACAAAGGATATGTGAATATCCAAAAAAAGGAGGGGTATGAGACCAAAGAAGAAATACGTATAATGACAAGACCCAAATGAATGGGAATGTATGTAGTGTCCCAAAAGAATCCAAAGATGAGTGTCCCATATGGGGGAGGTAAAATGAAATCCTAAGTGGGTGTGGAATCCACGGACAAAAATGTGGAGAGGTGTAGTCCATTTCCAAAGTGGGTTGATAATAGGGTGTCTGAGGTGGAACAGATATAGAGTATCCAGAGTGAGTCATTATTAAAAGGACGCAATTATTTAATCACGGCATGCAATATGTGGCACGTAATTGCGTCACACCTCCTAATATATGATTGGTTAATCTAACCTTCTTAATATTTCAAGCCTCCTCACAGCTGGTATAGTCTTGATAAAGGTTTCTCTCTTGGATTCTGCCTTTGATATACGCCCTCCTCTGTTTCCATAGTTTATAAATACTCTATAACATCATATAACACCATATAATAGTGTTGGTTATCATATAGTGGATCCTAATTGTAAGTGTACTTAAGCCTTATTTTGTAGGTGCTCCTTCTCACACATTTTGCTTTTTGGTCCATGTGAAGATATTGGTGGTCCTTGACACCATCCAGCAGGAATTAATCTCATCTGATGGTGTCACCCCTGTCATGCCGCAACTCCCTACAGTGCCTGGCTGGACATCAGTGAAAACCAACAGAGGAGAAGTTAAACTACAATCTCCCTACGCACGTTGCATAGTACTGTGCAACTTGCGTAGCTAGATTGTATTTTTAACTCATCCCGCCCAGCGCCACTGCTCAGAGGAAGATGATTCCATTCTAAAGCCAGCAGAGGTTGGTATAGTCTTGGCTTGAAATAGTGGAATTAAAGTATATAAAAAAATAAAATCTTAAAAAATTATTTGCAGTAGTTTTCCTAATTCCTTCAGATGGACTTTCATCACTGTTTATCTTCCTCCCCTCCATCTTCTTTTTTTTTTTTTATTAAATATAAATTATTTTCCATTCTAATAATTTTCCAGCGCACAAAGCTATTCCATCTTAATTCCAGTAATTGCCATCCAGTGATCAGCCAAATCCCACCAGTATTATAGTAATTGACAGTAACATCAGTCGTGGTTAGCTCACATCTATATTGAGAGCTTTCTGATAGAAACTTAATTTATGACTCCACTGTCTGTCATGATCATAAGTAGTTTTGAATCATTCCTAACAGGGGAGGTGACTTGGAAGTCTTGTGGTCCTTTTAAATATAGTTCTTTTTTTTTCCCACTTTCTGCCTCTCTGTTTCCAGCTCAAAAGTTGACACTTACCCTTCATTTGGAAGTATTCTCTAAGTTCTGTCATTCAGTTAGTTATTTCCAAAAAAAGAATTCTTAAAAATGAGTAAATACATAATGTAAACTTAGCTATTGTTATACTAGTTATGTACAGTTTGTGTTGTGTGTATATATATATATATATATATATATATATACACATATACACACACATTATACAGGTTTGTACCTTTTTTTTAAAAAAAATCATGCTAGTGGTACATGAGGTCCAAAAGGTTGGCGACCCCTGCTCTATCTGACTCGTACATTTTTTTAGCACATCCTATACTTTTAATGGATCACACAAGGAGTGCTATGAGCATGCACTCATTGCATTCATATTACAAGTGCTGAGTTAAATTTAGGAGCTTTTAAAGACCTGTAGTCAGTGTTGGATTGGCCCGCTGGGATACCGAGACTTTTCCTGGCAGGCCGGTGGGCCACTGTCACCATAGGGCCAAATCACGGAGCAAGCCTTGTGCACATTTCTTCAAGGCAGCTCTGCTCCTGACGAGGGTGTGGGGTCCTGTGGTGGCAGAAAAGCATCCCTAGGCAAGGTAGGGTGGTTGAAAGCAGGGCTGGGGCCGGGGGTGGAGGCTGGGCTGGGGGTGCGGGGGCCAGTCTTCAAACATTCCCAGGACTGGTCTGATTTCCCAGGGCTGGCTCAACATGGGACCAAGTGGGTCCTATGGACCCAGGCAGCACTTGACAAGGGGAAGCACTTCAGTGGCTAAATCAGTCACTGTCAGACCCATACAACTTCTGTCTCTGTGGGGTAAGTCGTAGGCTCCCAGCAGGATAACCTCATCATGCACAAAGACACAGAAACTGTCAGGGGGGACATTCAAGGTGGGACAAGTGCATCTATTACCTAACTCCCTTCCCACGTATTGCACAATAGTGCATGAGCATTAGTTACATGCAGGTAGGCAGGCTTAGTAAGTTCAGTGGTCAGGCTAGTAGGTTGATATGCTATTCAGAAGAGTTACTACGGTGGGGGGGGGGGGCATTATTGCATTCTTTAACCCAGGCAGCACAATATCTTAACCCAGCCCTGGCTAGCTGCCATAACAAAACACATAAAAATGCTATGGAAATAAAAGGTTTAAATTATATTTATAGCGTATACTTATGAAACAAAGGTTTTTTAATGAAAAAAAAGGTTTTGTCACAGAATTAAAGGGATATGGTAAATGAGGGGAATGGCTGGGTAGGACCAAAGGTGTATTTGTGTATATAGATAAATAGAAAGATAGATGGACAGATGGACAGACAGGCAGACACATGTGTGTATATATGTAGCTGAGAAGAGACTACATGAAGGACTCCACTTCTTGAATAGATTTGTGCTCAAACGATATCTGACATGAATTTTACTGCACACCTCCATGGAAATATATAATGTCAGGGATTTAGCTCACTCTTGCTTTATGACATGCAGATGTTAGTGCACACCAGGCTATCGCTCAAAAAAAACAACAACTTTGTACTTCTAATATGAGTGCAGAAATAGAAGGGCTATTGTTTGAGCTTGAGCAATGGTAAAGAGCAATAACGCTAATATCTGCACAGGAGTAATGAAAGATGATTAGTGCCTGCATTATTTGTTATTGTGGGGTGCATCTTGCCTTCAACAACTGTTTATTATATTTATTTATTCTGGTTAATAAAAAAAATGGTGCAAATCAATCATAAAATATTAATAAATGTGATATAAACAAGCATTGTATACTGCCTTAAGCAATGTATGTTTTTAGTTATCTTGTGTTTAAAAAAACACCAATATTTATCCTTAAAGGGACACTGAACCCAAATTTTTTCTTTTGTGATTCAGATAGAGCATGCAATTTTAAACAACTTTCTAATTTACTCCTATTATCAATTTTTCTTCTTTCTCTTGCTTTCTTTATTTGAAAAAGAAGGCATCTAAGCTATTTTTTGGTTCAGCACCATGGAAAGCACTTGTTTATTGGTAGGTGAATTTACCCACCAATCAGCAAGAACAACACAGTGGCCTAGATTTAGAGTTTTGTCGGTAACGACCCGCGTAGCTAACGCTGGCTTTTTTCTGGCCGCACCTTTTAAATACCTCTGGTATTGAGAGTTCACAGAATGGCTGCGTTAGGCTCCAAAAAGGGAGCGTACAGGCATATTTAACGCCACTGCAACTCTCGATACCAGAGTTGCTTACGGACGCGGCCAGCTTCAAAAACGTGCTCGTGCACGATTCCCCCATAGAAAACAATGGGGCTGTTTGAGCTGAAAAAAAACCTAACACCTGCAAAAAAGCCGCGTTCAGCTCCTAACGCAGCCCCATTGTTTCCTATGGGGAAACACTTCCTACGTCTGCACCTAACACTCTAACATGTACCCCGAGTCTAAACACCCCTAACCTTACACTTATTAACCCATATTCTGCCGCCCCCGCTATCGCTGACCCCTGCATATTATTTTTTACCCCTAATCTGCTGCTCCGTACACCCCCGCCACCTACATTATCCCTATGTACCCCTAATCTGCTGCCCCTAACACCGCCGACCCCTATATTATATTTATTAACCCCTAATCTGCCCCCCACAATGTCGCCTCCACCTGCCTACACTTATTAACCCCTAATCTGCCGAGAGGACCGCACCGCTATTATAATAAAGTTATTAACCCCTAATCCGCCTCACTAACCCTATAATAAATAGTATTATCCCCTAATCTGCCCTCCCTAACATCGCCGACACCTAACTTCAAACATTAACCCCTAATCTGCCGACTGGAGCTCACCGCTATTCTAATAAATGTATTAACCCCTAAAGCTAAGTCTAACCCTAACACTAACACCCCCCTAAGTTAAATATAATTTAAATCTAATTAAATTAATTAACTCTTATTAAATAAATTATTCCTATTTAAAGCTAAATACTTACCTGTAAAATAAATTCTAATATGGCTACAATATAAATTATATTTATATTATAGCTATTTTAGGATTTATATTTATTTTACAGGTAACTTTGTATTTATTTTAACAAGGTACAATAGCTATTAAATAGTTAAGAACTATTTAATAGCTAAAATAGTTAAAATAATTACAAAATTACCTGTAAAATAAATCCTAACCTAAGTTACAATTAAACCTAACACTACACTATCAATAAATTAATTAAATAAAATACCTAAAATTACCTACAATTAAACCTAACACTACACTATCAATAAATTAATTAAATACAATATCTACAAATAAATACAATGAAATAAACTAACTAAAGTACAAAAAATAAAAAAGAACTAAGTTACAAAAAATAAAAAAATATTTACAAACATCAGAAAAATATTACAACAATTTTAAACTAATTACACCTACTCTAAGCCCCCTAATAAAATAACAAAGCCCCCCATAATAAAAAAATGCCCTACCCTATTCTAAATTACTAAAGTTCAAAGCTCTTTTACCTTACCAGCCCTGAACAGGGCCCTGAAGTCTTCTATCAACGGCATCTTCAATCTTCTTTCTTCCGGATCCATGTTCATCTTGCAGACCGACGCGGAACATCCTGCTGGCCTGACGGACTACCGACGAATGAAGGCTCCTTTAAGGGACGTCATCCAAGATGGCGTCCCTCGAATTCCGATTGGCTGATAGGATTCTATTAGCCAATCGGAATTAAGGTAGGAAAATTCTGATTGGCTGATGGAATCAAGTTCAATCCGATTGGCTTTCCTACCTTAATTCCGATTGGCTGATAGAATCCTATCAGCCAATCGGAATTCGAGGGACGCCATCTTGGATGACGTCCCTTAAAGGAACCGTCATTCTTCAGTTGGACATCAGAGGAAGAAGATGGGTCCGCGCTGGAGGTCTTCACGATGGATCCGGTCCTCATCGGATGAAGATAGAAGATGCCGCTTGGAAGAAGATGGTTGCCGGATAGGATGAAGACTTTGGACCCTCTTCTGGACTTCTTCAGCCGTCGGATGATGGATGTCTAGCCCCCGCTTGGGCTTGGATGAAGATTTTGGAGCCAGGATGGATCGGTGATACCCGGTGAGGTGAAGATAAGGTAGGAAGATCTTCAGGGGCTTAGTGTTAGGTTTATTTAAGGGGGGTTGGGTTGGGTTAGATTAGGGGTATGTGGGTGGTGGGTTGTAATGTTGGGGGGGGGTATTGTATGTGTTTTTTTACAGGCAAAAGAGCTGAATTTCTTGGGGCATGCCCCACAAAGGGCCCTGTTCAGGGCTGGTAAGGTAAAAGAGCTTTGAACTTTTGTAATTTAGAATAGGGTAGGGCATTTTTTTATTTTGGGGGGCTTTGTTATTTTATTAGGGGGCTTAGAGTAGGTGTAATTAGTTTAAAATTGTAATATTTTTCTAATGTTTGTAAATATTTTTTTATTTTTTGTAACTTAGTTCTTTTTTATTTTTTGTACTTTAGTTAGTTTATTTAATTGTATTTATTTGTAGATATGGTATTTAATTCATTTATTGATAGTGTAGTGTTAGGTTTAATTGTAGGTAATTGTAGGTATTTTATTTAATTTATTTATTGATAGTGTAGTGTTAGGTTTAATAGTAACTTAGGTTAGGATTTATTTTACAGGTAAATTTGTAATTATTTTAACTATTTTAGCTATTAAATAGTTCTTAACTATTTAATAGCTATTGTACCTGGTTAAAATAAATACAAAGTTACCTGTAAAATAAATATAAATCCTAAAATAGCTATAATATAATTATAATTTATATTGTAGCTATATTAGGGTTTATTTTACAGGTAAGTATTTAGCTTTAAATAGGAATAATTTATTTAAGAAGAGTTAATTTATTTCGTTAGATTTAAATTATATTTAACTTAGGGGGGTGTTAGGGTTAGGGTTAGACTTAGCTTTAGGGGTTAATCCATTTATTACAGTAGCGGCGAGATTCGGTCGGCAGATTAGGGGTTAATAATTGAAGTTAGGTGTCGGCGATGTTAGGGAGGGCAGATTAGGGGTTAATACTATTTATTATAGGGTTATTGAGGCGGGAGTGAGGCGGATTAGGGGTTAATAACTTTATTATAGTAGCGGTGCGGTCCGCTCGGCAGATTAGGGGTTAATAAGCGTAGGCAGGTGGAGGCGACGTTGAGGGGGGCAGATTAGGGGTTAATAAATATAATATAGGGGTCGGCGGTGTTAGGGGCAGCAGATTAGGGGTACATAAGTATAACGAAGGTGGCGGTCGGCAGATTAGGGGTTAATTATTTTAGGTAGCTGGCGGCGACGTTGTGGGGGGCAGGTTAGGGGTTAATAAATATAATATAGGGGTCGGCGGTGTTAGGGGCAGCAGATTAGGGGTACATAAGTATAACGTAGGTGGCGGTCGGCAGATTAGGGGTTAAAAAAATTAAATCGAGTGGCGGCGATGTGGGGGGACCTCGGTTTAGGGGTACATAGGTAGTTTATGGGTGTTAGTGTACTTTAGAGCACAGTAGTTAAGAGCTTTATGAACCGGCGTTAGCCCAGAAAGCTCTTAACTACTGACTTTTTTCTGCGGCTGGAGTTTTGTCGTTAGATTTCTAACGCTCACTTCAGACACGACTCTAAATACCGGAGTTAGAAAGATCCCATTGAAAAGATAGGATACGCAATTGACGTAAGGGGATCTGCGGTATGGAAAAGTCGCGGCTGAAAAGTGAGCGTTAGACCCTTTCCTGACTGACTCCAAATACCGGCGGTAGCCTAAAACCAGCGTTAGGAGCCTCTAACACTGGTTTTCACTGCTACCGCCAAACTCTAAATCTAGGCCAGTGTGTTCACCAAAAATGGGCCGGCATCTAAACTTACATTTTTGCATTTCAAATAAAGATACCAAAAGAATGAAAATAATTTGATAATAGGAGTAAATTAGAAAGTTGCTTAAAATTGCATGCTATATCTGAATCACAATAGAAAAAAATTGGGTTCAGTGTCCCTTTAAGCTCTTTATGACCAGCCCAGCTTTATCCATCATCCATGTGAATAAGAAGGAATGTCACTGCATGATGACAACTCTTGTCCCATGCAAGATCTATATCCTCCTCTGAAATTACTTTGAAGATGTAAAGATGCTACCTTCTTAAAACATTTGGAACCCAACTGCAGGGAAACCAACTACACACTCCAGAAGAATCTAGACTGTAACAAGATCTGAGTAGAGGGTGTAGGCTGGATGGAAGGTCTAAAGCCAGATGACAAGAAATTATTAGAGTACAAAGAGTACAATGATTACAGTACAAAGAGTACAAAACACAGTCAAGGTCAAAAGCAGCCAGATGCACATCCATTGCACTCCCAAACTCAGGACAAGATAAGACAAGATTTATACATCTAACTACCTTATGTTTTACTGCTTGCGGAGCTTCATCTGCAGTGGTAGAATACTCTTCCAATATACACTATGGCAAATGCAATCACTATAATTAACTAGCTGCTTTGCTAATGTGGCAGCTGGGCTCAGAGGCTCCTCTTCACCTTATCACACAATATAAATGGCAATAAGTAGGTCACTATCATATATTGTGTAATTTGGCATGGCCATTTACGTTGCTGGTGTAAATTTTTAGCAGTTAAGTGTTAAACCATTTGGCTGGTGTAAAGTGTAATGGAGTTCTGTGTTTCATTAAGTTTCCATACTTCCTCATTCTGATTTCTAAATTCTTAAAAAGGGTCAGGTTTTAACCCTTTAAGGACACAGCTTTCAGTTTGCTCAATTGTTTTATGACGGAAAAATTCCGTCATATGTCCTTAAGAGGTTAATTGTAGCCGTATCCCTATTGTTATTTAATCATAAGCAACTAACTTATTCTAAAAATTACCAACTCTAATACTATGGGGTAGATTTTTCAAGCAGCGGATGCTGCAATCTATCCCTGTAGTTTCAGGTTCCTCTGGAACTGAAAACCTCTGAGGTGGCGGATGGGAAGATTGACACCCCCTGCTAGCGGACGATTGGCCGCCAATGTGAAGGGGGCAACATTACACAAGCATTTCACTAGAAATGCTTGTGCAATGATAAATTGCGACAGCGTATGCATTTATCGATGTGCGGCGGACATGATCCACTACAGCGGTCATGTCCGCCCGCACAATGACAAATCGGCCCCTATGGTATCAAAGATTGTTTGATATGTGCCACCTTCCCTTGTGATCAATTCAGCTGCAAATACATTTAATGATATTTAATACATTTTTTAATTTACATCTACCGTATGCCAGACTTTTTTCATGGTTTTAATGTATATCCATAAAGTATATATATATAATTGTGATTTTTTTTTTTTTTATTACTCAAATATATTAAACTAGTCCTAAAGCCCGTTTACACTGGCCATTTTTTGCAGTACAGCGGTCCCACCCCTTGCTCTCTCTCTCCCCCTCTCTTTTGTGCTCTCTCCCCCTCTCTTTTGCTCTCTCTCTCCCCCCTCTCTTTTTTTTTTTTTTTTTTTTTTTATTGATAAGTCAAGTATCCCTTCCTTAGCAAGGGAAGGGGGCTTCAAATAAACAGTTCTAACATATAAGAATAGAAATAGAAATAGGATCAATACATTAATGTACAACAATAGGCAAAAGCACACAGATCCAACAAAATCAAACACTTAATAGGACTCGCAGGTCTCCCAAGTACACACAAAAACAACAAATAGGGTACCCGCATCCCCAAGTTCAGACTAGGATATAAAAGTTAAATTAGTCATATAAATGTGAGATATCAGATTGACTCGCATTTTTCCTATTTTAAATTAATCAATACAGATCTGATCGTTTGGAACTCACACTTCTATAATACAATATTTTTGGGAAAGGGGATCAAAGGAGGAATGGGTAAAATGAGGGAGTTTGTGGTGAAAATAGTTCACCTAGATTGAACCCTAGTGTGGACTCAGAATGTGGGGGGGTGGAGCTAGAGCCTATAAATTAAGTTTAGTACTCCAAAAGCCAGCATAAGGTATATATGAGGTAGACAAATAGAGGTTCCTAGAACAAGAAACTTTTGTACATCAGGAGGAGAGTATATTTCAGCAACACATAGTATTACAGCAATCTTCCGATATATATTAAAATAATCTAAAACAGCAATATATAGCAACAAGAGGAAGGAGGAAGCATAGATTAGTAGGTCCCTAAAAAGAGCTTAGGACTGTATCCAGTACACACCATACCTAGCACAAACAGTACCTAGCACACACTGTACCTGTCTCAAGCAGTAACCAGCACAAACAGTAACCAGCGCACACAGCACCTAGCACACACAGTACTTAGCACACACAGTGCCTAGCACAAACAGTACCCAGAAAAAACAGTACTCGGCACAAACAATACCAAGCTCAAACAGTACCTAGCGCAAAAAGTTCCTAGCATAAACAGCACCTAGCACACACAGTGCCTAGCACAAACAGTGCCCAGAACAAACAGTACCCGGCACAAACAGTACTCGGCACAAACAATACCCAGCTCAAACAGTACCTAGCGCAAACAGTACCTAGCGCAATCAGTACCTAGCGCAAACAGTACCTAGCGCAAACAGTACCCAGCACAAACAGTACCCAGCGCAAACAGTACCCAGCGCAAACAGTACCCAGCGCAAACAGTACCTAGCACAAACAGTACCTAGCACAAACAGAACCTAGCACAGACAGTACCTAGCACAGACAGTACCTAGCACAGACAGTACTTAGCACAGACAGTACCTAGCACACACAGTACCTAGCACAAACAGTACCTAGCGCAGATAGTACCTAGCGCAGAATATGCCTAGCACTCGCTGTACCTAGCGCGAACATTACTTATCTCACACTATACCTAGCACAAACAGTACCCAGCACAAACAGTACCCAGCACAAACAGTACCCAGCACAAACAGTACCCAGCCCAGACAGTAATTAGCACAGACAGTAATTAGCTCAGACAGTAATTAGCTCAGACAGTATCTAGCACAGACAGTGCCTAGCACAGACAGTACCTAGCACAGACAGTACCTAGCACAGACAGTACCTAGCACAAACAGTACCTAGCACAAACAGTACTTAGCACAGACAGTACCTAGCACAGGCAGTACCTAGTACAGATAATACCTAGCGCAGAATATGCCTAGCACTCGCTATATCTTGCACAAACATTACTTATCTCGCACTATACCTAGCACAAGCAGTACCCAGTGAGGTGGCATTCAGCAGTTAGCAGAGCATGTGTAAAAACCAACTGACTTAAGCATTGGCGGAAGGCAGCTAAGTGGTGTATTGTGGTCACCGTTGACAGTCTCCTCAAAAACAAAGAACTGTCCCAATATATGATTCCATATGTCCTTCACTAACCATGTTTCAGCTTAAACTACGTCATGTATTAGGTGGTGTAACAAAGCTTGGAAGTAACAGGTAGAAAACTATCCACAGCAATCACAAACTTATGGTAGGTAGGGTATAAAGATCTCATAATATAGTAGCATCTGATATAGCTCTGATCTCTAGACTCCACTGCCTCGGCCGCAGACAATTGAGTGCTAACCAACCATATTAATAAAAATGCATATTAGGAGCCAGGCAAAATTATTGAAGTAAACAGCAATGGTACTTTACCACACCTATGGGTTAGCGTAGTTGGGGAGACTATTATGTAAATTTAAATGTGCGATCTAAGACCAAACTATGTTTTAAGAAGCTTACAGTTATAACATACTGGAACATATAAAACCAGCTAACATTAAGTGGTCTCACGTCACTCCATTTAGTTCTACATCAATCAGTTACGTGGAACTATAAATTGTAACATATGAGGGTTACTCTTGAAGTGAGAATAAACACAGCTTATTCAGGTAATATAACAGAGAGCAGAAAAACATAATTAATGTAGTGTAACATACATATAAGAAACTAGTATCTAGCAACCTAAATGCAAACTTAGATCTTTAGACCCACATGTCAGGTAGTCAGGTCTCTAAAAGTGATAATATGAGTCTCGGGATAAAAGGTTACTTTACCGTACTCTTTGCCAACTTACAGCAATTAGCTCATCGTGTCTTGCTGTGATACTTAGTAACCGTGTTTATCTTACTTCATATTAGTTCAGGAGCAATGCATAGACTCATATTGGTTTATCATGTTTAAAAAGATGAGGAGTGATTTTAGGGCCAAAGGTCTGAGCCGGTATATGTGTGATGATGTTGGCAATAACTGTGGCGCTTATCAAGAGTTCCTAGCGTCCTTGGAGATCTGGCTGCAAGTTGCGACTTTCGTGGGGAAGTTCTTTTCCTGCCTTATTTGGAAGTTGCGAGGTTGCTGCTGTTCTCACGTACTATGTTGCATGTTTTTGTTAATTAGGCATCAGGGTAGTGATCATGACTGCGGAGTTAGATTGTCCCTTCTGATCTAGATCTAGTAGATGCTGTCGAGCGTGCAGGGGCATCCATGCGCCGCAAGCTGCAGCTATCAAAATATAGGTGCTGGTCTGGCTCACTATTAGGCCAGAATGTCGCGGCAGCACCACTGTCCTGAGATCCGCTATCAACTACCTCCCAGGATGATCCATAATGAGCTTGGATGGCGTGCAGGGAGGTAGCTATGCAGAGGGCTATCTCAACCCCCTTGAGTGAGTTCTTTTAGTATGCATTTGCCTGGGGCTGTCCTTTGTGCAGCAATGCTGTTTCTCGGTCGGCTCCTTCACCCCAAACTGAATGCTTTTATAAAGTCCCAATAAAGATCGATATTTCGGATTCCCCCTGACTTTGTATCTGCTTAGTGTGACCGCTATGCTGGTTACGCTCCATTATGTTGCAAGATGTCGGTATCATGGAGGGTAATGGCGTCCGTGTCCAAATAGCACTATGGAGTGTAGTGAGTGCCTCCAGATCCACAAGTAGCATCGTTCTGATTGGCAGAAATTCTGGTGCTTACTGGTACTCAAATCTCCTTCTGTACTGGAGATTTATGTGCATTTTTGCCCCTTTCTGTTTTCCCCTAACACGGAGCTGAGGACTTATGCGGCCATCTTAGCCACCACCAGCTCCGCCCCCCCCTTCCCCTCTCTTTTGCTCTCTCTCTCCCCCCTCTCTTTTGCTCTCTCTCCCCCTCTCTTTTGCGCTCTCTCTCACTCCACCTCTCTTTTGCTCTCTCTCTCCCCCCTCTCTTTTGCTCCCTCTCTCCCCCTCTCTTTTGCTTCCTCTCCCCCTCTCTTTTGCTCTCTCTCCCCCTCTCTTTTGCTCTCTCTCTTCCACTCTCTTTTGCTCTCTCTCTTTCCCCCTCTTATTTTCTCTCTCCCCCTCTCTTTTCCTCTCTCTCCCCCTCTCTTTTGCTCTCTCTCCCTCTCTCTTTTTCTCTCCCCTCTCCCCTCTTTTGCTCTTTCCCCTCTATTTTGCTCTTTCCCCTCTATTTTGCTCTCTCTCCCCCCTCTCTTCTGCTCTTTCCCCTCTCTTCTGCTCTTCCCCCTTTCTTTAGCTTTCCTATTTCTTTTTGTCCCCCCCCCCTCTCTTTCTATTTCTCTCCCCTCTCTCTTGCGTCGACCGAGCCCGGCCACGCCCCGGCCATATCTGACCATGCCCCGACCATGCCCTGCCTCGCCCGGCCACCCCATGCTCTTACCCGGCCATGCCCACTTTCGCCCCACTGCCGCAAACAGAATGTCAGGTAAGGCAAGGTGTGTTTGTCCTTGTACTGTCTCTACTGCTCATGACAGCTTCAGACAAACACACTTGGCCTTTTATATTATAGGATATACAGGGAGTGCAGAATTATTAGGCAAGTTGTATTTTTGAGGATTAATTTTATTATTGAACAACAACCATGTTCTCAATGAACCCAAAAAACTCATTAATATCAAAGCTGAATAGTTTTGGAAGTAGTTTTTAGTTTGTTTTTAGTTATAGCTATTTTAGGGGGATATCTGTGTGTGCAGGTGACTATTACTGTGCATAATTATTAGGCAACTTAACAAAAAACAAATATATACCCATTTCAATTATTTATTTTTACCAGTGAAACCAATATAACATCTCAACATTCACAAATATACATTTCTGACATTCAAAAACAAAACAAAAACAAGTCAGTGACCAATATAGCCACCTTTCTTTGCAAGGACACTCAAAAGCCTGCCATCCATGGATTCTGTCAGCGTTTTGATCTGTTCACCATCAACATTGCGTGCAGCAGCAACCAAAGCCTCCCAGACACTGTTCAGAGAGGTGTACTGTTTTCCCTCCTTGTAAATCTGACATTTGATGATGGACCACAGGTTCTCAATGGGGTTCAGATCAGGTGAACAAGGAGGCCATGTCATTAGATTTTCTTCTTTTATACCCTTTCTTGCCAGCCACGCTGTGGAGTACTTGGACGCGTGTGATGGAGCATTGTCCTGCATGAAAATCATGTTTTTCTTGAAGGATGCAGACTTCTTTCTGTACCACTGCTTGAAGAAGGTGTCTTCCAGAAACTGGCAGTAGGACTGGGAGTTGAGCTTGACTCCATCCTCAACCCGAAAAGGCCCCACAAGCTCATCTTTGATGATACCAGACCAAACCAGTACTCCACCTCCACCTTGCTGGCGTCTGAGTCGGACTGGAGCTCTCTGCCCTTTACCAATCCAGCCACGGGCCCATCCATCTGGCCCATCAAGACTCACTCTCATTTCATCAGTCCATAAAACCTTAGAAAAATCAGTCTTGAGATATTTCTTGACGTTTCAGCTTGTGTGTCTTGTTCAGTGGTGGTCGTCTTTCAGCCTTTCTTACCTTGGCCATGTCTCTGAGTATTGCACACCTTGTGCTTTTGGGCACTCCAGTGATGTTGCAGCTCTGAAATATGGCCAAACTGGTGGCAAGTGGCATCTTGGCAGCTGCACGCTTGACTTTT
The DNA here is from genome assembly GCF_027579735.1 of Bombina bombina. Classification (NCBI taxonomy): domain Eukaryota; kingdom Metazoa; phylum Chordata; class Amphibia; order Anura; family Bombinatoridae; genus Bombina; species Bombina bombina. The sequence goes on from NC_069502.1 coordinate 223,662,826, forward strand.
CTCAGTTCATGGGCAGTTATTTTGCGCCTTGGTTTTTCCACACGCTTCTTGCGACCCTGTTGACTATTTTGAATTAAACGCTTGATTGTTCGATGATCACGCTTCAGAAGCTTTGCAATTTTAAGAGTGCTGCATCCCTCTGCAAGATATCTCACTATTTTTGACTTTTCTGAGCCTGTCAAGTCCTTCTTTTAACCTATTTTGCCAAAGGAAAGGAAGTTGCCTAATAATTATGCACACCTGATATAGGGTGTTGATGTCATTAGACCACACCCCTTCTCATTACAGAGATGCATATCACCTAATATGCTTAATTGGTAGTAGGCTTTCGAGCCTATACAGCTTGGAGTAAGACAACATGCATAAAGAGGATGATGTGGTCAAAATACTAATTTGCCTAATAATTCTGCACTCCCTGTAGTAGGATTTCATATACCTTATATTATTTATCTGTAAATTTTGTATAAAAAAATATTTTCCAGTCCCTAGAATTATTTAATATTTATTTGATTTTGCTGAACATGTGTGTGTAACATGTTTTAAAAGACTTTAAACTTGATAATACCGGTTTTAAAGGGCATTTTGACTCTTTATGCCTAGTAGAGGAAGTTAAGGAGTCCATTGAAAGCATACAACAAGCCAAAAGTTTGTAATAGGCTCCGTGTAAAGTGAGTGCAAATTATTGTTTTTAAATGGACATAAAACAGTTTGAGATCTATGCATATCCTAAAAGGGCTAATTAATTAAAAATACATAGCTTAATTAATTAAAAATGAATTACATAGTTTAGCTGCGTGTGGAGCAGCCAACTCTACCCCTCTTATCAGTGTTTAGACACAGGCATTGTATTTCAACTGAGTTCACAGCTTCTAGGCATGCTCCAGCAAATAATCCCTATGCATTTTTGCATTCTACCAAAACAACAATAGATAAAGATACAGCCATAGAAGGAAATGTGTGGGGGAAGGAGATGCTTTACAATTCAGAAACTAAAAAGAAAGGGTTAATGGCGAGGCACTGCAGTATAAATTTGCAGGTAAAGTTATTTTAATTATTATATTTTGTCTCTATACCAACTTGTTTTATGTCACTTTAAGCACTCATTGACTTCAATTGGAGCCCAAGACAACTTTCTATTGCCATAATTTGGCTACCTCAAAGCAAAAATCTGACAGTATTTTAAACTGCTAGATGGTGTTTTCATCCTTTTTTGTTGATGTAGAAAACATTATTAAAAGATCATTAGACCCATAAATTTAGTATAATACGTAAAAAATATGACTAAAGCTCCAATTAACTGTTGATGTTAAAATCCAGAAAAAAAACTTTTTATTAAGGGCAAGATTACGAATGGCGCACAATTTATCGCTCCCCCTCACACGCTATCTCTGCTAGAAGTAAGCTTTTTTGCATGCTTTTTAAAATATTTTTTTTTAAATATGTATTATTATTATTATTATTATTATTATTATTATTATTATTATGAGGGTAACTGTACTTTTAATAATAACTTTGATGTGTTTTGTGCAACTTTTTAGTCAAGCATAGCAGCTAACCAGAGCTCTGAAGTTGCAATATCCCAATGCGCCTTAAACTCAATTGCACTCAAGCAAATGCATCTACTTACAACCTGTAATACGTGCGCTACTTCTGATGCACGCAAGGAGCCACAATAAACCTTTTCGCTTGGGCGCTACAGTTAGTGCGCCACTTGTATTCTAGCCACAAGTTATGTTTCAGAACAAGCATCAGTTCCTTATAAACATTGCTTCACCAAAAAGAATTCTTATTGAAGGAGCATTGCCCCCCCCCCCCCCCCCGGCCCATTGAAAGCAGTATTATGTATAAAGCTGATCTTTTTTCTTCATTAGTTGGAAACTATTTTATGGAACTAAGGAAGGTAATTCTGTAAAATGCAGAATTCTACATGTTTTCATACAAAAAGGTGTTTAGTAATATTTAATTTAATATTCTTTCCTGATACAGAAAGATTATACATTTTTAAACAACTTTCCAATGTAATTCTGTTATCAATTTAGCTTCATTCTCTTGTTATCTTTTATTGAAAAAGCAACAATGTACTCCTGTGACCTAGATGCACACATGTGTAAGCCAATGAAAATGGGAATACAGGTTCCGCTCCCAATCAGAAGCTAACTACAAGCTAAATATGCTTTTCAACAATGAATACCAAGAGAATGAAGCAAATTATATAATAGAAGTAAATTGGAAAGTTTTTTTTAATTTGGGTTTCATGTCCCTTTACAGCATCACCTTTTAAATGCATGATATCAAAAGTGAGATTCATGTCTACTTTATGCATTTTCACATAGGAAAGAAGTAGCATTAGCAGAAGCATGAAGTATATTAAGAGTGAGTAGTTATAAAAATAGATTAATATAAGTTGAAGCATTGAACAGTTAACCACATGCAGAAAACAGAGGCCCATATTCTCCCAAATGTTTTTTTTTTTTATATACTGGTGTGAGCACAAGGTCTTAAGCCACACATACAAAAGTGGTAACCCTGCATGTGACATGACAAGTCCTTCAATCGACAGTTATTAACATTGTGCCTGGCCCTCAGCCAATAACAGCTGCAATGACAGATCTTCCTACCGGATGGATGCACTGGATAATTTTAGAACAGAGTTCGCGGCACTGTCTTGCCCTTTTTTTTTTTCTTTCCACCTGCAGAAAGCGATACACCCTCTAGTAATTGTGCACAGATAAATATCAGCAGAGGAGCTTACATAGCTGCATAACAGAGACCCATAGCCTCATGGGAAGAGCAGGTGACCAATAGTGGCATGATTTTGAAAGATTCAGTGGAATATGGTACCTGAATAACAAACACTTGTTTTGCAGTTATCAGTTCAAAAAAAAACAAAAAAACATTTACATTCAACAAATAATGTGCTAGATTACAAGTGGAGCGCTAATTTATCTTGTGCCCGCAAATGGAAAAATTCACCCATTTGCGGGCACGCAATAAATAACCAGCCATTAGTGCTCAGTAAATTAACCAGACCTCTGGTTAATTTTTTAAAAGTCCCCGAATTGCCCCCAAAATACAGTGTGTAGTTCTTTTTTAAAAAATATAAAATAGTAGCATTTTTTTTTAAAATATTAAAAAAAACTGCACTTAGTTGTTATAAGGGCTTACAAGTGGCGGTGGGGGGTGTTAGAGAAAAAAAAGGCACTGAAAAGTGCCTTTACATAGGGGTCTATTGGAACTGTGTGTTCCCTGTAAATGTATATGCTTGTATACATATATATTTATGTGTTAATCTGTGTATATACACATATTAACACATAAAAAATATGTATATATTCATCTACCTATATATCTAAAATTGTTGCCCATAGCTGCGCGACTTACCTACTTTGCACCGCTAGTTCTCATGCCGTGTCTCAAAGCATGAGAAAAGCCCTCCCATTGAAGCCTATGGAAGCATGCTCTATTGAGCGCAAAGCTTCCATGCGAGTGGAGCACACATATTGTGCTCACAAAAGCACAATTTTGTACTCCACTCATAATCTTGCCAAATATATTTTGCTTATTTGTACCTGATACCTAAAAATAATTGATGGTTATAGGCACACACACTTCACAGACGTCATTAAAGACTTTCCCCTATTTGCAAAGATGATTCCAAAGCACATTTGTTTCCAAGAGTTGTGTCAACCCCATGTAAAGGTATGTTAGAGAAAAATGCCACATAATTACTGTGACCATCGTTGTCCTTAGTAAAGCACATCCTGTTAGACACACATCTTGTTAAATACAATAATATATTCCAGTCTTTCAAATTGTATCTAAAATGGATGAGTTTTCATGTTGGAAATTAACCAACACCATCAAGCTCTAAAGTGCTAACTCATATCAAAACTTTATGTGCTATCCAATAATACTACACACCTAACCTGCTACCAAAGAATCCTACAAAACTAACCTGCTATCCAATCATCATACACACCTAACCTGCTATCCAATAATACTACACACCTACCCTGCAACCCAATAATCCTACAGACCTAACCTTCTATCCAATAATCCTACATACCTAACCTGCTATCCAATCATCCTACACATCTAACCTGCTATCCAATTATCCTACACATCTAACCTGCTACCCACTAATCCTACACACCTAACCTGCTATCCAATAATTCCAATAATCCTAACCTGCTATCCAATCATCCTACACACCTAACCTGTTTTCTAATAATCCTATGCATCTAACCTGCTACCCAATCATCCTATACATCTAACATGCTCTCCAATCATCCTACACACCTAAAATGCTATTCAATCATCCTACACACCTAACCTGCTATCCATTTATCGTACACACCTAACCTGCTATCCAATCATCCTACACATCTAACCCGCTACCCAATCATCCTACACACCTAAAATGCTATCCAATCATCCTACACACCTAACCTGCTATCCAATCATCCTACACACCAAACCTGCTTTCTAATAATCCTATGCATCTAACCTGCTACCCAATCATCCTATACATCTAACATGCTCTCCAATCATCCTACACACCTAAAATGCTATTCAATCATCCTACACACCTAACCTGCTTTCTAATAATCCTATGCATCTAACCTGCTACCCAATCATCCTATACATCTAACATGCTCTCCAATCATCCTACACACCTAAAATGCTATTCAATCATCCTACACACCTAACCTGCTATCCATTTATCGTACACACCTAACCTGCTATCCAATCATCCTACACATCTAACCCGCTACCCAATCATCCTACACACCTAAAATGCTATCCAATCATCCTACACACCTAACCTGCTACCCAATCATCCTATACATCTAACATGCTCTCCAATCATCCTACACACCTAAAATGCTATTCAATGATCCTACACACCTAACCTGCTATCCATTTATCGTACACACCTAACCTGCTATCCAATCATCCTACACATCTAACCCGCTACCCAATCATCCTACACACCTAAAATGCTATCCAATCATCCTACACACCTAACCTGCTATCCAATCATCCTACACACCAAACCGGTTATCCAATAATCCTACACATCTAACCCGCTACTCAATCATCCTACACACCTAACCTGCTATTCATTTATCATACACACCTAACCTGCTATTCAATCATCCTACACATCTAACCCACTACCCAATCATCCTACACACCTAAAATGCTATCCAATAATCCTACACACCTAACCTGCTATCCAATCATCCTACACACCTAACCTGCTATCCAATCATCATACATACCTAACCTGCTATCCAATCATCCTACATACCTAACCTGCTATCCAATCATCCTACACATCTAACCTGCTATCCAATCATCCTACACACCTAACCTGCTATCCAATCATCCTACACATCTAACCTACTATCCAATCATCCTACACACCTAACCTGCTATCCAATCATCCTACATACCTAACCTGCTATCCAATAATCCTACACACCTATTATTCTTTACAATAATCCTACAGACCTAACCTGCTATCCAATCATCCTACATACCTAACCTGCTATTCAATCATCCTACACACCTAACCTGCTATCCAATCATCCTACAGACCTAACCTGCTATCCAATCATCCTACACACCTATTATTCTTTCCAATAATCTTACAGACCTAACCAGCTATCCAATCAGCCTACACACCTAACCTGCTATCCAATCATCCTACACACCTAACCTGTTATCCAATAATCCTACACACCTAACCTGATATCCAATCATCCTACACATCTAACCTGCTATCCAATCATCCTACAGACCAAACCTGCTATCCAATCATCCTACACATCTAACCTGCTATCCAATCATCCTATACATCTAACCTGTAATCCAATAATCCTACACACCTAACCTGATATCCAATAATCCTACACATCTAACCTACTATCCAATCATCCTACACATCTAACCTGCTATCCAATCATCCTACACATCTAACCTGTTATCCAATCATCCTACACATCTATCCTGCTATCCAATAATCCTACACATCTATCCTGCTATCCAATCATCATACACATCTAACCTGCTATCCAATCTTCCTACACTAATAACCTGTTATCCAATCATCCTACACATTTAACCTGTTATCCAATCATCCTACACACCTAACCTGCTATCCAATCATCCTACACACCTGACCTGCTATCTAATAATCCTACAGACCTAACCTGCTATCCAATAATCCTACACACCTAACCTGCTATCCAATCATCCTACACATCTAACCTGATATTCAATCATCCTACATACCTAACCTGCTATCCAATCATCCTACATACCTAACCTGCTATCCAATCATCCTACACATCTAACTTGCAAGCCAATCATCCTACACACCTAACCTGCTATCCAATCATCCTACACATCTAACCTACTATCCAATTTTCCTACATACCTAACCTGCTATTCAATCATCCTACACACCTAACCTGCTATCCAATCATCCTACATACCTAACCTGCTATCTAATCATCCTACACACCTATCATTCTTTCCAATAATCCTACAGACCTAACCTGCTATCCAATCATCCTACACACCTAATCTGATATTCAATCATCCTAACCTGCTATCCAATAATCCTAACCTGCTATCCAATCATCCCACACACCTAACCTGCTATCTAATAATCCTACACATCTAACCTACTATCCAATACTCCTACACATATAACCTGCTACCTAATCATCCTACACATCTAACCTGCTATCCAATAATCCTACACACCTAACATGCTATCCAATCTTCCTACACACCTAAACTGCTATCCAATCAACCTACACACCTAAACTGCTATCCAATCATCCTACACATCTAACCTGCTATCCAATCATCCTACACATCTAACCTGCTATCCAATCATCCTACAGACCTCACCTTCTATCCAATCATCCTACACACCTAACCTGCAATCCAATAATCCTACACACCTAACCTGCTATTTAATCATCCTACTCACCTAACCTACTATCCAATAATCCTACACACCTAACCTGCTATCCAATCATCCTACACACCTAACCTGCTATCTAATAATCCTACACACCTAACCTGCTATCCAATCATCCTACACACCTAACCTGCTATCCAATAATCCTACACACCTACCAAGAAAACAGAGAAAGAGCAGCGCTCAAAGAAATATCTCCTCCGCAACAGCACACAGCCTATTCAGAAACCACAGCCGTCTTCACTAGCTGTCCGCAACTGTACGCCCAGGCAAATGGTCTCAGGATGATGACATCACCAGTGCTCGCCTTGTGTAGAAGCGCTCCATCAACGCTCAAAATCAAGAAACATATCCAAAACGAAAGGCATCACCCAGGAAGAAATCCAGCAGACTCAAAAGACTTTCATTAGTTAAATAGCATAGCAAAGTTTAATAAGGCATCCACAGGTCTGAGTACAATAAATGGTCAAACATGTTTCGTAAGTATTACATATTTACTTTCTCAATGACCACTACTAGACTAATGGCAGCTCTCTTAATTTATAGTATGTAAAACTCCTCCCCCTGCATCAAAAGAACACACACGAATAGGTACTTTTTTCTCATAGGTCTACATTCAACTACTGTTTCACATTCTATGCACCTGTTTAACATATGCGTAAGGGGGTGGGAGTGACCATAGTTTAAGTGCTACTATGAATTGTGTACTCTTAAAGCTATATGTAAACATAACTCACCTTCAGCAAATAAACGGGATATTCTTAAATGTATTTATACTTTATATTGCCCCAAGAAAAATTAAATACTGTCAGCAAATAATGAAAACATAAAAATACTAGGATATAACAACCCATTCATGATTCTATGGTAAAGTAAAAAGTTGCAAGCCTAATATTAAAAGGAACACTAAATTTGAAAGCAAACTATTACTGAAAAATAATTAAAGGTGTTATTATCACACCCCATAATTAGTAAAAAGATCAGGGATGTCTGTACAAAAAGTTTGACATCCTACTCGGAGTTCAATCCTTTGGGCATTCATGTATCCAAATTAAAATCCAAAAGACTTCTCATTGTTATAGGATTTCTTCTCTATTTCCCCCTCTGGGGTGCCTGGGAATGATTTTTATACACTGAAATGCCAAAAGTGAACTGTCGGCATTATGTTCCTGTATGAAATGCAGGGAGATAGGTGTAGTGGACAGTGGGTCATCTATAGCTCTTAGATGTTCTAGAAACCGATCTTTGACAGCTCGTGGTTAAACCTACATACTGCTTGTCACAACCCCTGCAGGTCAAAAGGTAAATAGCAAAGCAAGAATTGCACGTAGAATGCTGACGCATTTGATACACTTCCCCGGTTACTTTTGAAATGAATTCAGTACCAAAAATGGCATGTGAAAATGACTTACATCTCATGCTGTTACACTTAAAAAAGCCTTGTTTCAAAGATAACCAAATAGGTTTTTATGCCCTGGCAGCGTGGATGGAGATAAAGTATACCCCAATGTTTTGGCTTTTCTGATACAGAAAGTTATCAGTGAATTTAAAAGTACATTATGGCAATTTAAAAAACAAAAGATCTTAAGAGATAAGCAGGATTATGATCATGATAAAGTACAGGTATATAAGTTCCCCTTATCTGATAATAGGAGGAGGGGTAGACACTATAGGAAGGATAATTCACAGTTTGTTAAAAGAGTCACTTTCAGTGATACAGACATCATTCAGTCCTACCTCTTTTGTGTTAGAGAATAGAGATGATACACAGGATCTACCTACAATTATACAGTCAAAAAACGAGAGGAGGCCCCCTCAGCCTATATGAATAGGTACAAAAGATCCACCTGCTCCACTGACAAATGCATAGACACAGGCGCACAGGTATCCACAGAGAAAGAATGCGAATCAGACAAGGAAATATATTTAGACAACTGTAATGTTGTTAACTTGTCTAAATGTTAATTGACTCAAATACAAATTCGTCTTCTTTCTCTGGGTTTGAATTTTGCCCCATCTGTACATTTTAACCTCTTCAATACCATAATAGATGCAGTTGGGATTCACGTGTCTCTCCGCGGCAGAAAGGGCCTTTTGAAGTCTTGTCCTACACGGCCGGGAAACGCTCACACCTAAGGTCCTGTTAGGGGCAGACCTTGGGTGGTTTATCCTTGTCCCCGGAAACGCTTAAGGAGAAACCTTTGTTCACGGTTGTCCTTTCCTGGGTGGACTCCTTCATAGTCACTCAGGCTCTTGTTGACTCCGGTGCTGCGGGCTATTTCATTGACAGTGCTTTTGTATCAAAGCACTCCATTCCTGTTTTGCCTCGGTCCGTTTCGCTTGCTATTGAGGCCATTGATGGCAGGAACCTTCAGCCCGCACTCGTTACTCACGAAATTGCTCCGTTGTCCATGGCTGTTGGGGTTCTCCATTTTGAAACCCTCCAGTTCCAGGTGATAAACTCTCCACATTTTCTGGTTGTTCTGGGTTATCCCTGGCTCCAAAAGCACAATCCCAGTCTCGACTGGTGCAGGTCCGAAATTTTGTCATGGTCCCCACAATGTATTTCCACTTGTCTTCGAAAACCAGTTAAAGTCTTGTGCACTTCTTTGGTATCTCAATTGAGTTCCTAGACATTTTTGACAAGGTGCATGCCGGTACGTTGCCTCCTCACCGGTCTTACGATTGTACCATAGACCTGCAACCTGGAGCCATTCCTCCTAGGGGCCGGGTGTACCCTCTGTCTGTTGCAGAGAATTGAGCTATGGAGGATTATGTTGCTGATGCTCTGTCGCGGGGGATCAGCTGCAAATCCTGCTCTCCTGCAGGAGCTAGCTTCTTCTTTCTGAAGAAAAAGGGTGGTGAGTTAAGACCATGCATCGATTATAGGGGTCTTAATCGTCTTACCATTAAGAATGCTTACCGTATTCCGCTCATTACGGAACTCTTTGATCGCCTCAAGGGAGCTACTTTACTAAACTTGATTTGAGAGGAGTGTACAATCTTGTTAGGATTAAGGAGGGCCACGAATGGAAAAAAGCATTTAACACCAGGAGTGGGCATTATGAGTATCTTGTAATGCCCTTTGGCCTATGTAATGCTCCTGCTGTTTTCCAGGAATTTATTAATGATGTCCTACGACATATGTTGCAACAGTGTGTTGTGGTGTACTTAGACGACATCCTCATACACTCACCCACACTTGAGGCTCATTGTTCTGATGTTACACGGGTTCTTCAGAGACTATGTGAGAACGGCCTGTTTTGTAAACTCGAGAAATGTGAGTTCTATCAGACTCAAGTAACCTTCCTAGGTTATGTTATCTCCGTTGCAGGGTTCTCCATGGATCCTGACAAGTTATCTGCAGTTCTGCAGTGGCCTCGCTCAGTTGGTCTTCGGTCTATTCAATGTTTTTTGGGCTTCGCCAATTACTATAGAAAGTTTATTAAAAACTTTTCTTCCTTGGTCAAACCTATCACAGACATGACCCGTAAAGAGAATGATCCACTCCATTAGTCACCTACTGCCATTAAGGCCTTTGATAGTCTTAAAGGGTCATTATACACTCATTTTTTTCTTTGCATAAATGTTTTGTAGATGATCTATTTATATAGCCCATAAAGGTTTTTTTTTAAAATAAATGTATAGTTTTGCTTATTTTTAAATAACATTGCTCTGATTTTCAGACTCCTAACCAAGCCCCAAAGTTTTATGTGAATACTGTCAGCTACCTTCTCCAGCTTGCTCCTGTTTGTGTAAAGGGTCTTTTCATATGCAAAAGAAGGGGGAGGGGGGGAGTGTCTTATTTGCCACTTGCAGTGGGCTTTCCAGCTGCCTTTTCAACAGAGCCAAACTGACAGCTTCTAAGTAAGTTTTTAAACCATTTTATACTGGATTTTTATATCAGTATCTGTGCATCTTATTCTTTATAGTAGTGTCTATTACATGCAGTTATATGAAAATGAGTGTATACTGTCCCTTTAAGACTGCCTTTGCTGCAGCTCCAGTTCTGGCTCATCCTAACCCTGTCCTGCCTTTCGTTCTTGAGGTCGATGCATCTGAGACTGGACTGAACTAGAGGGGGGTAAACTTTCTGAGGGAAGTTTACCCCCCTCTAGTTCAGTCAATGTATTCTCTATAATACACAGCACCAACCCCGAAGCTCCGGTTATAATACCTGAGTATCCTATGATAGGGCAGTAGTTCTCACCCATTTCCTAGTAGTGCCATTGGACCCCCTCTTCTTGCTTTCAAATCCTTTTTACATCTGAGACTGGAGTAGGTGCCCTCTTGTCGCAACGTCCTACGCCTGACGGTTCCTTGCATCCGTGTGGTTTCTTCTCTAAGAAATTGTCTCGAGCGGAGTGCAATTATGAAATTGGTGACAGGGAATTACTGGCCATAATTTTGGCACTCAAGGAATGGAGGCATCTTCTCGAGGGTACTAGTGTGCCAGTGCTCATTCTTACTGACCACAAGAATTTAACTTACCTATCTGAAGCAAAACTTGTGTCGCCCCGACAGGCCAGATGGGCGCTATTTTTGTCTCAGTTTAATTATGTGGTTTCCTACCTGCCTGGTAGTAAGAATGTTAGGGCTGATGCCCTCTCTCGACAATTTTCACCTTTGTCCAAGGAGGAGTCTGTACATACTCCTGTTTTACCTCCTGACCATATTTTGGCTACCATACGTACTAATTTGACTTCTCCCTTGGGGGAAGAGATCCTGGCTGCACAAACCAATGCACCTCCTGAGAAACCTAGTGGTAAGTGTTTTGATCCTGAGAATCTTCGAACTAAACTTTTGCACACTTACCACTATCCTAAAGCCGCAGGTCACCCAGGCAAGAACCAAATGATTTGGTCTGTCACTTGACAATTCTGGTGGCCAGCTCTTCGTTCTGATGTTGCTGCATATGTTGCCTCCTGCTCAGTTTGTGCACAGAATAAGACTCCTCAACGTCTTCCTGTGGGTCTTCTTCAACCTATTGCTAATGGTTAGCGTCCTTGGACACATCTTTCCATGGACTTCATTGTCGAGCTCCCTGTTTCCAATGGCAATACTGTTATCCTTTTTGTGGTTGACTGTTTTTCTAAAATGTCTCATTGCATTCCCTTGATGAAGCTGCCTACTGCTCAGGAGCTTGCTTCAATTTTTGCCCAGGAGGTCTTCCGTTTACATGGGTTACCCACGGAGATAGTGTCAGACCGGGGTAGCCAGTTTGTCTCCAGATTTTGGCATTCCTTTTGTGCTCAAATGGGGATCCAGCTTTCCTTCTCCTCGGCATATCACCCTCAATCCATTGGGGCTGCGGAATGGTCTAATCATGCTCTGGAACAGTTCCTCTGTTGCTATGTCTCTAATCACCACAATAATTGGTCTGAAATGTTACCTTGGGCAGAGTTTGCTCGTAATAGTGCTATTAATGCTGCCTCCCAAGTTATCCCCGTTCATGGCGAATTATGGGTTTCAACCATCCTTGTTGCCCGATTCATTCATGTCTCAGGGTATTCCGGCTTTAGAGGAGCATCTCCGGCAACTCCGTTCCACGTGGGTGCAGATTTTATTACAAGACCAGAGACTTCATATTTGCTTTACTTTCCTTTACTACTAGTGTGCAGCATTTTAAAGAACAATAAAACACATTACATAAATAAAGAGAAAAAAGAACCAAGGTAATTAGCCCATGAAAAGGCTATTGTAGATAACAGTGTAATGATGGACCAATCAGAAGACCCATATTGTCCATAAACCGACCAATGAGCTCCCCAACTTCCTCTTTCTTTTGCTGCTCATTCAAAAGATAAGTGTGCTTATTTTTGTCTCTCAAAAATCATATTATAATTCATTATATTATCCTTATTTATTTATTTTTTCTGTCCCTATTTTTCTTATATATATATTTTCTATTCTCCTTTTATCTTTTACTATTTTCAGTTTGTTTATTTTATTTCTTTAAATTGAAATCAATGTTGCTGCGCTTTTTCCCTTATTCTTATTTTTTCTAACTGCCGTTCTTATTTTTTCTAACTGCCGCCCATTTTGTTAGTGCGTCATTGAGGCTTCCTCCTTGCAGACGCTTATATCGGTACTCCTCCTCCTCTGAAGTGAATTTAATTACTGCAACATTGTAATATTTCTATTGACTCATCATATTTTTCTTCTCTTTTCTCATTTTATAGGTGAATATTGCCCTCCGGTGGCCACTTTTATTTATTAATAAGGAAAGTTATTTGTTCATCATAATAAAAGTTTATTTACAGTTTTACATATTTTTCCTGTCAGAAAATTTTTTTGATTAAAAATTTATTATAAATCTTTTAATTATATTTATTTTTAGTGATTGTTTATCAGTATTGGCAACAGTTTATTTAATTTTATTCATTCATTATGTTTCAAGACACTTCACCATCTGTTCCCCTCACTGAACAGTCAGTTCAAAAAATGATTGACAATTCTTTAGGTCAAATTATGTCTCACATGACTAATTTATTAGCTCAATCCTCCTTAAAGAAAGCCATTAAAAGAAAAGCGGCGTCTGCTGCTGTTAAGACTAGTAAGAAACTAGTTTCTAAATCTAAACAGATATTATCTGATACTCCTATTCCTGGCGGCAAAGGAATTAAAACATCCGCGATGAGAACCCTAACTCCCAGGGGACATAAAAAGGGAGCTGTCAAAAAAGTAACAGAACGTTTTGTTAAAGAAATAGATTCAGATTCATCTACATCCATGAATTCTGATTCTTTTCATGATATTTCTGATAAAGATTCCTCTAATTATGAATCTGATTCTTCAGATTCTGAACCTAAAAAGAAAAAAATTAAAAAACATAACAAAAAATTTTCTGAGGACGAAAAAAAGTTTTAGTGATCCTTTGGGGAATCCGCTTTTCAATGCGGATACTTTACAACATCCCCGCTCCTCAGAATGGTTTCCATCCCTTGATATTGCCAAATTTGTAGATTTCCAGTTAAAGAAAGCTTTAAAGAAACGTGCAAGAAATAATATGAGGGCAGAATGCCCTAGACCTCTTCTCCCACATAATAGTAATCTAACCCCTGATATTGATCCTAAAGTTATTAAGTTCATAGGATCGCCTGGTTACAAATTAAAAAAGGGCCTTGATAGATCCTGGAAAAACTGCCAGGATAGATTACTGGACACTATTGGCCCAATAACAAAATTATTTGAGCTTTCAGAGGAAGCTGTTTTAAATGACTCCAACATGGACCCTATTACAGTTAGAGAATGGGTTCAAAGAATCTTATCTTTTGTTGGTAATACCAACGCAAACATGATTATTGAAAGAAGAAAAAACATTTTACGTAGAATTGATCCTAAAATTTGCGATTTCGCAAATAACAAACTACATTCAGATAGAGATGGCTTTCTTTTTGGAGATGTTTTCTTGAAAGATCTCAATCAGTATGCCAATACTTTCACTACTCTTAATAAAGTTAAGAACAATATGAGAAAAATTTTACAATCCCAGAATTTCTCTGACAGGGCCGGTAAAGGAAGAGGTCGCTTTCCCGGCCGTGCCTCTTTTATTTCCAGACCTCATTTCCAACAACCTAATTACAATTTCAACAGAACCTACCAAAAACAAAGTCATCCCTCAAATTTCTTCCCATCACGTGCCAGACCTTGGCAACAAAGAGGTTCACGCTTCAGAACAAGATCTCGTTCATCTGCAGGTAAATTTAATACCTCTTATTCCTCTACGTTTTTTCCCATCAAAAGTTGGAGGAAGACTAATTCTATTTTCAAAAAATTGGATTCATATTACATCAGACCCTTGGATTCTTCAAACTGTACAAGGAGTCCTAATAGATTTCGTCTCTCCTCCAATCCAAAATACTCTTCCTTTTCCCATTCACATTTCTCTAAAAGACAGAGTTCAAATACAAAAAGAAATAAAAAATCTTCATTTAAAAGACGCTATATCTCCAAGTTTAAATCCTCATTTAGCCTTTTTCAGCAATATTTTTCTTGTGAAAAAGAAAAACGGTCAATTCAGACCAGTAATAAATCTCAGATCTTTAAACGCTTTCGTTTCATACAACCACTTCAAATTAGAAGGTATCCATCTTTTAAGAGATTGTCTTTTAGACAACGACTGGCTAGTCAGATTGGATCTGTCCGATGCCTATCTAACTGTTCCGATTTCACCAGAACATTGGAAATACCTAACTTTTTCATGGGAAAATCAAATTTGGAATTTCACTTGTCTCCCTTTTGGTCTTTCATCTGCCCCATGGATTTTCACAAAACTTCTCAAACCAGTAGTGTCTTGGTTGAGACAGAGGGGTGTTCGTCTAATTATTTATTTAGACGATATTTTGCTAATGAATCAAAATTCCTCTTCTCTCCAATCTCAATTAACTACAACTATCAATCTTTTGGAGAACTTAGGTTTCATAGTGAACAAAGAGAAATCAGTGTTATCCCCCACCAAGAATTTAATTTTCTTAGGTTTTCTTATAGATACTTCCAATTCCACGTTAAGTCTTCCTCAAGAAAAGATAAAGAATATAAAAAAGGAGATTTCAAGAACTCTTTCCAAACAATTAGTTTCTGTCAGACAAATAGCCAGAATTGTTGGGTTACTTTCATCCTCCATTCAGGCTATTTTTCCTGCACCCCTTCATTATCGAGAACTTCAACGTTTAAAAATCTCTTATCTTCAGAAAGGTTTCTCTTACTCTCATCTCATTCCTTTATCTTCGGATTCCAAAGAAGAACTTTCTTGGTGGCTTGCTCATATGGAAGCTTGGAACGGGAGAGCTATTTTCGGGAAATCTCCGGATATCATTATAGAATCCGATGCCAGCCTCTCAGGATGGGAAGCTCGTTGTGGTCCATCTATAACAGGAGGCAAATGGTCTTTAGAGGAGAAGAATCTACATATAAATTGTCTGGAACTTTTGGCCGGATCTTTTGCTGTAAAAAGTTTTGTAAAATCTTTTGCCCCAGCTTCTATTCTTCTTCGAATGGACAATATTTCTGCAGTCAGATACCTCAATCGTTTAGGTGGTACCAAATCAAGAAATTTATCCAACATTACCAAAGATTTTATTCATGTGTGTCTGGACAGGAATATTTCCATCAAAGCAGAATATATTCCCGGTCTCTCAAATTCTGCTGCGGATTGGGGCTCCCGTTTCCTGAGGGATTCCAGCGATTGGATGTTAAACAGAGACATTTTTCTTTTTATTCAATCCCTTCACGGTCCATTCTCTCTGGATATATTTGCATCTCGACTCAATCATCAACTTCCTCAATATTTCAGTTGGCGTCCAGATCCGGAAGCCTTAGCTATAGATGCTTTTCTTCAACCATGGCCTCTCCACGGATCTTACGCTTTTCCCCCCTTTTCTCTCATCGCTCAGACGATTGCAGTAGTTCGCAGAAATCTCTTATACCTTCTTCTGATAACTCCTCTCTGGCCAACTCAAGCTTGGTTTCCTTCCCTTCTGGAAATGTCGTTCAAACCTCCTCTTCTTCTCCCTCTGTTTCCGGAACTTCTTTTAGATCCTGTAGGCAATCCTCACAATCTTATTCTAAACCAATCCCTCAAACTGATAGCTTGGTCAATTACGGGGAAATCAGAAATCTCCACGAACTTTCGGAATCAGCTAAATCTCTCATGCGGGAATCATGGGCTCCGGGAACCCATAAATCCTATTTTTCCGCATGGTCCAGATTGTCTAGCTGGTGCTTGTCTAGGAACTTGGATCCCTTTTCAGCTCCTTTAACTCAAGTTTTGAATTTTCTTTCTCATCTTTTTGACAGTGGACTTGCTTATAGAACTATTAACCTTTCTCGGTCTGCTATTTCTGCTAGACATGATTATATTAATAATTCTCCTATTGGTAAACACCCATTAGTTTGTCGTCTTTTGAAATCTATTAGATTAAAAAACCCTCCTTCTCCAAAATATAATTCCTTTTGGGACGTTGATTTGATTTTTTCTCTTTTTAGATCTTGGCCTTCTAATGATTCTTTGTCTCTGAAACAGATTTCTGCTAAACTTGCTACTTTATTATGTCTTATCTCTTTTCGTAGAGTTTCTGATGTTTGGGCTCTTGACTTTAATTCTAAATCTTTTTCTCCTGAAGGTGTTACTTTTCTTATATCTCGTAGAACTAAGACTCTGTCTTCTTCTATTTTTTATCCTTATTTTCCATCTGAACCTTCTCTATGTGTGGTGTCATGTCTAAAATCTTATGAATCTAAAACTGTTTTATTTAGAGATTCTTCTAAAAACCAACTTCTTTTATCTTTTGTTCCTCCTCATGCTCCTGTAACTCCTACTTCCATTGCGAGGTGGATTAAATGGGTTATGTCTGAAGCTGGAATTAATTGTTCTTTTTCAGCTCATTCAGTAAGGGGATCTGCTGCTTCTAAAGCATTTTTAAAATCTGCTCCTCTTCAGGAGATTTTAAAAGTGGCAGATTGGTCCTCTGATTCAACTTTTAAACATTTTTATTTTAAACCCATTCAACACGCCTCTCAAAATCTTTTTAAATAATTGCTTTAAACTAGCAAATATGAAGTATCTGGTCTTGTAATAAAATTCCGATTATCCTAGCTTAGTGAAGGAATAATCTAGATTTTATTAAAGACACAGAGACGAATATTTCCCTCCTCTAATAGTCTGTCTTTCCCTCCCATTTTATTGTATAGTATTAACATTTTTTCACATTTATTTTAGTTACCAACTTCTCAAATGTCTCTAATTGAGACGGGCTTCGCTCCTTCAATCAATTCTAGATCTTCTTTCAGAAATTGGAAATGGATTCAGTACCTTTCTTCTATCAACTATCAGAGTTCATCGTATCAAGTTTTCCCGAAGTTGTTTCAAGTTTTTTGGTTCCTGTTCATCTTATTTTTAATTGTTGGACTTTTTTGTGTTTTATTTTTCTTTGGGAATTTCTTTTTCATGAGCCTTAAACAAGAAAGAGGAAGTTGGGGAGCTCATTGGTCGGTTTATGGACAATATGGGTCTTCTGATTGGTCCATCATTACACTGTTATCTACAATAGCCTTTTCATGGGCTAATTACCTTGGTTCTTTTTTCTCTTTATTTATGTAATGTGTTTTATTGTTCTTTAAAATGCTGCAGACTAGTAGTAAAGGAAAGTAAAGCAAATATTCGTCTCTGTGTCTTTAATAAAATCTAGATTATTCCTTCACTAAGCTAGGATAATCGGAATTCAGGATTGCCTTCATCATTCTATGCAGCGCCAAAAGTTCCAGGCTGATCGTAGGTGTCTGCCCGCACCTTCCTACCAGGTTGGTGAGAGAGTTTGGCTGTCCTCCCGCAACTTGAACCTTCATGTGCCTTCAAATAAATTGGCTCCCCGTTATGTTGGTTCTTTTCGAATACTCCAACGGGTAAATCCTGGGGCCTATACTCTTGACCTTCCTCCTGCTATGCGCATCTCCAATGTTTTTCATGTCTCCCTCTTGAAACCATTGGTTTGTAATCAGTTTACCACTGTGTTGCCTCATCCCCGTCCTATCTTTGTTGACAACCATGAGGAGTATGAGGTCAGCAGCATTATTGACTCTCGTATGTCCAGGGGCCGTGTACAGTATTTGGTTCACTGGAGGGGCTACTGTCCGGAGGAGCGTTCTTGGGTTCCCTCCTCTGATGTTCATGCTCCCGCCCTCCTCCATGCCTTCCATGCCCGTTTCCCCAATAAGCCTTTTGTCCTCCCGCGGGGGAGGGGTTGTTGAGGGGAGGGTACTGTCAGGGTTTTTCCCGGTTTGTTTGCCATGTGCTGCTGGCAGCTATTTTACTGACCTCTCTTCCTGACTATGGTGCATTGTGGGGGATGCTGCTCATTTCCTGCACTTCCTTTTATGGCCAGACTGCTGTGCATCATCCGTGTGAGAGAGGATGCAGTCTCAGAATTGTGATGTCATCACTTATTATTTAAAGGGCCTCTGTTCAGTATGCTTTGCCTTTGCATTGTCTCAGATCTGTTTGTGAGAGTTCCTGTGTATTACCTGGCTGCCTGACATCCTTCCTGGTTCCTGATACCTGGCTTGTTCCTGACTCTGCTGTTTTCCTTGTTCCTGATTCCGGCTCATCTGACTATTTGCTTTGGCTCCTGACTCGGCTCGTCTGACTACCAGCTCTGGTTTTGACTCCTGGCTTATTATTTGACTTGTGGACTTTTTATTATTTTTTGTTATTAATAAAGGTGTGATTATTTTTTACACTTCTCGTCTCAGTCCGATTCCTGGCACCCTGACACAAAGGTGATAATCTCACGAAACATGAATATGTTGGATTGCAAGCATTGAAGAATAACACTGACATAGTGATTAAAGGCTCAGATAAGGGAGGAAAGATTATAGTCTTGGACAAAACTGATTACATTGCAGAAGCCCTTAGGCAGTTGTCAGATTTGGAGGTATATGAAAGGTTACCTTATAATACTATATTTGTTTATCAAAGAGAACTAAAATCAATTGTTGATTGGGCAGCTAAAAATTGTGTTATTACACAAAAGAAGGTGGATTTGGGGCGGAGCTAGCCAGCAAGCTGAGAGGAACTTCTTAGCTGGAGCTCCTGAGAAAAAGCATAGAAATAGATATTTTTAACTAAGTTCTGGCAACAAGAAAACCGAATTTCCAGCCTTATGTGCTCCTGAATGCACCTAGGAAGCAGTTGGGCAATTTTCAGCTGTTTGTTTGCAGATTTTGGGCGGACCAGTCTCCAGGACCAGGCTGAAACTAATATAGTCCGGGGATGCGGCCTATACCGGGCCGGATGGTTTTCAGCAAAGAAATAAAAACATCAGAAGCCAGCTACCTGCCATCCGACCAGCTAGGAGACCTCAAGTAGATCCGAGGAAAGGCCACAGTGAGCTCTCAAAACCTAAAACAGGGTGCTCTGTTGTTGCGACTAGATTGTGCTGGGGCCTTTTGAGATCCGAGAGGATTATGGAGGATCACCGCACAGCTATCCTAGCCCTTTTTGACAATTACGGCCGCTGGCTGATGAGCCGACTTGACCGACTTATAGAGGTCAGTAGAACTCAGGGTCCGGACCGAGCTGAAGGCGGGCGGCTTGAGCGAGTGGCTATTGCCCTGGAACCATACAAAACAGTCACTCTGGAGGCTTTCGCCAGACACCCTCCCGCAGAATCCGCCTCCCACCTAGACGCTACCCCGGCCCATGTCAGGAATAGGTACCCACCGAGTGTAGTTGCCCGAGAAAGTGCGGCTGACCCTCCGAAGCAAAAGGCAACATGTGACTGCCTGACAAAAGTAATGGCTGCGAGGGCCTTTGAGGGAGAGGCTCTAGAGACACTGAGTGGCCGGCCTGGACCTGTGTTTGCTAAGGAAGTAGCGATTGTGGCAGTAAAATGGCTTACCAGTGGATATCTTGTCTCACACTGCTCCGGTGCTCAGCAGAGCCTCTGCATCTCTGAGCCACTATATGTACAGGCTATCCAAGATCACGAGGACCGCTGTGAGGCCATACCTCAACAGAACAGGACTGAGTTTTGGAAGGGGGGAACAATGAAGGAGAGAGCCCGGCTGCATTTACTGAGGAAGCTAGAGGTCAATACCCTGCTGGACCTGAGGCCCTGCACTGATTATGGCCCGTGGCAGCTAGCTACATTACAAGAGACTCCTTTTGTGGTAACACACTGTGTGAAAGCTGGTGTGGGCTGAATGTCTATACTGAAACTGTGGGTTTGTGTTGTGGGTCATTTCTGCAGCTAACGCCAAGTCCCGACAAGACAACTTTGCCCTGTAATTGCAGTTCTATATGAGGATCGGGAGGTCCGCACTTGCTGTCTTGCCGTTGCGATCATCTTGCTTTATGACCCCAACAATCCTAGTGTATTTTAGTTTAGTGGAAATGTGAGACCTTTTATTCTAATTGCCTACCTTGGCCTAAGCATGTAATTGTTATGTCTTCCTCCTAGTTAGAGAATTATTGCTATCTACCTCAAGATCTCTTTTTGTTAATTATTATAAGACAGAGTAATATTTCAAGTACCCTTAGAGCTCTAGGAAACAGGAGAATATATCAGCATGATACGCTACTATGGGCTTATTGGTGGTTATGTGGGGATGTCTACCATTCTATAGTCGTAAGCTTTCCACACATAGAAATTACTAACTTTGGTGCAGGTAGTTTCCTATGAGTTAACTTCAAGTGATTAAGATATGTTTAGTTAATATTATTGATATCTCTCTATTTAGCGGCACACGCTGATCTAGGAACCCTCATCTAGCTAAGCGCATAGTTTTCTTTGGGACTAGCCCCACAGCGTATATATTTATGCAGAGGGACCACTAATAGCGCTCAGCCCTTGCTTAGGGTGTACTTGTGAGCTTTATTTTTAATGAGTGGTCCTACAGCTCAGTTAATGAGTATGATATCAATCTACTTTATGAATATATGGTGTAATTAATTAAAAGCTTAGTTTCTCATTACTTATAGTAAATAAAATTCACACAGCTTACTCTATACTCTAGTCTGGGGAACTAGATTCAGTGACCTACCGGTCGTACATATTACCTGTGTGCTATTTCCTATCCTGAGTTATAGGTATATTATTTAGTTAAAATGATTTTTTGGTAGATCGGTGAGTCTCACTTTCCCTTTCCCCTTGTGTTCAGTTTTAAATAATGTTAAGTTGTTATATTAGTATTCTATGTTCCTCAAAGCAGTTAGACCATGTTAGCTATAGCATAGTCCCCACATAGGCTTGAAGCAATCACTTACGCAGACACTAAAACTTATATAAATAAAAAGAGAGAAGCGCTCAACCTGGAAACGAACAATAGCATAATAGCTTGTTCTATGGCTAGTTACCACCCAAGAAGCAGCCTCTTTTTGCTCAACATGTGCCTTTCACAGAGAAAAACTTTCCTGAAGCATATCAGTCTGATCCTGACTTCACAGTGCAGTCCAGCCCCAAAATACCAGGCAATTCCTCTCTGAACAAGAGAAACAGCAAAACCCCAGACGTACGTTTCGGCCTATTGTGGGCCTCGTCAGTGAGGTGCAGCCATATCCCTCTAGGCACACTGAGCAACGGGTCCACGTCTGGATTCCCGCATCACACTTAGGGAGACTTCCCAAAATGTCATAATTTGCATAAATAAAAAGAGAGAAGCGCACAACCTGGAAACGAACAATAGCATAATAGCTTGTTCTATGGCTAGTTACCACCCAAGAAGCAGCCTCTTTTTGCTCAACATGTGCCTTTCACAGAGAAAAACTTTCCTGAAGCATATCAGTCTGATCCTGACTTCACAGTGCAGTCCAGCCCCGAAATACCAGGCAATTCCTCTCTGAACAAGAGAAACAGCAAAACCCCAGACGTACGTTTCGGCCTATTGTGGGCCTCGTCAGTGAGGTGCAGCCATATCCCTCTAGGCACACTGAGCAACGGGTCCACGTCTGGATTCCCGCATCACACTTAGGGAGACTTCCCAAAATGTCATAATTTGCATAAATAAAAAGAGAGAAGCGCTCAACCTGGAAACGAACAATAGCATAATAGCTTGTTCTATGGCTAGTTACCACCCAAGAAGCAGCCTCTTTTTGCTCAACATGTGCCTTTCACAGAGAAAAACTTTCCTGAAGCATATCAGTCTGATCCTGACTTCACAGTGCAGTCCAGCCCCGAAATACCAGGCAATTCCTCTCTGAACAAGAGAAACAGCAAAACCCCAGACGTACGTTTCGGCCTATTGTGGGCCTCGTCAGTGAGGTGCAGCCATATCCCTCTAGGCACACTGAGCAACGGGTCCACGTCTGGATTCCCGCATCACACTTAGGGAGACTTCCCAAAATGTCATAATTTGCATAAATAAAAAGAGAGAAGCGCTCAACCTGGAAACGAACAATAGCATAATAGCTTGTTCTATGGCTAGTTACCACCCAAGAAGCAGCCTCTTTTTGCTCAACATGTGCCTTTCACAGAGAAAAACTTTCCTGAAGCATATCAGTCTGATCCTGACTTCACAGTGCAGTCCAGCCCCGAAATACCAGGCAATTCCTCTCTGAACAAGAGAAACAGCAAAACCCCAGACGTACGTTTCGGCCTATTGTGGGCCTCGTCAGTGAGGTGCAGCCATATCCCTCTAGGCACACTGAGCAACGGGTCCACGTCTGGATTCCTGCATCACACTTAGGGAGACTTCCCAAAATGTCATAATTTGCATAAATAAAAAGAGAGAAGCGCTCAACCTGGAAACGAACAATAGCATAATAGCTTGTTCTATGGCTAGTTACCACCCAAGAAGCAGCCTCTTTTTGCTCAACATGTGCCTTTCACAGAGAAAAACTTTCCTGAAGCATATCAGTCTGATCCTGACTTCACAGTGCAGTCCAGCCCTGAAATACCAGGCAATTCCTCTCTGAACAAGAGAAACAGCAAAACCCCAGACGTACGTTTCGGCCTATTGTGGGCCTCGTCAGTGAGGTGCAGCCATATCCCTCTAGGCACACTGAGCAACGGGTCCACGTCTGGATTCCCGCATCACACTTAGGGAGACTTCCCAAAATGTCATAATTTGCATAAATAAAAAGAGAGAAGCGCTCAACCTGGAAACGAACAATAGCATAATAGCTTGTTCTATGGCTAGTTACCACCCAAGAAGCAGCCTCTTTTTGCTCAACATGTGCCTTTCACAGAGAAAAACTTTCCTGAAGCATATCAGTCTGATCCTGACTTCACAGTGCAGTCCAGCCCCGAAATACCAGGCAATTCCTCTCTGAACAAGAGAAACAGCAAAACCCCAGACGTACGTTTCGGCCTATTGTGGGCCTCGTCAGTGAGGTGCAGCCATATCCCTCTAGGCACACTGAGCAACGGGTCCACGTCTGGATTCCCGCATCACACTTAGGGAGACTTCCCAAAATGTCATAATTTGCATAAATAAAAAGAGAGAAGCGCTCAACCTGGAAACGAACAATAGCATAATAGCTTGTTCTATGGCTAGTTACCACCCAAGAAGCAGCCTCTTTTTGCTCAACATGTGCCTTTCACAGAGAAAAACTTTCCTGAAGCATATCAGTCTGATCCTGACTTCACAGTGCAGTCCAGCCCCGAAATACCAGGCAATTCCTCTCTGAACAAGAGAAACAGCAAAACCCCAGACGTACGTTTCGGCCTATTGTGGGCCTCGTCAGTGAGGTGCAGCCATATCCCTCTAGGCACACTGAGCAACGGGTCCACGTCTGGATTCCCGCATCACACTTAGGGAGACTTCCCAAAATGTCATAATTTGCATAAATAAAAAGAGAGAAGCGCTCAACCTGGAAACAAACAATAGCATAATAGCTTGTTCTATGGCTAGTTACCACCCAAGAAGCAGCCTCTTTTTGCTCAACATGTGCCTTTCACAGAGAAAAACTTTCCTGAAGCATATCAGTCTGATCCTGACTTCACAGTGCAGTCCAGCCCCGAAATACCAGGCAATTCCTCTCTGAACAAGAGAAACAGCAAAACCCCAGACGTACGTTTCGGCCTATTGTGGGCCTCGTCAGTGAGGTGCAGCCATATCCCTCTAGGCACACTTATATAGCCTTCTATGTGTTTCGTATTTCTATGTTTACTCCGGGGTTGTTTGCCTTGTTAGATATGAAAATTGAAAACTGAAGGCTATGCTATTCCCAGCCTGCCCTCCGCCCCCCCACCATTCTTATTCGGTTAGGGTTGAATCCTTTCCTCCGTATAAATTTTTGACAGAGTATAGTAGTCTCTGTCCAACCCGCAGAGTCATGCTCCAGTCTTTCCCTGCATTTCTGTAGCATGGCTCTCGGGGTTCCAATACAGGAAACTCAAGTTCATTTACGATTTCCTGCTTCTCTGAAGTGTACCCATGATAATAGTTTTAGCAATGTTTATGCTCCTTTAACTGCTTAGTGTTACTGGTTTATTTGGATTCAAATAATAATTGTGGATTGTTTTGCACCTCACCTGTAACAACTGTTGATCCATAGAGTTACATTGGTGCCCTCTTTATACTTCACTGTTTTGGTATAGTGTGTTCATTCCATAATCTGTATTTATCTGACTTATACTGCAGCTGCAATTTTCACTATTATCTCCATCAACATGTCCTCAACCGCTTTATTCAATTTCTGGGCCCTCGATTGGTCCTGTTTGTCTGAGGACTAAGCAAACCTATAAGATTCAAAAACTGAGGTGCCCAAAATGCCATGTCATGTCAGTATAACGTATGTTGTGAAGTGTAACCTGTTGATGAGACTGTTGTATTTATGCTATTTTAACCTCAATAAAATAAAAATTTAAAAAAAAAAAAAAAAAAAGAAGGTGGATTTCTTATTGGTTAAACATCCAAAGGTGGCAATATTTCATTATTTGCCCAAAATCCACAAAAGCCTTCACAATCCACCAGGCCATCCTTTGTGGCAAGGATTATTTAATTGAACCTCTCTCTGAGTTGATATATTGCCATTTACAGCCATTGGTTTTGAACTTAAAGAGCTACATCAGGGATACAAGTGATATTATTAGGCAAATTGAAGCCATAGCGTGGCAAGAAGGTTTTTCATTTGTATCCGTTGATGTAGTTTCTCTATACACATCCATACCACATGATAAGGGCATAAAGGCAATCGAGTTTTTCTTAAATCACTTTTCTAATTATGGTGAGGCTTTAAAGGAATTTATTTTGAGATCTATAGATTTTTTGCTCACACATAATTTTTTCATGTTCGAGGGGGACTACTATCTCCAGAGGTATGGAACTGCTATGGGAGCAAAATTTGCTCCCTCATATGCCAACCTATATTTAGGTTGGTGGGAGCTTTTCCTCATCTTTGGAGATAGTTGTCCCTATCGGGAGAACATTATCTTTTTCAGTCGATATATAGATGACCTTCTCTTTGTTTGGAGAGGTCCAGAGGAATTGATTCATTCATTAATTATTTACAAGATAATGATCTTAATCTTGCATTTACCTATATGCACAGCAAAGAAAGTGTTGATTATTTGGACATTTCTTTGAAATCAAATGAAAAATAAAACGAGTAGAGGTAGAACTGTACAGGAAAGATTTGGAGGGCAATACCATCTTAAGTGCTGTGTCTTGTCATCCTAAACACACTGTAAATGCAATTCCCAAGAGTCAGTACATGAGGGTTAAACGTAATTGTACCACCATGGAAACATATGAGGCACATGCTAGGGATCTTACAGATAGGTTTGTGGACAGGGGATACAGGAAGGAAACCCGTAGATTGTAAAGAAGTTCTCTTTTCACTCATAAAAAAGAAATCACAAGACATGAGCAATAAACCTAAGTTTATCACTACTTATAGTAGTGAATATCACAAAATTTGTGGGATCATTAGAGAGTCATTATCTATTCTTGAAACTGATGATAAACTTAGAGAACTTGTAAACAAAGGATGCTCTTTTGTATCCAGAAAAGCTAAAACCTTGGGGAATACTTTATCTCCATCTATGATGCCAGGGCATAAAAAACCTAATTGGTTATCTTTGAAACCAGGCTTTTTTTTAAGTGTAACAGCATGAGATGTAAGTCATGTTCATATGTCATTTTTGGTACTGAATTAATTTCAAAAGTAACTGGTAAAGTGTATCAAATGTGTCAGCACTCTACGTGCAATTCTTGCTTTGCTATTTACCTTTTGACCTGCAGGGGTTGTGACAAGCAGTATGTAGGTTTAACCACAAGAGCTGTCAAAGATCGGTTTCTAGAACATCTAAGACTGAGCTATAGATGACCCACTGTCCACTACACCTATCTCCCTGCATTTCAAACAGGAACATAAGGCTGACAGTTCACTTTTGGCATATCAGTGTATAAAAATCATTCCCAGGCACCCCAGAGGGGGAAATAGAGAAGAAATCCTAAGACAACGAGAAGTCTTTTGGTTTTTTCATTTGGATACACGAATGCCCAAAGGATTGAACTCCGAGTGGGATGTCAAACTTTTTGTATAGACATCCCTGACCTTTTCACTAATTATGGGGTGTGATAATAACACCTTTGATTATTTAATAGTTTGCTTTCAAATTTAGTGTTCCTTTTAATATTAGTCTTGCAACTTTGTACTTTACTATAGAATCATAAATGGGTTGTTATATCCTAGTATTTTTATGTTTTCATTATTTGCTGACAGTATTTCATTTTTCTTGGGGCAATATAAAGTATAAATAAATTTAAGAATATCCCGTTTATAAGAATTTGAAGGGAATAGATTTCCGAAGTATGATACCTATCTGTGATTTAGTCAGTAAAGGGAAACTAATGAATAGAGAAGAGCTACTAGATTTGGGATTTGACTGTTTTTCAGATTGGTTTGTATTCCACCAAACAAGACATTATATTTTAACCCACAAACACAGATTTGATTTCATTCGCCCCCCAACAGCGTTTGAAGACATTTGTCTCGATAGCAAGGTAGAGAGAAAAGGTACCATGTCAAGTATCTATCAATGTTTCCTGTCGATGCTGTTAGCATCAAAACCCACTTATGTAAACAAGTGGGAAGTAGAGATGAATAGACCAATCACACTCTCCCAATGGAAGAAGTTAGCCTATTTTACAGCAAAATCGGCACATTCGGCACTAGGCTTGGAAACAAATTTAAAAATCCTTACAAGGTGGTACTTAACACCCAATAAATTGAGGCACAAGTTCAGAAGTACTAGTAATAAATGTTGGCGAGGGTGTGGGCAGAAGGGGAGTATGTATCATATATGGTGGGAGTGTGCGGAGATCACTACATATTGGAGGGAGATTTTTGGAGCTGTTGGTGAGGTTGTAAATGTTAATTTGCAGTTTTCCCCAGAAGTTCCCATCTTTAATGATTTATCATCCATCTCATGTAAAATAAGATGCAGTTTAGCCCAAATCATGATCAATGCAGCCAAAAAACGTATTCCTAAATTCTGGAAGTCCCCAACGATTCCGACATTGGGATTGTGGAAAAAGCAAGTTGATACCATGATCACAATGGAGAGATATTTTTATTTCTCCACAGGGAAAATGAATCTGTATCATGATATCAGGTTCCTTTGGGAATAATATGGATACGCAAATACATAGTGAGTTTGGTTGAGTTAAGAGACCTGTAGCAGTCAAATAGGTAGACACTAATAAAAGTGGCAAATAGGACATTGATGTATGATAGCACCATACCAATTATAATGTAAAAGAAAGACCTATCCATGGGTAATGTTTTAGTAATGTTTTCTTAATGTTTTAGTAATGTTTTAGTAATGTTTAAAATTTTCTCTACTTTTTCTCAAATTGTAAGTATAACTGTGTGATATGTATACAAATGCCTGATGGTATATAATGCACGCTCGGATTATACTTTAGTAGACCACACTATGGATTTACAGGATATGTAAACTATACAGAAACAGATACACTATAAGAAATAAGAGCTGGTTGTAAAGAGACTGTTAGGATCTGAAGTGGCCTGACAATACCCAAAGTAAGGGTATTGAACGACCAAGTGAGAAACAAATGTCACAGTGTATCAATATCAATTTGTTGGTTGGATGGATGGATAATGATGTAATACTAAGTTTTGTTTATACGCAAAATTGCTTTACTGAGTGTTGTAATTGAACTTATACTTTCAATAAAGAATTAAAATATAAAAAATTTAAAAAAAAGAATATCCCGTTTATTTACTGAAGGCGAGTTATGTTTATATATAGTACACAATTCATTCTAGCACTTAAACTATGGTCACTCCCACCCCCCTACGCATATGTTAAACAGGTGCATAGAATGTGAAACAGTAGTTGAATGTAGACCTATGAGAAAAAAGTACCTGTTTGTGTGTGTTCTTTTGATGCAGGGGGAGGAGTTTTACATACTATAAATTAAGAGAGGTGCCATTTGTCTAGTAGTGGTCATTGAGAAAGTAAATATGTAATACTTACGAAACATGTTTGACCATTTTTTGTACTCAGACCTGTGGATGCCTTATTAAACTTTGCTATGCTATTTAACTAATGAAAGTCTGTAGAGTCTGCTGGATTTCTTCCTGGTGCTGCCTTTCATTTTGGATAAAAATCCTACACACCTAGCCTACTATCCAATAATCCTAACCTGCTATCCAATCATCCTACACACCTAACCTGTTTTCCAATTATCCTACACACCTAACATGCTATCAAATCATCCTACATACCTAACCTGCTATCCAATAATCCTACACATCTAACCTGCTATCCAATCATCCTACACACCTAACCTGCTATCTGTTAGGATTCAACTGATGAAAGACAGTTTTTTGGATCTGCAACTGCGAAACTGTTATAAAATGTCTCAATGGAGCTGAGATTTATCTTATCAGGAAGACAACCAGCTAGCTCACAGTGAATTTTTGGTAAGATACAGTTGAGGTATATTCAGGTATGAACCTGGTTATGATCTCAGAAATAAATCAGAAGAATGTCTCTCTCTATGAGGAAGAGCTATACATATAATTAAGCAGGCAGTCCTGATTAACTGAACAGTGTCTCTTGTTATCATATACCAGGTGAGTAACGAATTGCAGTGATGAGAAACTTCACATATATACATATATACAAATTAGAACATGTTCATGCTTACCACAACCTCAGGTCACTTTGCTTGAAGTTATTTTCAGTGAGAGAAGAGTTTCTGATCTGCAGCTGACAGGCAACAGTGAAGCAATGCAATCAGGTAAGAGACAGAGCGGCTGTATGGAAACTGGAACTCAATTACAGGTTCTTATTCCTTAGTGCCTTTAATGTAATTAGTCAGCGGCAGACTTAGTTACAGTGACTGTGACAAACAAAAGTGCAGAGGTTTGGTATTGTAGCACAACTGTTTCCTTTGAGAGGAGATGATTGCTGCAGCTTGTGGGAGTCAGCATGAAGTGGGAATCAGTCTCCCACTTTGTAAAAATCCTGTGCTGCAGGCAGTTTAATGATTGGAAAGTTTCCTATTGTTTAGGATGCTTGAAATATCTCAGTAGATAAAGGAGATTAGAACAGTAATTTGTAATCCAAAATAGTTTAGGATAAAGCAGAGAGAGCAACTATGTTACTCCTATAACACTAAATAACTAAGCACTTGTCTACACACCTAACCTGCTATCCAATCATTCTAAACACCTAACCTGCTATCCAATAATCCAACATACCTAACCGCCTATCCAATCATCCTACAACCTAGTCTGCTATCCAATCATCCTACACACCTAACCTGCTATCCAATAATCCTACAGACCTAATCTGCTTTCTAATCATCCTACACTCCTTACCTACTATCTAATCATCCTACACATCTAACCTACTATCCAATCATCCTACACACATGACATGCTATCCAATCACCTTACACACCTAACATGCTATCGAATCATCCTACACACCTAACTTGCTATCCAATCATCCTACACACCTAACCTGCTATCCAGTCATCCTATAGACCTAACATGCTAGCCAATCATCCTAGACACCTAACCTGCTATCCAATCATCCTAGACACCTAACCTGCTATCCAATCATCCTTCACACCTAACTTCAGATTTAATGGCAAGGTCAGTATGCAGCTGTATAACCTATTTTCTCTACTTCCACTCTTTACTAGACCCTTGGCAATCTGCTACACTCCACTGAAGCAGCATTCCTAAAGGTCACAACCTACCCACTATTGAAAAAGCTAATGTACCCATACTTTACTCATTAGACTACTCTGATGACTTTTGAACATCTGTCCACCCTTCTTTCTGAAAACTCTTAGCTTCACTCTTCACTTTTTTTTATATTATCCAGTGCACAATCCTTTACACTCACAACCTGTTTTTTTAGTTTAATCTTAAAAATTAGAAAGCTAATATAAAGTTTTAAATTCATTAGTTGAGATGTAATATTTTAATTTGAGGAGTTTGAACATTTATAACCTCAGACTGGATCAGATACCTGTCACCAGCAAACCTGTCATGCAGCAACCATTACCTTAAAGGGACAATAAACTGTAGTAATAAGCAAGCTTGCGAATAAATACACAATATATTCCTAAGACTTTAAACCGATGCATGCTGCAATTTTAAGAAATACAGATAGGAGTATTTTCTCCTAGAAAACCTTTTAGTTTCAGCAGCTGGCTTGCTCAGCATGCTCAAGGAAGAGGTTGTTTTACTATTTGACTGACTGACAATGCCTCATCCAACAGCAATTACCCTCTACAGCAGGGGTCAGCGACCTTGGCACCACAGATGTTTTGGAACTACATTTCCCATGATGCTCAGACAGCCTAAAGAGTGTCTCAGCATCATGGGAAATGTTGTTCCAAAACATCTGGGGTGCCAATGTTGCTGACCACTGCCCTACAGTCTCCTCAGCCATTTATTCTTTTTAGGTGGAGCGGAGCTCCGGAGTGGTCTTCCCATATGTGGCGATCCTCGGCTGTGATCATTTGTGGTGGCATCAGCGGTCCTTGGCAACAGCGGGCGGCGGTCCTTGGCAGCGGCGGTCCTCGGCAACATGGAGGCTCCTCTTCATCTGATGTCCGTGGTATCCTGAATATTGAATGCAAAGTACCACAATCAATTTTAGGTACCTTGCATTCCTATTGGCTGAATGTTTCAAAACAGCCAATAGAATGAGAGCTACTGAAATCCTATTGGCTGTTCAAATCAGCCAATAAGATTTCAGTAGCTCTCATCCTATTGGGTGATTTAGAAAATTTCAGCCAATAGGATTTCAAGGTAACCCGATAAATATGGGGTACCTTGAATTCTTTCTTCAGTGTGCGGCAGACGATCGCATTAAGAGGAACCTCCACGCCTTTTCCGAGGACTGCCGCCGCCGATGACTGCCACAGAGGATTGCCACTTCTGGGAAGACCGCTCCAGACCTCTGCTCCGCGAATACCTATTTGGGGCTTTAGTGTTAGTTTTAGTTTGTTTGTTTTTTAATTTTGGGGGGGGTTGTTTTTTAGATTAGGGTTTTTTTGGGCAAATTTCAAAAGAGCTGAATGCCTTTTTAAGGGCAGTGAAAAAAGAGCTGAATGCCCTTTTAAGGTCAATGCCCATACAAATGCCCTTTTCAGGGCAATGGGTAGATTAGGTTTATTAGTGTTAGTTTTTTATTTTGGGAGGTTTAGTGTGTGGGGGTTTTACTGTTAGGGGGGACTTGGTTTATTTGTAATGTAAAAGAGCTGTTAAACTTAGGGGATTGCCCTACAAAAAGCCCTTTTACTCTCCTCTCACAAACTTTTTTCCTTCTCTTTTTCTTCTTACCCTCATAGATACTTCAAATTATATGTACATAGACACACAAAAAAAGGGTATTCTTAAAGGGACACTGAACCCAAATTTTTTCTTTCGTGATTCGGATAGAGCATGCAACTTTCTAATTTACTCCTATTATCAATGTTTCTTCGTTCTCTTGCTATCTTTATATGAAAAAGAAGGCATCTAAGCTTTTTTTATTGGTTCAGAACTCTGGACAGCAGTTTTTGATTGGTGGATTAATTTATCCACCAATCAGCAAGGACAACCTAGGTTGTTTACCAAAAATGGGCCGGCATCTAAACTTACATTCTTGCATTTCAAATAAAGATACCAAGAGAATAAAGAACATATGATAATAGGAGTATATTAGAAAGTTGCTTAAAATTTCATGCTCTATCTGAATCACGAAAGAAAAATTTTGGGTTCAGTGTCCCTTTAATAAATTCTATGTTTTTGGAAAAATTGTACTGGCTTTGTTGTTTCATAAAGGAGCTGCGTCTCCCAACTATATATAGGGCTATTGGTAGTGGGGGGCTTATTTTGGGGGGGGGGGTTATTTTCATAGAGATTAGTTTTAAGTTTTTTTATTTTGGATAGTGTTGTTTATAATTTTTTGTAATGTTAGCGTTTTTTTATTTTCTGCAATTAGATTAATGCAATGTAATTTTTTTGTATTTTTTTATTATAATTAAGGGGTTAATTTAGAGGGTGTTAGGTTAGGGGGCTTACTCATTAAATTAGTTTTTTGCATTGTGGGGGTTGGCGGTGTAGGGGTTAATAGATGTATTAGGTAGTTTGCAATGTTGGCGTTTTGCGGATTAAGGGGTTATTAATTTTATTAGGTAGTTGGGTGGTTTTTCTTAATACTTTGTGCGGGCGATTATTTTTTTTTTTTTTTAATACTTTGTGCGGGCGCTTAGGGTTTTTTTTTTCATACTTATTGCGTGCGGATCGGGGTTTTTTTTATACTTGCGGGAGTTTTTTTTTTTTTTTTGTAATGCTCTGTTTGCCTTCGCTGTATTCAGGTGGATTCCAAAAATGGCAGGGTGGTGAAAGAATCCACCTGCGGGCGGGTTTTTTTTTGGTTTTTTTGTAATGCTCCGTTTGCCTTCGCTGCATCCCAGTGGATTCCTAAAATGTCAGGGTGGTGAAAGAATCCACCAGATGAATTCTTTTGGCTGCGCGCGCAGCCAACATTCTGTTGACTGCCTTGTGCTGCCAACATGAGGATGCGTGCACAACTGGCGACGGACATTACAAACGCAATTATAGTATAGATGTGCAGTCTTTTTGTATTTACACTTCTTGAGTCACCAGCTTCTACTGAGTGGTATTTGACATAAATTTGAAATTTGTCAGAAAAAAAAACTTTTACTCATGTGAAGTTCAGACTAGGGGCCCTATTTATCAAAGCTTCAATCTCGGCGCATTCACTGGAGTCAATACGCTCGCCAGACATCAGTGCCGCAAATCTAGATACGACGCCCTTATTTATTAAAAAGTCTGTCAAAAACATGCCCGTCAAGTGCGGCGCGATGAGCATTGGACTGTTGATAAATAAGTCATCAATGTCGTGGATATACTTTTTTTTCCAACTTTATTTATACCATTTCATTACTGTCCATAAACAAGCACGTTTCTCTAAAGCTAATCTTTAATTTTTCATCTGTTAATGTCCAAGAAATAGTTAGATTTATACCTGAACAAACAATAATATCTCATACAAAGTTATTTTTCTATTTACTTGTTATACAAAAAATCTGATATATGATATTTTCACATAAATTAATGTGTATTTGTATTTCTAGAAATCATGATATGCCTATCGTGTTTTTTTCTTTTTTTTAAATGATTATTAATGCTAGAATTTGTACATATATCGTTGCACATATATGTATGTGTTATATCAGAAATCTTTTGCAAACATATTTACATGTCCCCAAATTCATTTTTTTTGTTTTAAACAATGTTGTCTTTCATATCTCTGTGTTTATTTATACCAATATATGTATAACGTGTAAATATATAATTATTCTGAGCAAGAATAATTGCGAATATAACTTGTAATCAGGGTATCATATGTACTTATTTGCAATCAATGGATATTTTAAGAGCTGGGACAGTTTTCTCTCTGCACCTGTGTAACCCCTAGTTTTAACCAGCCCTACACAGGTGTTAAAAAGTGGGCTGGAAAATAGCATGACAGTAAAGAGGTGATTTTAATTTCTGCTGTATCCGACTATCCCTTTGAGCTATCATTTTAAGATTATATTGAATCAAACATCATTCGATTATTAAAATCATTGTCCAAAATATTACACTGTGTGGCCTAATGTCATCATCAATGTTTATCTTTAATACTAATTTCACATATACATACTTTCAAAATATTATACACAATGTAACAAATGGCACTTACAAGTTCTGATGAGTGATCAATGACACAAGTATCAAGCAATTTGATTTGTTAGTGATTGTAGAAAATGTATATTTCAATCAGATTGGCTGATTTCATTAATCATGTGATTATGCATTTACCAATAAGAAGTTGTGGAAAACTTTACTAGTTTGTGGGTTGTTTAGGTTAGGAGTTTGAGTGTTGCATCAAATTTGGTGTGAATTGGAGAGTGGGACTTGTATTACATGCGTTAAACATGGTGCAAATAGATTTATCCAAAAAAAGGAAGTTAGCTATTTTATGTAATGTATTTATATTATTTTTATCCCTATATCTACTAGTGCACCAAATTTGAAGCAATAATATTGTCCCCTTGCTTTGTAATGAGAGACAAAGATGTAACATAATCCATAAGTAGGGTAACATCTCCCTACTTGATTTTATTTAGTAATAAGGGCTAAATAAAATCAACTTAAAAGGACATGAAACCCATATTTTGTCTTATGATTTAGAAAGACTATACAATTTTAATAAAGTTTCTAATTGACTTTCATTATCTTATATGCTTCATTTTCTTGCAGCATCTAACATAACCTGTGTTTTCAGACTCCCATTGATTTCTATGGCAATCGCGGCCTCAAGGGTGGCGGTTTGAACAATAGGTACGCTGCGTCCGAATAGACGCAAGCATATCTGTTGAATGTTTGATAAATTGGCAAGAGGGTCAAAAAGAGTCCAATGTGACAGTGGATGATCAGTATTCCGCTCGAATAACACAGGCATCGATCTGCGTCGGATTGATTTTGCGGGAGCGTATATTACGTCACACATTTCAACATTTGACGATCTTGGTCCTTTGTTAACTACTTTTGTGGTATGCCCCTTGGAAAAAATAACTGAAATCAATCACTTCCTGTAACCATCAATGAGTTTCTTAAACCTCTATACTGGAATTTTGGACCACTCTTCTTTCACCAACTGCTCCAGGTGTCTCAGATTGGAAGGGTTTCTTTTTTCAACTGCTGTTTTGAGATCTCTCAACAGGTGCTCTATGGGATTGAGATCTGGACTCATTGCTGGTCAGTTCAGTACTCTCCAGTGCTTTGTCTTAAACCATTTCTGTGTGCTCTTTGATGTGTGCTTTGGGTCATTGTCCTGCTGTGACCTCTGACAGAGACCAAACTTTGACACTGGGCCCTATATTGCACCACAGAATTATTTGGTAGTCTTCAGATTTCATAATGCGATGCACACAGTCAAGACATCCAGTACCTAAAGCAGCAAAGCAACCCCAAAACATTAGTGAACCTCCACCATGTTTGACTGTAGGGACTGTATTCTTTTCTTTAAAAGCCTCATTTCTTTTTCTGAAAACAGAAGAATGATGGGCTTTACCAAAAAGATGTAATTTTGTTTTGTCTGCCCACAACACATTCTCCCAAAAGGATTTTGGCTTTCTCAGGTAAGTTTTGGCTAACGCCAATCTGGCTTTTTTATGTTTCTGTGTCAGCAGTGGGGTCCTCCTGGGTTTCCTACCATAGCAACCCTTTTTTAATTCAGATGGCGACGTATAGTGTGAGCTGACAAATTTGTACTATGCCTAAAGGTCAGCTTGAATTTGTCTGGAAGTTGATCGAGGTTCTTTATCAACCATTTGAATAATCTTTTGTTGCAATCTTTGATAAATTTTTCTCTTTCGTTCACGTCTAGGCAGAATAGCTACAGTTCCATGGGCTGTAAACGTCTTGACAATGTTGCGCACAGTGGACATTAATATCTCTGGAGATGGCTTGTATCCTTGGGATTGTCCATGCTTTTCCCCAATTTTTGTTCTCAAATCCTTCTTTGCTGCTTTTTCTCTTCTCTATGCTCAGTGTGGCACACAGTTAAAAACAACAGAAAGGTTGAGTCCAGTTTTTTACCATTTTAACTGGTTGCCGGTGTGATTTCTATATTTTTTCAGAACCTGTTAATTGATACAGGTGAGTTTAATTACAAATTACAGAAGCTTCACAAACTTGGAATGCAATTATTTTTTACAATTTTGAGAAGGTGCCAATAATTTTGTGTAGTCCATTTTTGGAATTTTGCATGAAATGTGTCAGTCTTTGCTTTTTTTTCTCCACTTTTTTGTGTCATACCAATACAAACAAAGAAATAAGCATGAGAATGCAAAAACATTTGTAACTGCAGCAACTTTCTGGGCGATTATCTGACAGAAATGCAGGGGTGCCAATATTTTTGGCTATGACTGTATATGCATATATATATATATATATATATATATATACATACATACATAAAATTCCTATGCAATTTTAACTGAAAGTGTGATTATAATCTAATTTCATTTGGAAGCATTTTAGGAACGGCAAACACCTTGGGTAAGATTACAAATCACGCAGCAAATTGCGCGCGTTATGGCTTTTTCACATTTGGGGTTGCGCAGCTATTACAAGTTGCAAAATAACTTATTTTGAGCGCACGTTAAGCCGTGTAATGCTAACTGCAAAATCGCGTGCATGTTCATGTATTCCCTATAGAAGACAATGGAGAAGACAAATAAAACAAAAAAAAAACACATAGAAACCTTAATCTGTTGCGCAAAGCCCATGACCTATTCTCCTCGAAAAGTGCACAAGAAAATGCGAATATTTAATATAGCGAAAATGTTTTCGCAAGGTAATATGTTTTATTTATTTATAAATAAATATTTCTCTATATATTTGATGATATTTGGACTTATATATCTATTTATTGCGTGATATGTATATGAATGTATATATGTCTAGATATCTGCAGATCTATATGCTAATATTGCATTGAAAATCCCTCTGAGATATTGTTTAATGTGCATAAGATTATTATGTAAAGACTTCTTTATCTCCATAGTTAAACATAGTTAAACATATGTTTCTCTATGTATGTATGTGTATGTATGTCAATGTAAAATCCCTGATTACTTAGAAACACCAGCGAGTCAGACTAAGCGCTTAATTTAAAAAGTCAAAGCTTTATTTCAAAGATTTAAAACATGCTTAAAATCCAAAGGTTTCAATCACAGCTCATCCCTTTAACTGTCTTACGCGTTTCGGCCCCCCTGGCCTTATTCATAGACATAACTTTACATTGTGAATGTCCTTCTTTTATACAAAATAGCCAAAATGGCCCCTTTGATTTACTGTGATTTCATTTGCTCAGACATTGATTACTGAGATTACTAACACATGCATAGGATTAACCTTTTCATTTACATAGGATTTTGAACATTTGCACAAAATTAACCCTTTATTATCTGTTTCGCCTAACATGATTCATATGTGCTTATCTTTAGCTGATACTGCAGTCTGGTTTTTGATATTTGAATCTTATAAATAGGTTAAATATAACTAAGTTATGTAATATTCCCTTCTCAATCCTGGTTTAATTAACATGGTATATGATCTATTAAACAAAGTTAAATAACCTTTAGATGCTTTTATAATATGGTAGCTCTCCATTGCTAATTATTTATAAACTTTCAGGAAATAAGCCCTTAAATAAATATCAGGATCATGCAATGTACAAAAGTATCAATTTTCATTTTTAAAAACAGATGCTATACTTCAATAGCCTGTTCTCAAATTTGTATGGTTAATTCATTACCTTTTTTGGTAGCTGAAAATTAAATTATGTAGATTTTAAAACAGTGAAATATAGATATAAGTGACATTTCTCAGTTATCCGACAGTGATTATGTAAAGAGGTTATCTATACATTGGGGGGCAATATATAGTCAATTCTGGATTGGGTCATGGACTAAAAGTAAAATCCCTTTCACCATCCTCATAGCTATTGTATTTCTTTGCTTTTTAATGAGGATCAATCCGGGATTTATACTTATGTCCTTTTCCAAAAATTAATAATATCCCCCTCAATGTTTAAGCCCTTGGGTCTTCTGGTTTGTAACTGGAAGATCCAGAAAGCTTCTCTGTAGAGGAGGTGACTAGCTCTATCTCCTCCCCTTGATCTAGGTTTTACTAGCTCTATAATTTGCCACCTAAACGAAGTAACATCCTGATTATGGCAATAAATAAAATGCCTTGACAAATCTGAACATTCAATCTTGTTCTTAATGTCATTTAGGTGTTCTCTCACTCGTGCTCTTGTCTCTCTAGTGGTGCATCCTGTGTACTGCAACCTACAACAAGTGCATTCAATAAGGTAAACCGCATATGAACTACGACATGTACTTCAGCTTTCGTGGGTATATACCTTATTGGTGACACGTGATTGAAATGTCTGCCCAATACATACGTGTGAGCATGCAATGCAATTAGTGTAGTTACATTTATAGTGGCCTTTTATTGTAAGCCAACTACTTGTGTGTGTTCCTGTTTTCTTTAATTGACTAGGGGATATTAAATTTCCAATAGTACACCCTCTTCTGGATACATAGTTACAACCTCCTTCTACATAATCTTTAAGGCTATCCTCAGCCGACACTATTGGAAGATGTTTCCTAATAATGCCACAGATGTCATGGAATTGAGGGCTATAGGTAGTAGAAAAAGTGGGTCTTAAATGATCAAAACTTTTTTGGCGTTTAACAGTTTCCTCATTTATAAGCGTGGCTCTATCCATTCGTGACACTTCCAAAAGTGCTCTGTTCACAGTCTTAGGCCGATAGCCTCTCTGTAATAGTGATTCCTTGAATTTTTTACTTTCTAATAGAAAATCACTATTCTCAGAACAATTCCTTTTAATACGCATAAATTGCCCTTTTGCTACCCCAAAGCCTGTATGCTTTGGGTGGCTACTTTTTGCGTGCAGTATTGTGTTTGACATAATAGGTTTTCTATAGAGCGTAGTTTTAATACTGTTAGTTTCAGTTATTCCTTCTAAGACTATGTCTAAATATGGAATCTTTGCTCTTTCAAACTGATATATAAACTGTAAACCTGCATGGTTTGCATTCAGATAATCCACATACTGATCAGCCTCCTCTTCTGTGCCCTGCCATATGAAGAGGAGGTCATCAATAAAGCGTTTGTACAGTTTAATCTTGTCACGAAATGGGTTTTCACCTCCATAGACGTGGGACCGCTCCCACCATCCCATATAGATGTTGGCGTATGATGGTGCGAACTTCGCACCCATCGCGGTCCCACGCCTCTGGAGGTAAAACTCACCCTCAAATCGAAAAAAAATTATGTGTTAAAAGGAAGTCTAGTGCTCTGCAAATAAACATCCTTAGGTTATGATCATAGTTACTAAAGTCTTTTAAAATTTCTGCTACCGCATTCACTCCTAAATTGTGTGGAATAGCCGAATATAGGCCTACCACATCTATTGTTAACCAGGAGGATGTAGTACCCCAAGACATCTTGTCCAAATTGGACACCAAATGCTTAGTGTCACGCAAATATGATTGAAATTGTAAGACCAAGGGTTGTAAAAGTGTTTCAACCCAATTGGAGAGGTGCTCGAAGAGGGAACCTATACCTGACACAATCGGTCTACCCTTTACATCCTCCAAGGATTTATGCACCTTGGGGAGGTGATGAAAGATAGGTATTACAGGATTGGCTGTCAGCAAATAATTGTATGTGTCTTGGTCAAAGATACCCTCCTGAACACCGTCATCCAATAGGTCTATGAGTTCCCTCCTAAAAGCGTCTGTTGGATTTCTCACAAGCCTGGTGTATACATCTTTATCATTTAGCTGTCTCATGGCTTCATATATATATGAAACTCTATCTAGAGCAACAATACTCCCGCCTTTATCGGCTCGCCTGATGACGATGTCATCATAGGATTGCAAATCCATCAATGCTTGGCGAAGCTCAGGCCTTAGATTCGGATATGTTGTCTTATTACTGGACAGCTTTACTAGATCTTGTTCCACCCTGTGGTGAAAGGCCTCCAAAAAGGGACCTCTCGTAGTCACAGGGTAAAACACAGATCTAGGTTTGAAATTACCATGTGATCCTTTTACGTGTGCAGGATCCCTCAAATAATGAGAACCTAGATCCTGTAAAACGTAATAGTCACTAGCCTCTTCAAAATCAAAAATGTCCGAAATGCTAGGTAAAAGATCTGTAGAACTATGACTAATATCACTGTCGGATTGGCTTTCTATGTCACTGTTGCTATTATTGTGCCAAAAATATTTCTTAAGTGTGAGATCCCTCACTAGTCTATTTACATCTGTGATGGTCTCAAACAGATTAAAAGATCTGGTAGGGACAAAACTGAGGCCCATACTCAAGACTTCCAATTCATAAGGGGTGAAGTCTCTACCAGATAGATTAATCACTTTTATATCTGGTACTTGTTGTAATGCACTCTGCCTTTTTGGGCCCTTGCGTTTCGACCTCTTCCTCTTCCTCGTGGTCCCCCTCCCTCTCTTTGGTGCTGTCCCTGATGAAAAACCTGAGTTTCTTGGGGTTGTGTTAATGTGTGTACCAATGTGCTGTTTGCACCCAGGTCCTCATCATTATCACTCAAAAAAAATGCTTCACGAGAGGTGGGCAAGCTAGCTGAGGTACAATTACTATTATCTCTAGTTTGTTGCCTGGTTATAATACTATCTGACCTTGAATTAGTTTTCCCTCTGTGTGTTGTTATATTGCTATTTCTAATGATGCTCTTAGGGGGGGTATATAATCTTCCTCACCACTGGAATCACTTCTTGCTGAAAGCAACCCTAATTCATCATCAGTGCCCTCTGTATCTGAAAATGTGACTCTCTTTTTAGTTTCATTTGAAGGGATACTGGCAATGTTATCATTAGCTGTCACATTTTTTAGGGGCTTAGGCTTAAACCTCCTATTTTTATGACCTTTGCTGTTTCTGATATGCCATGTATAAACCTTATTATTAACATAATCATCATTGTCTCTTTTAAACTTCCTCAGCTTGAAATTGTCTAGATCAGTTCTAAATTTCAACACAGTATCACTTAGCAGTTTATCAAGTTCATTATACTTTGAATTATCAACAAAGGTGTTAAGCTGAGTTTGTATATTTTCAAGCTCTTTCCTAATTTTAACAAGCTGAGTAGCTTTAAATTTGACAATGAGCATCATTAGTTTTTTAGAGCAGTCACTTAAAATTTAATTCCACATGGTGATAAAATCAGGGTCCTCAACTAAGAAAGTGGGGTATTTATGGAGTCGTAGCCCTCTTGGGATTATATAAAGTTGTAAATATTTTTCAAGGGCCCTCTTGTCCCACCATGTTTTATATTCTTTTAGCAAAGTCCTTTCTAGCAATAAAAAGGTTTCACTGATCCCTAGGACCTCATTCTGTTTCACAAAGGTGTCCTCTAGTGTTAAACACTCCAAATCAAGTGCAGTGAGCGGTGTCAAGGAAAATAAGCTTTGTAAATCCATTTTGTAAATATATTTATAAAGATGTCAAAGTCTATAGGGGCAAGTCTGCAGGATAAGAAAGTAATAGCAAATGCTTAATTAAGTCAACAGTTCACTCCTGCTCAGACTCTAACCCCTGTATATAGCACACAGTGGAATTAATAAACATATATGTATCTTTTCACATATAAATCCTTTTTCAAGTAGTTTGCAAGCATGAATCTTTAAATTCCCAGAGCAACAGTGCAGTCCGTTTCAGATAAGAGACAGTTTCTATACATTCACAGCCCTCTCCAGAACTAACCAGCAAAACAGTTGAAGGCTTCGGTACTCACAACTTTCCCGTTCATCCTGATGAGGAGCCTGGGTCGTGGGGCTGTGTGGCTTAATTTGCAGCAATTCAGGTTACTCCGCTGCTCTGCCCGATCACTGTCTTTCGTAGCGTCTTTGTGCACCTGTCTAACGCTCTGTAGTTTCCGGCTTGATGACGTCACTTCCTCCGGCAATCTCCAAGTCTTGGATTCCAATTCCTCCGGCGTCAGCTTGCAAACTTAAGTGGTAAATTTCTTTCAACACTGTGGCTAATAAGACAGCGCTGTGACTCTAGCTGGTAGTAGAATAGATAACACAGATTACTTAGAAACACCAGCGAGTCAGACTAAGCGCTTAATTTAAAAAGTCAAAGCTTTATTTCAAAGATTTAAAACATGCTTAAAATCCAAAGGTTTCAATCACAGCTCATCCCTTTAGCTGTCTTACGCGTTTCGGCCCCCCTGGCCTTATTCATAGACCTAACTTTACATTGTGAATGTCCTTCTTTTATACAAAATAGCCAAAATGGCCCCTTTGATTTACTGTGATTTCATTTGCTCAGACATTGATTACTCAGATTACTAACACATGCATAGGATTAACCTTTTCATTTACATAGGATTTTGAACATTTGCACAAAATTAACCCTTTATTATCTGTTTCGCCTAACATGATTCATATGTGCTTATCTTTAGCTGATACTGCATCAACTTTTTTTTCTAACACCCAAAATCTCGTATCTTTGAGCCCTTATAACTTTTGTGTGCAATATTTTGTTTAAATATTTTTTTAGACAGTGTTAATATGAATGTAACTGTACTTTGTAATGTATTTTTGAAGAGTTTTGTGAAGCTTTTATGTTGTGCAAAACTGTTAACTACAGCTCTTGGAGCACTGAAAGAATTGTTGCGTAAAAGGTGAATGCGCACATGCGGTCGCGATTTTATTACAAGACCAGAGACTCCTATTTTGCATATCTTTCTTTATACTACTCAATGCAGCATTTTAAAGTGATGATACAGGAGTGAATAAAACATTAAAACAATACAGATAAAACATGGTAAACACAAGTAGCCAATGAAATGGGTACTTTTGAGAAAACAGAAAAAATGGACCAATAGGATGTGTCATAGCTTCCATAAACTGTCCAATACGTTCCCCAACTTCCTCTTTCTTTTGCTGCTCATTGCAAGATAAGTTTCAAATTTGCTCTTATTAATATCTATTTATAGTTGATATTCTGTTAATATTTGTATGTAAAATATTCCCCCTTTATTTTATGTATTCTTTTATATTGTATTATACCTCTTATTTGTGCCTTTACATTACGAATTTTATTTTAATTCATATATTTTATTATTTTCGTTTCCTTATATATTTCTTTTTCACTTTGTTACCTCTTCATTATTGCTACCGCCACACTACCCGATACTTTCACTTTCACCTCTATCGTAACTTCTAGTTTACCTTCTTTTGATCAAGTTTGAATTTTTCAGTTGTCGGCTCATGCAGCCGTTCGCCATCTTGCTGCGTCATCTCTTCTCTCTCCATTCTATATTCCCGCCTCCTTTTTTCCCGCCCTCTGACGTAGTCGTTTCCTCTCACTACACTTCAGCTGGGCTCCTGTCTCAACGAGTGCTATACCGGATACTCTTACTAATATTAGTATCCATTTTTTTCGTCAAAGACTATATAAATTCCTTGCCACTAGATTGTGTTGTAGTACTTTAATAAGTATTTCATGTTATTTCTGTTTTTTCAACAAAGTTTGTAGGAAACAATAATTTATTTATATAACGTTTTTTACCTACAATTCTTTTGAGGTGTTTGTTTTATTGACTGAAGTTCTTTCTATAGCTAATTAAAAAAATTATTTTCAATATTTTAAATAATTTATTACTTAACATGTCACAAATATCTGAGCCTAATGAACCCCTTACTGCACAATCTGTACAATCTATGATTGACAATTCTATGGGAAAAATGATGTCTCATATGACTAAACTCCTATCCCAACA
The DNA here is from genome assembly GCF_027579735.1 of Bombina bombina. Classification (NCBI taxonomy): domain Eukaryota; kingdom Metazoa; phylum Chordata; class Amphibia; order Anura; family Bombinatoridae; genus Bombina; species Bombina bombina. The sequence continues at coordinate 223,707,185 of NC_069502.1, forward strand.
GCCTAACCCTAAAGCAATTTTTAAAAGAAAAATACCTGTTTTAGCAAGCAAAAAATTACTTTCTAAGTCTCGTCAGACTCTGGCTGACACTTTAATTCCTGGTGGCAAAGGAAGGAAAACATCCGCTAAACCTTCCCCTAATCCCAAGGGGTTACAAATGGGATCAAAAAATTCTGCGACCTTATCTATGAAAAAATCTAAAAAAGTGGTCTTATCTTTTAACTCTGATTCTTCTACAGAAGAATTATCCAACTCTGATTTTGAGGATATATCGGATAATGTATCCTCAGATTCAGATTCCCGTAAAGCCAAAAAATTTAAAAAGTCTCTTAAAAAATCAAAATCCTCAAAAAATGAGAGTTCAAAATTTTTTGATTGTCTTGGTAATAACCCAAGATTTTGTGCAGATGACCTACACCACCCGAGATCCTCTGAATGGTGCCCTTCTTTAGACGTAGCCACTTTTATTGATTTCCAATTAAAATTTCCCCTCAAAAAAGACTCTCGTAACAAAATGAGAGCTGAATGCCCTCTTCCTCTTCTTCCTAAGAATTCCTGCATAACTGCTGAAATTGATCCCAAAATTATTAAATTTATAGGCTCCCCTAGTTATAAAGTCAAGAAGGGCATGGATCTGGCATGGAAAGCTTGCCAAGATAAACTATTAGACTCAGTCGGCCCAATTTCCAAACTTTTCAAAATTTCTGAACAGGCTGTATTAGAAAATTCCTCTTTAGACCCTTTTTTAGTTAGGGAATGGGTTCAAAGAATCTTTTCATTTATTGGAAATGCTAATTCAGCAATAATCATCGAACATAGAAAAAATATTCTACGAAAAATCGATCCCAAAATTTGTGACAATGCTAATAACAAATTAGACTCTGATTCTAATGGTCTTCTTTTTGGGGAAAATTTCCTAAAGGACCTTAATAACTACATGAATACTTTTTCAAATCTCAATAAAGTTAGAACTTCAGTTCTTAATCTTTTACCCAAACAGTTTTTCCGACAGGGCAGAGGTCGCTTTCCTGGCCACACAAACTATCAAACAAGACCTCAATTCCTGCATCAACAGCAGTTTCAACAACCCTTCCATCGATCTTTTCAAGATCCTTCCACCTCACTGTTCTTTCCATCTTGATCCAGACCATGGTTCAATAGGGGTCAGCGTTCCAGAGCAAGATCTCGCCCACCTACAAGTAAGTCCACTTTTTCCTTCTTTTCTTCCTTCTTTCCCAGAAAATCGTGGTGGTAGACTCACTCTCTTTGTTCAAAATTGGAATCTAATAACATCAGACCCTTGGATTCTTCAATCGGTTCAAGGTGTTCTGATAGAATTTTCTTCCCCTCCTGTTCAGATCTTAAAACCTCGTCCCATTCAATTTTCAATAGAAGATCAAAATCTGGTTCAATCAGAAGTTTTAAGTCTTTTTCAAAAACAAGCCATACAAAGCACAGAATTTTCTCAGGATTTATTCATCAGCAATCTTTTCCTTGTAAAAAAGAAAAACGGCCAATTCCGTACTGTTATAAACTTAAGAGATGTAAACTCCTTTGTTTCCTATCATCATTTCAAGATGGAAGGAATTCATCTGTTAAGAGACTGTCTCAGAGAAAACGATTGGCTAATTCGTTTAGACCTTACAGATGCTTACCTGACCGTTCCTATTGCCCCGGAACATCGGAAATTCCTTACTTTTCCTTGGAAAGACCAATTTTTGAGTTTTACTTGTCTTCCTTTTGGTCTTTCTTCGGCTCCTTGGATATTTACAAAATTATTAAAACCAGTTATGGCCTGGTTAAAACTCAGAGGAGTCCGTCTAATTATTTACTTAGACGACATTCTGATTATGAACCAGAATTTCATTTCTCTTCAAAATCAATTATCCCTTACCATTCATCTTCTGGAGAATCTAGGTTTTATAATAAACAAACAGAAATCTGTCCTGACTCCTACCCAATCTCTAATTTTTCTGGGTTTCTCCATAGATACTTCCAAATCTACCCTCAGTTTACCTCCAGACAAAATAAAGAACATCAAGAAAGAAATATCTTGTACCCTCTCAGCTCAATTTATTCCTATCAGGAATATAGGCAGAATAGTAGGGTTACTTTCATCCTCCATTCAGGCTATATTTCCTGCTCCTCTACACTATCGGGAATTACAACGGCTCAAGATTTGCCATTTACAAAAAGGGTTTTCTTACTCTTACTCAATTCAACTCTCGCCAGAAGTCAAGGAGGAACTCTCCTGGTGGCTCTCTCATATGGAAGCATGGAATGGGAGAGGTATTTTTGGCAACTCCCCAGATCTTATCATCGAAACAGATGCCAGCAGGTCCGGCTGGGGTGCTCGCTGCGGTCCTTCCATCACAGGAGGAATATGGTCTCTGACAGAAAAGCGATTCCATATAAATTGTATAGAACTGCTAGCGGGTTCTTTGCTGTCAAGAGTTTTGTAAAAAGCTCTTCTCCAGTTACCATTTTACTTCGCATGGACAATATCTCTGCAGTTCGTTATCTGAACCGTTTGGGAGGTACAAAATCCAGAGATCTTTCCAATATTACCAAAGAATTCATCCATTTGTGTTTAGACAGGATTATTTCTGTGAAAGCAGAATACATTCCGGGTCTCTCAAACACAGCAGCAGATTGGGGTTCCCGTTTGCTGATGGATTACAGCAACTGGAGACTCGACAGGGAAGTTTTTCTTTCTCTTTCTCACCTCAGAGGTCCCTTCAATCTCAATCTTTTTGCATCTCGTCTAAATTTTCAAATTCTCCCTAATTACATTTGGAGACCGGATCCAGAAGCAGCAGCAATAGATGCCTTTCTCCAACTCTGGCCTCCTCAAGGAGCATATGCCTTCCCTGCTTTCTCGATGATTTTGAGAAAAATTGCTGTGGTTCGCAGGGACAAAATTTCACTTCTACTAATAACCCCCCTCTGGCCAACTCAACCGTGGTACCCTTCTCTTCTGGAAATGTCATTCAAACTTCCTATTCTCCTTCCTCATCTTCCTCATTTGTTGTCCAATCCAGAAGGAGATTTTCACGAACTCATTCTTCAAGACTCACTCCGTCTCATCGTTTGGTCAATTTCGGGGATTCCTGTCCTCTTGAAGGACTTTCTGAAGGAGCTAAATTTCTCATGCAAGAATCTTGGGCTCCAGGTACCCGAAAATCTTATTTTTATGCATGGACAAAGTGGTCTTGCTGGTGCTTGGCTAGGAACTTGGATCCCCTTTCAGCTGATATAAATCATATTATCAATTTCTTAACCTCTCTTTTTGAATCAGGTTTAGCCTACAGATCTATCAATTTATATTGATCTGCTATTTCGGCTAAACATGCTTTATTAAATAATTTTCCTATTGGGCAACATCCCCTTATTTGTAGACATTTTTAAAAGCCATTAGACTGAAATGTCCTCCTACTCCTAAATATAATTCTTTCTGGGACGTAGATAAGATTTTTTCTCTTTTCATATCTTGGCCTTCTAATAACCTTCTTTCCCTGAAACAACTTTCTGCTAAATTAGCTACCTTACTATGTCTTATTTCTTTTTGTAGAATTTCTGATGTTGGTGCTTTAGATTTTAATTCTAAGGTTTTCTCTCCCGAAGGTGTCACCTTTTTCTTATCTCTTAGAACAAAAACTTTTCTTCTTCTATTTTCTACCCTTACTTACCTTCTGAACCTTCCCTTTGTGTGGTTAAATGTCTCAAAGAGTATGAATCTAGAACTTCTCTTTTCAGATCTCCATCTTCTAATCAACTTTTTATCTCTTTTTTTCCTCCTCATTCTCCTGTCACTAATACTTCTATTTCCCGCTGGGTGAAGTGGGTTATGAAAGAAGCTAGTATTGATATTTCAATATTTTCTGCTCATTCTGTTAGAGGTTTCGCTGCTTCTAAAGCTTTCCTTAAAGCAGCCCCCTTACAACAAATTTTATTTTCTGCAGATTGGTCTTCTGACTCTATTTTTAAACAGTTTTATTTCAAACCCATTCTTCATCCAGCTAACAATTTATTTATTTAATATTTGCTTTAAACTAGCAAAATAGGAGTCTCTGGTCTTGTAATAAAATTCTGATTATCCTAGTTTGTGAAGGTATGATCTAGATTTTATTAAAGACACAGAGACAAGTATTTTCCCACCTCTGTATGTACCCTCCCTTATTGTTTATCATTATTAACGTTTTGTTTGGTTTCAGTTACCAACTAATCATGAAGACTTATTGAAAAGTGGTTTCATCCCTCTCCACTCTTCACTACAATCAATCCCTTCCAATCCTCTGAATTTCTTCTCCCAGTTCAAAGAATCCTGGTTATCCTCTACATCTCAAGGTTTTGGAATTAAAAGAAGTCTTTTCATTTCCGGTTGGATTGTAATACTTCTGTTGGTTCTTGTTTTCATGATGGAATTTTTTTTCTGTTATTTTCAATTTTTGAATCTTCAGCATCAAGCAAGAAAGAGGAAGTTGGGGGACGTATTGGACAGTTTATGGAAGCTATGACACATCCTATTGGTCCATTTTTTCTGTTTTCTCAAAAGTACCCATTTCATTGGCTACTTATGTTTACCATGTTTTATCTGTATTGTTTTAATGTTTTATTCACTTCTGTATCATCACTTTAAAATGCTGCATTGAGTAGTATAAAGAAATATATTGCAAAATACTCGTCTCTGTGTCTTTAATAAAATCTAGATTATACCTTCACAAGCTAGGATAATCAGAATTTTTCAAGACTTGTAATACCTGCACAATGGAAATTGATTTCAAAAAGACCACATCGCGCACAGAAAATTCATAACACGCCAGTTGTAATCTTGCCCCTAGTATTTTAATATAAAATATTTAGTTAAGAACTTTGCAATATTTCATTATTTATTTTGCCACTTTTCATGTAATTTAGCTCTGAAAATTGCAGCAAACAAGATAATTTGTTTTACAATATTTACATTTGGCTATGTCAAGTTAACAGTGATATAGTGTAATTACAATTCCTTTAGACATAAATGTGAGCATAGATAACGTGGCTCCAAGCCATTCTGGAACAAAAAAAGAAAAACTGGCACTACACTGTAAACTTGGTGAGACTGGAATATAGAATAAATTCCGGTGCTACCCCTTATAAAATAACTATAGGACTAACAAGGAATTGGCAGCTAAGGGGTTACTATAGCACTCACTCTCGCTCAAAAAAGTCGAAAATAAAATCATACATACTTTATTATTTATGTTTTAAAATCTAGGATAAATATCCCTAGGAACCTTTAAATTACCCACAACCGTTTATTAAACTAAAGTTTAAAAGTAAATTATGGCCGCCAAACACTCCTCTGTTTCCTGGCCGAGAACTGGAAACATCGGCGTCAGGTGGCTGGAGTGAATGGTCGACCTGTAATCAAAAGTGCGGAACAAACGCGTTTCGGCTCTAATATCGCCTTTCTCAATGTTACACTTTCTTTGAAAAAATGAATAAGCAGAGGCTTTGGGGTGCAGGACTTAAATATCCATAGAACAAATGCTCTCTACCAATCCGGTACACTTCCGGGAACCTCCGCCTCCATAACAGCCAATCAGCTTGTATTTCGGCACACGCCTATCGATAGTAGTGTTGTGATTGGAGGAATATCGAGTAATATCGAGCTTAGCTATGAATTGCCTGCACTTAAAATGGAATGATATAATGTAAGCATTAAAAAACATAATTTTTTTTTTTTTCCAAACTGATGCGGTAACATATATCTATGCTTAAATACTGTAATCGCTAGACTAGGTAAACCCCTGTAAGGTAATATTGGACATATTAACATGATGGATTGGTTACTTATTTATTATAAGCAAAAAATCTTGCTTTTTATTATAATATAATACCATACCGTATCCGGAAAGATAATGTGCATTAAAGATTAATACTTTTGATCTGTATGATCTATTATACGGTCATCCTGCAATGATAACTTTGCTAGGTGAGTTATTTATACCCTTATGAGATCAGTCGATATGTTCTACAGAGAACGGTTGAGACCATTCTTAGGGTACTATATACACACTTATGTAAACAGGGACGGTATAGATAATGCACCGGGATACCTAAAAGTTAACATCCACCTACTAAAATATGTTTACCAATATATAACCAACAGGTATTAATGTACTGAATAGAAAAGAAAAGAAACTGAGTAAGTGCAAATATCGTATGGATTAATTGTTAATAAACTTCCACATGCTGTAATAATGATACGATTAGATTATTAAAAAACACAAAATAATCGTAAGGTACTTTTAAAATACTCACGACCAGATTCCCACTGGTTTAGTGGTATATAGTTATATCCTCACTATTTTTATGCACGTACTAATAATTCTAAATCTAAAAAAGTACATATTTTCAATTTACAGAATAGGAATTTCCACCAATTTTTGCCCTTAAACAGAACATCAGGGAATAATTATCTAACTATCTACCATAAGGCAGTGATCAGTCTCCCTAATGCCAAGTTACAGGTACAAGGTGGGCAATATATGTTTATTCAGTTCATAGATCATGTTTAAATGCTCACAAATATTTAGATATACACCCAATAATTGTTAAATTCATTCATGCCATTGGGTATAACCGAGTTCAGATTGAAAATCCATTTGGTTTCCATCTTTAACAATCTTTGCTCGGTATCCCCACCTCTTATCCCAGGTTTTAGTTTTTCCAGTCCCCAACATTTCATTGCATTGGTGTTCCCCTTATGAGACATTAGAAAATGTTTGGCTACACTAGTGATTTGTTTCTTCTTTTCTAAATCTCTCTGGGCTGTCCTAATATTGCTAAGATGTTCAGTCATACGTGTGCCCAGGCATCGTGTGGTCATGCCAACGTAGAGTAAATCACAGCTGCAAGATATGCAATAAATCACATTAGTGCTTTGACAATTAATATGTTCTTTTATTGCCCATTTTTTACCAAACCTATCCATTATATATTCTTTTTTATCCATATGTTGGCACACTTTACAGTGTCCACATGCGACAGAACCTTTGTGTATAGGATCCCTTTTAGCATTCCTATCATAATAACTAGTTACTAACTTGTCATTAAGGTTGCTAGTTCTCCTATAAGTCACCAGTGGTCTATCTGTTAACAATGGTCTCAATAATGTATCCTGGGTCAGGATATGCCAATGTGTTTTAAGAATGTTGGTAATCTTATCACTCTGAGGTGAGTATGTCGTGATAAACCTGATTGGGGTATTACTTTCTCTTGATCTTGGAGTGAGTAACTCCTTTCTATCTTTCAGCAATGCATTATTATATGCCTTGGCTAGTATCTTTCTTGAATAGCCTCGTTCTAGCAGTCTCTGTCTCAGATCCCTAGCTGATTCTTTGTAATTCTCAATAGTGCTGCAGTTTCGTCTTAGACGAATGTATTCCCCCATTGGTAACCCTCTAATAGTATTAGGGTGGTGGTAGCTACTTTCATGTAGGATATTGTTGGTAGATGTAGGTTTCCTATATGCATTAGTTGCAATGGAGTTATCAACCTTCTCAATATAGAGGTCTAAAAATTCAACCTTAGACTTTTCTACAGTAGATGTAAGGTATAATCCAAAGGGATTATTGTTGAGAATATTAATGAATTCAGTCAAAAGGTGTTCAGGTCCATCCCATACAAAGAATATATCATCTATATACCTGGACCAGTGGGATACGTGTTGGGTGAGATATTTGAGATCCTCATGGAAAACCACGGTTTCCTCCCACCAGCCCAGGTATATATTCGCGTATGTCGGGGCACACAACGTGCCCATGGCCGTGCCACATACTTGTAAAAAGAACTTGTCGTCAAAAACAAAGAAGTTATGTGTCAAAACAAATTCCAACAAATTGAGCAAAAACTCTTTCACCTCTTGACTTATATTGGTATTTTTGGATAAGTAATAAGAAATCGCTCTACATCCCCACTGAGTCTTAATGCTTGTGTAGAGCGATTCTACATCACAAGTAACCAATAGCGAAGAATTCATATCAAGCTTCAAATCATTCACTTTATTTAATAGGTGCATGGTATCCCTGGTATAAGATGGAAGAGATTCCACAATATATCTCAGCCTTGCATCTATGTATTTACTTGCCTTCTCAGTCAAAGATCCAATCCCAGAGACTATAGGTCTCCCGGGTGGTTTTAACATGTTTTTATGGACCTTGGGCAATAAATAAAGTGTGGCTATTTTGGGTAATTTCACTTCAAGAAAGTTATATTCTTTTTGGTCAATTATGCCATTAGTGAAAGCTGATTTAATTAGTTTGTTGTAACTGTTTAAAAACATATCCATAGGATTACACAATAGCGGTTTGTAATTTAATGGATTGTTTAATTGGCAAAATGCCTCTTCGCGATACATACTGTCAGGCCAGATAACTATGTTCCCACCCTTATCACTACATTTGATCTGAATATTCTTCATTTCAGATAATTGTTTCAATGCTACATTCTCTTCCTTACTCAGATTATAGTTAGGTGTTCCAATTTGACCTTGGATATCGAGGACATCCTGGCACACTAAGTTTAGGAAAGTTAATGCATTGAACGATGTGTTGTTAGGGGGAACAAATTTCGATTTTGCTTTTAAGATCTGGCGCCAACTATTGTTATCTTCAGTTTCAACATTACTAATAGATTCCTCTAATAGAGAAATTAGATCACTGATGGCTGCCTGATCAGAGGCATTTAGCTGGTCATGATCAGGATTGCTGAAATATTTTTTCAAAAGGATTTTACGAATGAATAAATGTATATCTTTAATCGCCTCAAACTTATTAAATTGTGGTGTGGGTATGAATGATAGGCCTTTTTTCAGGACAGATATTTGATCAGGTGTCAGAATTATATTTGAGTGATTAATAATATTTAGCTCAGTGGTATTTACTTCTTGTGATGTAGGGATTTCTGTGTGAATCTCCCTTGTCTCCTGGTTCTGGGTTTTGCTTTTGCGCCCCCTTCTAGTTCTCCGCCTAAAGGGACATAAGCGTTATTGATTTTATGAGGCTGAATTCTATTTTTATTTTTAAGTATAGTTTTTGGTATAGACTCCCCATCAGATGTATCCGCATCAGTACTATCTCCTTCTCTGTCTGATGTGTCTATATCTGAATTGGCACTCATATTTTTTCCTCATGCATATATGGTATCAGAGGAATAATCTTTAAAGTCCCTGTCGATTTTACGTTCTTTTTTCTCAGATATAAAACGTGCAAACTTCTCGACTTCTCCCTTAATCTTTTTGTACGATTTCTCAAATTCCTCATTAACCTCATATTGTTTAAGTTCATCACAGATTATAGAGATACCTGCATTAATTTCTGTAAGCTTGTCTAGTTCATACTCAGTTAAGTATCCCTTTAGTTTTAATGAGCACTCAGTTAGTGCACTTTCCCACTTTAATTTCAATTCAGGTTTAAAGTCTTTGAATGAAGGAAACAATTTTAAACGCAAAACTCTGGGAATGACATTATTTTCTTTATAGAAATTGTACATGCCAATATTCCATTGCTTTTTAATTTGTTTCCTTCTTATCTTTTTTAATTGTTTCAGAGATTCAAACCATTCCAAAGTATTATTAATTTCCACAGTATTTTTGTTTTTTAATTCTGCTGTTAGACTAGTTATATCTTTTGTCCACTGGAGCATTTCTGCTCCTAAATCAAAAACGGCCATTATATAGACAGAACAGGTTATATAAAGTGTGTGCTCAAGTTTAAGAGAAAAATGCGAGTACAATTCTCACATTAAATGTAACAGTATTAGAACAAAAAAAGAAAAACTGGCACTACACTGTAAACTTGGTGAGACTGGAATATAGAATAAATTCCGGTGCTACCCCTTATAAAATAACTATAGGACTAACAAGGAATAGGCAGCTAAGGGGTTACTATAGCACTCACTCTCACTCAAAAAAGTCAAAAATAAAATCATACATACTTTATTATTTATGTTTTAAAATCTAGGATAAATATCCCTAGGAACCTTTAAATTACCCACAACCGTTTATTAAACTAAAGTTTAAAAGTAAATTATGGCCGCCAAACACTCCTCTGTTTCCTGGCCGAGAACTGGAAACATCGGCGTCAGGTGGCTGGAGTGAATGGTCGACCTGTAATCAAAAGTGCGGAACAAACGCGTTTCGGCTCTAATATCGCCTTTCTCAATGTTACACTTTCTTTGAAAAAATGAATAAGCAGAGGCTTCGGGGTGCAGGACTTAAATATCCATAGAACAAATGCTCTCTACCAATCCGGTACACTTCCGGGAACCTCCGCCTCCATGACAGCCAATCATCTTGTATTTCGGCACACGCCTATCGATAGTAGTGTTGTGATTGGAGGAATATCGAGTGATATCGAGCTTAGCTATGAATTGCCTGCACTTAGAATGGAATGATATAATGTAAGCATTAAAAAACATAATTTTTTTTTTTTTTTTTCCAAACTGATGCGGTAACATATATCTATGCTTAAATACTGTAATCGCTAGACTAGGTAAACCCCTGTAAGGTAATATTGGACATATTAACATGATGGATCGGTTACTTATTTATTATAAGCAAAAAATCTTGCTTTTTATTATAATATAATACCATACCGTATCCGGAAAGATAATGTGCATTAAAGATTAATACTTTTGATCTGTATGATCTATTATACGGTCATCCTGCAATGATAACTTTGCTAGGTGAGTTATTTATACCCTTATGAGATCAGTCGATATGTTCTACAGAGAACGGTTGAGACCATTCTTAGGGTACTATATACACACTTATGTAACCAGGGACGGTATAGATAATGCACCGGGATACCTAAAAGTTAACATCCACCTACTAAAATATGTTTACCAATATATAACCAACAGGTATTAATGTACTGAATAGAAAAGAAACGAAGTTTGGGCAATAAAAGAACAATAAAAGAACATATCAATTGTCAAAGCACTAATGTGATTTATTGCATATCCTGCAGCTGTGATTTACTCTACGTTGGCATGACCACACGATGCCTGGGCACACGTATGACTGAACATCTTAGCAATATTAGGACAGCCCAGAGAGATTTAGAAAAGAAGAAACAAATCACTAGTGTAGCCAAACATTTTCTAATGTCTCATAAGGGGAACACCAATGCAATGAAATGTTGGGGACTGGAAAAACTAAAACCTGGGATAAGAGGTGGGGATACCGAGCAAAGATTGTTAAAGATGGAAACCAAATGGATTTTCAATCTGAACTCGGTTATACCCAATGGCATGAATGAATTTAACAATTATTGGGTGTATATCTAAATATTTGTGAGCATTTAAACATGATCTATGAACTGAATAAACATATATTGCCCACCTTGTACCTGTAACTTGGCATTAGGGAGACTGATCACTGCCTTATGGTAGATAGTTAGATAATTATTCCCTGATGTTCTGTTTAAGGGCAAAAATTGGTGGAAATTCCTGTTCTGTAAATTGAAAATATGTACTTTTTTAGATTTAGAATTATTAGTACGTGCATAAAAATAGTGAGGATATAACTATATACCACTAAACCAGTGGGAATCTGGTCGTGAGTATTTTAAAAGTACCTTACGATTATTTTGTGTTTTTTTTTTTATAATAGTTTTTATTGAGGTAACAGAAATATACAAAAGCAGCTTCATATGTTTTCATGGCAACATACCTACATACATACATCATGTCATGCGTATTTGAAACAGAGGCATGTCCTAGAACAATAATCAATATATGGTCCTAAACAACAGGAAATTTCATAACCATGAGCGGCACCTCATTTTGTATTTAAATATGTTAACATGGACCTAGAATAACATAAAAAATTAATATTCATAAGACCTAGCTTGCTAAACAAATGTCTAAAAGGAAAAACATAGGTCATCTTGCGTCCACAGACCTCAGCTAGATGTTACACTCTAGATCTTTCTAACATAATACATAGGCATACAACAGGACTAGGGTTAGTTCATAAAATTGGGTGAGCCTATTGTCATGAGAGGCGGGCCCCAACTTAGACCCCAGATTTATTTGTAGGTATTACTAGGCTAATAGCAACGAATATAGCAATTACTTTTACACCAATTCTTATTAGGCTTCTAGGGGTAATGAGCCAACACTATAGGCACTTCTACATAAGAAGACACATGTTGGCAGCAATCAAATATCTGACTTAACCCATTTCTCCCCCAAATAGGGACTATACAAAGACACTAAAAAAACTAGGGAGTTTGTGGAGCACACTAACATCTGTTAGATTCCATGGGTTATAATTAGCAATTTTATATATGCCAACTAGACATTGCTTAACCGAATATACCTCAGGATTTAAATTACCTATTGAAAGTCTATCGTTTCTATACTAATAAACCTTTCTTGTGTATAAATCCCACCAATGAGTAACCCACCTAAAGCCTTTAATTCGCTAATGAACTCAACAATTAAACATTCAGTCCCCAGAAATTTAAGATCACTAATGAACAGAGGAGACTACTTATGATCAAAACTCAGCCACTAAGCTAATATTCAATTATATACCAGAGTAAAACATAGTAAACTTCCTCTAGACTCAGAAAATCACCCACACAGAACACCTCGAATTCTAGGGTAGAGATCTACACTATCCCAGAGGAAGAAAGATATTGGTCCTGTCACACTATGCTAGCTCCACCTGCACCCAAAATAGTGAATGAGCTTAGGATATAACAAGGCCCCATGCACAAACAAAGTTTACCTAAGATCTCTATGTATCTCCATATTACCAGAGCCCTGGGGAAAATTATGTGCCACACATGCTGCCTCGGCCGCAGACAGCACGCTAAGGCTACTAAGAATGGTACTGAGGCAAAGAGACCCATTTAGATTACTTAATTAAATCTCGTGACAGGTTAGCTATAGTGAGGTGTAAATCCCCTAACAACCCTTACCAATGGAGGCACATATATAGCAAGTTCAGCTAAATTCAAACAGTGCACTGAGTGGGTGAAATTAACGTTGAGGTGCTATTGTATCCAAGGAAATATACTTATGGGGTTGCAGTATGGTTCAACATGAATAAACATCTGAAATAATGCAATGTACATTAAAAATATAAGTCAGCATACAATTCCACATTTAGCATCGAAAATTACTGGCAATATGTAGAGGATATACTGGGCATTAACAACTAATCGTGGCTATCACAGTAGTAACTAAGAGAAGTCACATAGATCCCACTCCCTGGTCACAAAAATACCCCCAGGCTTTATAATGCGGTACACTTTGCACTGCGGTGCGGGTTTCAATGCGGTACAGTTCTCACAGTCCGGTAGGCTAGAGGGATCCTGCCGGGTTCCGGTCTGTCAGTTCGCAGTTTAACCAACCCCAGATCTCACCGCCTTCAAGGTATAGGAGGCCTCAGGGCCCTGGGACCGCCATCGCACAAGGCCGACCTTAACATATAGCAGGGCCAAAGCGTCCCCATCTAGATCTTGGTATCGGAAGTCAGGAGGGTAAGTAGATGATCTGCAAGCCTTGTGACAGCCCTCCGTGTTATGTATAGTTGTCACAGCGTGATCTCTCGCTAGTTTAGCTCTCCCGGTACTTACATCCCTCCTGGTGGACTCGGCAGAACAAACAGGAGCTGGTCGCCCGGCCACAGAGGCCGCAAAGCGGTTCCTTATATTTTGCACTGGGCGCTCCGTTACACATACACCCAGATCTAGGTCAGGGGAACCAGCCTGAGTTATTTCTTCCACATCCGAGTGCTTAGGGGCGAATGCTTGGGCCTCAATCTGCCGTACATCTTCCATTTGCGTATTAGGTGGGGTAACAATACGGTCGATCCTTTCACATATCCTCCTTCCATGCTCCTCTAATAGTTCCCGAAGCAAAGCAAGTAGCTCCTCCATTATGTGAGGGTTATCAAAACCCTTTGATAGAGGATGTCCGTATACTCTGTTTACCCGGTTTCCCGGGGGGGGAGCCGAGATCTCTCTCTTTGGAGGCCGCCAGAGACCCTCAGCGGACCGGTTTGGGAAGTCATGGTGTTGCTTAGCAGAGAAAATTTTTATATAGTGCCATTCAGCTAAGTGTCCTCTATGTTATGTGATATTAATTATTGTTGGATGGCTATTCAATCCCCAGATTACAGGCGGAATGTAACTCTGAGTAGCAGAGCTCCCAATTTAGCAGCCATCTTAGGCCAAAGCCCGGACACGCCCCCCTATTTTGTGTTTTTTAATAATCTAATCGTATCATTATTACAGCATGTGGAAGTTTATTAACAATTAATCCATACGATATTTGCACTTACTCAGTTTCTTTTCTTTTCTATTCAGTACATTAATACCTGTTGGTTATATATTGGTAAACATATTTTAGTAGGTGGATGTTAACTTTTAGGTATCCCGGTGCATTATCTATACCGTCCCTGGTTACATAAGTGTGTATATAGTACCCTAAGAATGGTCTCAACCGTTCTCTGTAGAACATATCGACTGATCTCATAAGGGTATAAATAACTCACCTAGCAAAGTTATCATTGCAGGATGACCGTATAATAGATCATACAGATCAAAAGTATTAATCTTTAATGCACATTATCTTTCCGGATACGGTATGGTATTATATTATAATAAAAAGCAAGATTTTTTGCTTATAATAAATAAGTAACCAATCCATCATGTTAATATGTCCAATATTACCTTACAGGGGTTTACCTAGTCTAGCGATTACAGTATTTAAGCATAGATATATGTTACCGCATCAGTTTGGAAAAAAATTTTTTTATGTTTTTTAATGCTTACATTATATCATTCCATTCTAAGTGCAGGCAATTCATAGCTAAGCTCGATATCACTCGATATTCCTCCAATCACAACACTACTATCGATAGCCGTGTGCCAAAATACAAGCTGATTGGCTGTCATGGAGGCGGAGGTTCCCGGAAGTGTACCGGATTGGTAGAGAGCATTTGTTCTATGGATATTTAAGTCCTGCACCCCGAAGCCTCTGCTTATTCATTTTTTCAAAGAAAGTGTAACATTGAGAAAGGCGATATTAGAGCCGAAACGCGTTTGTTCCGCACTTTTGATTACAGGTCGACCATTCACTCCAGCCACCTGACGCCGATGTTTCCAGTTCTCGGCCAGGAAACAGAGGAGTGTTTGGCGGCCATAATTTACTTTTAAACTTTAGTTTAATAAACGGTTGTGGGTAATTTAAAGGTTCCTAGGGATATTTATCCTAGATTTTAAAACATAAATAATAAAGTATGTATGATTTTATTTTTGACTTTTTTGAGTGAGAGTGAGTGCTATAGTAACCCCTTAGCTGCCTATTCCTTGTTAGTCCTATAGTTATTTTATAAGGGGTAGCACCGGAATTTATTCTATATTCCAGTCTCACCAAGTTTACAGTGTAGTGCCAGTTTTTCTTTTTTTGTTTTAATACTGTTACATTTAATGTGAGAATTGTACTCGCATTTTTCTCTTAAACTTGAGCACACACTTTATATAACCTGTTCTGTCTATATAATGGCCGTTTTTTATTTAGGAGCAGAAATGCTCCAGTGGACAAAAGATATAACTAGTCTAACAGCAGAATTAAAAAACAAAAATACTGTGGAAATTAATAATACTTTGGAGTGGTTTGAATCTCTGAAACAATTAAAAAAGATAAGAAGGAAACAAATTAAAAAGCAATGGAATATTGGCATGTACAATTTCTATAAAGAAAATAATGTCATTCCCAGAGGTTTACGTTTAAAATTGTTTCCTTCATTCAAAGACTTTAAACCTGAATTGAAATGAAAGTGGGAAAGTGCACTAACTGAGTGCTCATTAAAACTAAAGGGATACTTAACTGAGTATGAACTAGACAAGCTTACAGAAATTAATACAGGTATCTCTATAATCTGTGATGAACTTAAACAATATGAGGTTAATGAGGAATTTCAGAAATCGTACAAAAAGATTAAGGGAGAAGTCGAGAAGTTTGCACGTTTTATATCTGAGAAAAAAGAACGTAAAATCGACAGGGACCTTAAAGATTATTCCTCTGATACATATATGCATGGGGAAAAAATATGAGTGCCAATTCAGATATAGACACATCAGACAGAGAAGGAGATAGTACTGATGCGGATGCATCTGATGGGGAGTCTATACCAAAAACTATACTTAAAAATAAAAATAGAATTCAGCCTCATAAAATCAATAACGCTAATGTCCCTTTAGGCGGAGAACTAGAAGGGGGCGCAAAAGCAAAACCCAGAACCAGGAGACAAGTGAGATTCACACAGAAATCCCTACATCACAAGAAGTAAATACCACTGAGCTAAATATTATTAATCTCTCAAATATAATTCTGACACCTGATCAAATATCTGTCCTGAAAAAAGGCCTATCATTCATACCCACACCACAATTTAATAAGTTTGAGGCGATTAAAGATATACATTTATTCATTCGTAAAATCCTTTTGAAAAAATATTTCAGCAATCCTGATCATGACCAGCTAAATGCCTCTGATCAGGCAGCCATCAGTGATCTAATTTCTCTATTAGAGGAATCTATTAGTAATGTTGAAACTGAAGATAACAATAGTTGGCGCCAGATCTTAAAAGCAAAATCGAAATTTGTTCCCCCTAACAACACATCGTTCAATGCATTAACTTTCCTAAACTTAGTGTGCCAGGATGTCCTCGATATCCAAGGTCAAATTGGAACACCTAACTATAATCTGAGTAAGGAAGAGAATGTAGCATTGAAACAATTATCTGAAATGAAGAATATTCAGATCAAATGTAGTGATAAGGGTGGGAACATAGTTATCTGGCCTGACAGTATGTATCACGAAGAGGCATTTCGCCAATTAAACAATCCATTAAATTACAAACCGCTATTGTGTAATCCTATGGATATGTTTTAAACAGTTACAACAAACTAATTAAATCAGCTTTCACTAATGGCATAATTGACCAAAAAGAATATAACTTTCTTGAAGTGAAATTACCCAAAATAGCCACACTTTATTTATTGCCCAAGGTCCATAAAAACATGTTAAAACCACCCGGGAGACCTATAGTCTCTGGGATTGGATCTTTGACTGAGAAGGCAAGTAAATACATAGATGCAAGGCTGAGATATATTGTGGAATCTCTTCCATCTTATACCAGGGATACCATGCACCTATTAAATAAAGTGAATGATTTGAAGCTTGATATGAATTCTTCGCTATTGGTTACTTGTGATGTAGAATCGCTCTACACAAGCATTAAGACTCAGTGGGGATGTAGAGCGATTTCTTATTACTTATCCAAAAATACCAATATAAGTCAAGAGGTGAAAGAGTTTTTGCTCAATTTGTTGGAATTTGTTTTGACACATAACTTCTTTGTTTTTGACGACAAGTTCTTTTTACAAGTATGTGGCATG
Organism: Bombina bombina; assembly: GCF_027579735.1. Lineage (NCBI taxonomy): Eukaryota > Metazoa > Chordata > Amphibia > Anura > Bombinatoridae > Bombina > Bombina bombina. The sequence goes on from NC_069502.1 coordinate 223,724,653, forward strand.
GCCATGGGCACGTCGTGTGCCCCGACATACGCGAATATATACCTGGGCTGGTGGGAGGAAACCGTGGTTTTCCATGAGGATCTCAAATATCTCACCCAGCACATATCCCACTGGTCCAGGTATATAGATGATATATTCTTTGTATGGGATGGACCTGAACACCTTTTGACTGAATTCATTAATATTCTCAACAATAATCCCTTTGGATTATACCTTACATCTACTGTAGAAAAGTCTAAGGTTGAATTTTTAGACCTCTATATTGAGAAGGTTGATAACTCCATTGCAACTAATGCATATAGGAAACCTACATCTACCAACAATATCTTACATGCAAGTAGCTACCACCACCCTAATACTATTACAGGGTTACCAATGGGGGAATACATTCGTCTAAGACGAAACTGCAGCACTATTGAGAATTACAAAGAATCAGCTAGGGATCTGAGACAGAGACTGCTAGAACGAGGCTATTCAAGAAAGATACTAGCCAAGGCATATAATAATGCATTGCTGAAAGATAGAAAGGAGTTACTCACTCCAAGATCAAGAGAAAGTAATACCCCAATCAGGTTTATCACGACATACTCACCTCAGAGTGATAAGATTACCAACATTCTTAAAACACATTGGCATGTCCTGACCCAGGATACATTATTGAGACCATTGTTAACAGATAGACCACTGGTGAGAGCTAGCAACCTTAATGACAAGTTAGTAACTAGTCATTATGATAGGAATGCTAAAAGGGATCCTATACACAAAGGTTCTGTCGCATGTGGACACTGCAAAGTGTGCCAACATATGGTTAAAAAAGAATATATAATGGATAGGTTTGGTAAAAAATGGGCAATAAAAGAACATATTAATTGTCAAAGCACTAATGTGATTTATTGCATATCCTGCAGCTGTGATTTACTCTACGTTGGCATGACCACACGATGCCTGGGCACACGTATGACTGAACATCTTAGCAATATTAGGACAGCCCAGAGAGATTTAGAAAAGAAGAAACAAATCACTAGTTTAGCCAAACATTTTCTAATGTCTCATAAGGGGAACACCAATGCAATGAAATGTTGGGGACTGGAAAAACTAAAACCTGGGATAAGAGGTGGGGATACCGAGCAAAGATTGTTAAAGATGGAAACCAAATGGATTTTCAATCTGAACTCGGTTATACCCAATGGCATGAATGAATTTAACAATTATTGGGTGTATATCTAAATATTTGTGAGCATTTAAACATGATCTATGAACTGAATAAACATATATTGCCCACCTTGTACCTGTAACTTGGCATTAGGGAGACTGATCACTGCCTTATGGTAGATAGTTAGATAATTATTCCCTGATGTTCTGTTTAAGGGCAAAAATTGGTGGAAATTCCTGTTCTGTAAATTGAAAATATGTACTTTTTTAGATTTAGAATTATTAGTACGTGCATAAAAATAGTGAGGATATAACTATATACCACTAAACCAGTGGGAATCTGGTCGTGAGTATTTTAAAAGTACCTTACGATTATTTTGTGTTTTTTAATAATCTAATCGTATCATTATTACAGCATGTGGAAGTTTATTAACAATTAATCCATACGATATTTGCACTTACTCAGTTTCTTTTCTTTTCTATTCAGTACATTAATACCTGTTGGTTATATATTGGTAAACATATTTTAGTAGGTGGATGTTAACTTTTAGGTATCCCGGTGCATTATCTATACCGTCCCTGGTTACATAAGTGTGTATATAGTACCCTAAGAATGGTCTCAACCGTTCTCTGTAGAACATATCGACTGATCTCATAAGGGTATAAATAACTCACCTAGCAAAGTTATCATTGCAGGATGACCGTATAATAGATCATACAGATAAAAAGTATTAATCTTTAATGCACATTATCTTTCCGGATACGGTATGGTATTATATTATAATAAAAAGCAAGATTTTTTGCTTATAATAAATAAGTAACTGATCCATCATGTTAATATGTCCAATATTACCTTACAGGGGTTTACCTAGTCTAGCGATTACAGTATTTAAGCATAGATATATGTTACCGCATCAGTTTGGAAAAAAAAAAAAAAATTATGTTTTTTAATGCTTACATATTCCATTCTAAGTGCAGGCAATTCATAGCTAAGCTCAATATCACTCGATATTCCTCCAATCACAACACTACTATCGATAGGCGTGTGCCGAAATACAAGCTGATTGGCTGTCATGGAGGCGGAGGTTCCCGGAAGTGTACCGGATTGGTAGAGAGCATTTGTTCTATGGATATTTAAGTCCTGCACCCCGAAGCCTCTGCTTATTCATTTTTTCAAAGAAAGTGTAACATTGAGAAAGGCGATATTAGAGCCGAAACGCGTTTGTTCCGCACTTTTGATTACAGGTCGACCATTCACTCCAGCCACCTGACGCCGATGTTTCCAGTTCTCGGCCAGGAAACAGAGGAGTGTTTGGCGGCCATAATTTACTTTTAAACTTTAGTTTAATAAACGGTTGTGGGTAATTTAAAGGTTCCTAGGGATATTTATCCTAGATTTTAAAGCATAAATAATAAAGTATGTATGATTTTATTTTTGACTTTTTTGAGTGAGAGTGAGTGCTATAGTAACCCCTTAGCTGCCTATTCCTTGTTAGTCCAAGCCATTCTGCCCACATTAGTGGCCAGCCAAATCCAGCCCTCCATGGCTTTTTTGTGTCCCTCAGCAAAGTGTAGAAGGCAGACAAAACTAATTTATTATGGGGGGGAAAACTGTCATATACTAGTACTTATTATGTAATAAGGACACATTTTTTAAATTTCAATAGATTAGACAGTTAAATTAACAACTAACAATTAATTTACTTTGTAGTTTTTAACTAAAAAAGTGAATACAATGTAATTATATTTTGAAGTGCTCCCTTTGCTGATCCCACCAAAAGTAACCACCTTCGGTGTGCCAACCTCTGTTGAAAAGTGATACCGTTAATTATTACCATTTCTGTAAAAAATATATATATCATCCATAATGAGAGGATCCCTTCTCAAAGTAGCTGTGGTGTCAGGAACATAATACCCATTTTAGACTATTTACAGCTAGAAATCTAAAGCTGAAAAAAGAGAAGAGTGGCACTGGCAAAGAACAGAGGTAAATTAGTTTAAAGTTGAAATAAGGTTTCAGCTTGGCCCTTTTCCTAAAAGTTCTATTTAACAACCTAGCTCTGAGCCAGAGCAGTTTGGCACCTAATGCAGAACAGGTGGGCAAATTGCTGCTAAACCATGTCCCAGGGAAAACGAGAGGAAACCCCATCCGCAGGGGGTCTCAGTTATCAGAGGCTTCAGGGTACCCTTCTGCAGGGTGCTAATGGAAAGCTGGTCGGTGCAGCCAGATTTTGTTAACGCTGGCCGGTGGGGAGGGGGAAGGAGAGGAGATTGAGAAGTAAAAGCTGGCGTTTGCTGTCATCCTGTAAAGAGCTAGCTCTGGCACTGCTGCAGCTCTCTGCTCAGCTGCAATAACAAGTGACTGTACAGTGTATGCTGTCAGCTATGGAGATAAGACAGGACTGTAACAATTTACGCATAGACCTGCTGCTTATTGTGAATTCACAGGACAAGAAGACTGAAGGTTTAAAGAGTGAGATCTCTGAACGCCAAACACAAGGTACAGTCATTCCAAAAGCATGTCTGTTCATGGATCATTTTACAGTTACTGGGGCAGCAGAGGAAGTTAGAAAGGCTGCAGAAGTTACTGTATTTAGCATTGCAGAGGTTGTCAGGTTTCATTTGGGCAAGACCATGTTCAGTGTTACATAGTGGTCTTGGATAATAGTTCATTATTAAATGTTTGTTTTTAGCAATGATTTTAACTAGAAAGAATGCAGATGCATTACTAGACACTTATAGCAACTAAAAGCCTAAATAAAAATATCATATTCAATAAATATTTATAAGTACATAAAATAGGATAGATTCATTTAAATTGCATATATATATGTTTTCTATGTTATATCTACAGCTGTGAATTTTAAAGTGTATTAGATTTTTTTAGCTTTTTTAGAAAAAAAAACAAACAACAAAACAACAGAATTTTGTTGCTGAATAAACCTTTTTTTTCTTGTCTGCTTAGATTGTAAGCTCTCTTGTGGACAGTGACGTCTAATTCTTTTTATCTTAGTCTTTCTATCCCTATCTTGGCATTATTTTGCTCCTGTATAACAGTACCTGTCTGTAAGCTTATTCCTACTGAACCTCTCACTTCACTTTAAACTGTTCCGGTTTCACAAAGTGAACAAATTAAAAACACCCAGAAAAGCCCAATCATGCCCCTAGGAGGACTTGCCCACTGCAATACATGTACCACCTGACTCCTCCCCTGTGACATTCAGTCCTGCCACCAGCCTCAGTGACTGCCCCCAACCAGGCTCTCAGTCTAGGACACCAGGCAGAATGCAGGGAGGTATAGTATAGCTCTGCAGAAGCTTTTGTCATGCTACAAATGATAATAATAGCAATAAATATAGTCAGTCAGCCTTGCTGAGGCTTGCTCTTTTCTATAGAGCTGTGAATGTTGTCCTTATAAGCTACTTAGCAACAAATAGTCTTGCACCATACTAGTTTATATTTAAATTTAAAGGTTACTTAATTACTGCCTTTTCTTGTGCATAATACAGTCAATACCTCATTCTATAGCTCTTCGCAGATATTGTAGGGGAGTTTTACAAATTGAAGTTTTGTTGCAACCCTGATTAAAGTAAGTCTATTGGCAACATTTTGCCAACATATATACACATAAATACACATGTGTGTGTGTATATATATATATATATATATATATATATATATATATATATATATATATATATATATATGAGAGAGAGCTCCGTAATCTGTTGACGCTCTACAAATAATTGATGATGATAATAATAATATAAATACACACATAAATATACAAAACCCTTTTATCTAAATGGTTTAGGACTGGAAAAATTCTGTATTTCGGATTTGTTTGTGTTTCCTAATTGTTTGGATTTTGGAATATTGGTATATTTGCATCTGTATATTGCGATAGTTTGGAGAGTGGATGGGACCAAGTGTAAACAGCAATATCCTATGTCATGTATACAATATTTATTTGTCTTAATACAGCTTATATGTGCAACCTAAAGGACATTTTGTACCATTTTTCATATTTTTGTATACATAGTACCACCATATAACTCAGTACTCTAATTAGAACGGTAATAGTTGTTGTTTTAAATAAATATATAGCATTTGCATTTTAGACTATAAAAAAACAAACCAAAGACGCAGGCAGAAAAGATTGTGACTTGCTGGTGAAGTATAATTAAAATTTTCGGTTTTGGGCATTTGTACACATGCTTGTGTTTATGTACATGCATACACGTGCACACACGCATGCGCACACCCACACACAAACAAAATCACAACAATGTTCTTTTTGTTCATTCTAGGAAAACAGTGAAAATGCAGAAAAAAAAAATATTGTTTTATATAACCTAAGATTCAAGCTCAACACTTTTTATTTATATTTTGCAAAGGTGTCAGGTATTTTGGTAGCCATCAACTAAATTTCTTAAAGGGATATGAAACCCAAGAAAAATCTTTTGTGATTCAGACAGAGCATACTATTTTTAAAACAATTCTAATTTACTTCTATTATCAAATTTGCTTCGTTCCCAATAAAATCTGCATTGAAAGGATACCTAGAGCACTACATGGCAGGGAAAAGTGCTGCCATCTAGTTCTCTTGCAAATGGATAGCATTCTTGCAAAACTGTTGCCATATAGTGCTCTAGAAATGGGCCTGTTCCTAAGCATACATTCCTGCTTTTCAACAAAGAGATACCAAGAGAACAAAGAAAAAATTATAATAGAAGTAAATTAGAAAGTTGTTTAAAATTCCATGCTCTATCTGAATCATGAACAGAACATTTTGGGTTTCATATCCCTTTAAAAAAAAAATCAAAGATTAGTCATTTTATTTTGGGTGGGATATATACAGATACTGAAGTAGTGTTACTGGTAAAAATAAATCCTTTAACATGGGTTACTTTTGAATGTTGTACAAGCCATTTATCAAATAGCTGTTTTCAGATGATCAGAGAACACGATGAAAAAATGTTTGGCAGGCTTTTAATTATCCATCGTCTCTTTTTATATATAGCACTAGCAATATATCATGTCACTATAAACTATTAATTTGTCAGCACAGGGAGACATTGAGTAATTAAAGGGACACTAAACCCAAAAAATTTATTTCGTGATTCAGAAAGAGAATTCAATTTTAAACAACTTTACAATTTACTTCTATTATCTAATATGCTTTATTTTTTAGATATCCTTTGTTAAAGAAATAGCAATGCACATGGGTGAGCCAATAACATGAGGCATCTATGTGCAGGCACCAATCAGCAGCTACTGAGCCTATCTAGATATGCTATTCAGCAAAGAATATCAAGAGAATGAAGCAAAATAGATAATATAAGTAAATTAGAAAGTTGTTTAAAATGGCACGCTCTATCTAAATCACTAAAGAAAAAATGTGGGTTTAATGTCCCTTTAAATCCACTGTTTTTAAAAGCAGAAGGAAGAAGATCACAAAGCTATAAAGATTAAAGGGACAGTCTACACCAGAATATTTATTGTTTTAAAAGATAGATAATCCCTTTATTACCCATTTCCCAGTTTTGCATAACCAACACAGCTATATTAATATACTTTTTACCTCTGTGATTATCTTGTATCTAAGCCTCTGCAAACTGCCCCTTTTTCAGTTCTTTTGACAGACTTGCAGTCTAGCCAATCAGTGCCTGCTCCCAGATTACTTCACGTGCACGAGCACAGTGTTATCTATATGAAATATGTGAACTAACACCCTCTAGTGGTGAAAAACTGTTAAAATGCAATCTGAAAGAGGTGGGCTTCAAGGTCTAAGAAATTAGCATATGAACCTCCTAGGTTAAGCTTTCAACTAAGCATACCAAGAGAACAAAGCAAAATTGGTGATAAAAGTAAATTGGAAAATTGTTTAAAAGTACATGCTCTATCTGAATTATGAAAGTTTATTTTGGCCTAGACTGCCCCTTTAAGTCTGAGTATGGAAGCTCCCAATGTCTCTTCAAAGTCACCATCACTTTGTTTTTATTTTTTTAGTCAAAGTTGTCCCAGAATTCAGGAACTAAATAATTTTTTTGCACCTTTTTTATATCTTTTATTTATAAGCCTACATGCATTTTGTCCAGTTAAGTTACTTTTATAAAAATTGCTTTTAGAAGAACAAGTGACCTGGCAAAGGAGTAACAGCCATGAAGAGACTCAAAAACACCTTTAAAGGGATATGAAACCCAACAATGTTCTTTTGTGATTCAGAGCATACAATAAAAAAACGTTTCCAATTTACATCTGTTATCAAATGTGCTATGTTTCCATAATATTCTTTGTTGAAGAGATACCTAGGTAGGCATTTGAAGCACAACATGGCAGGAAATAGTGCTGTCATCTAGTGCTCTAGCAAATGGATAAGATTCTTGCAAAATTGCTGCCATATAGTGTCTTCTTTTTAACAAAAGATACCAAGAGAACAAAGACAATTTGCTAATAGAAATACATTTTAAACTTGTTAAAAATGGAATGCTCTATCTGAATTATGAAATAAACATTTTGGGTTTTATATCCCTTTAAGGGTCAATGTTTCCAGTAGTCATCTGTACCTGTGCTTTGCTGATGTCTGTTTATTTCAGTAACTGTCACAGCCTTGAAAGATTAAACATCTGTCACTAGCTTAAAGGCCATGTTCTATACTATAATATTATCTGAAAATAAGCAGAGTTGCCCACATTCTACATGGGACTGCTGGGTCAAATAATTTATCAGGGACAATCTGTAGGTGACTGGGTCACAATAGTAGGCGGAGATAAAACCTACACTCTTGATCCCACCATGTATATTTTTCACAACTAAGCAGTCATTGTACCCATTTGCTGTCAGTAACATCTTTGATTTCTAGTAATATATGTAAATAGTAGTGATTTGATCCCCTTGACTGCTCCTCACACCATTCTGCTCCATAGGAGGCCTTTTACATCACCTAACACTCAGGGGCTTTAAGTGTCCAGTATTTTTGTATAGATTTTACTGATCAGCCTGCTAAAATACTGCACTGTCCAGTTTAATACTAGACACCTGGCAACCCTATTTGAGACTAATAAGAAGTATATTCAATGGCCCAACCTACTTAGCAGTGCTGGGAAGTGTGCAAACATAAGAAATAAAAAAATAACACACACTAGCCTTCACCTTGAACCTTTATATTGCTTACATACTTGTGTATGTTATAAGTAGATAGTGTATTATACTGGACTGGATTACAAGTGGGGCGCAAAAATGTTAGCGCTATTTTGTGCTTACATTGCTCAAGTCAAATCAATAGCACTTTTATTTTTGTACTCATGTTACAAGTTGAAAGTAAAATATTAGCACACAGTGAAATTCTAGGGCACTCTACCATCTGAATGTAACGTGGTGCGTTACTCCCTCACATAATAGGCTTCTATGGGGGCTCGTTGAAAACTCATGTCGGCTATTACTCGAGCACTAAGATAAAGGTGTGCTGCTATATTGAAGGTGCTTTAAGCCCAAGGTTAAAAATTGGAGTTACTTTTAATCTGTAATTTTCTATTGAAATATATGTTTTTAAAGATACACAAACACATATATCTATATATACATATATATATATATATATATATATATATATATATATATATATATACACACACACACACATTTATATCCACCTTTGAGACATACCTTACCCCCTTCAAAAGTAAGCCTTTATTTTTAATTTAATATGTATAAATATGAGTGAAATACTTTAATATATTATACTCGTGTTGTGTTCTATATATGTTCAGGAGTTAACACTTTACTGCAGGTCTCTAAAGGAGTGCATCATATGAGAGAAAATATTGTACCCTGCGCAATAGGGATATGCACTCTACGCTTTCGTTTGCAATCCACTTGTAATCTAGCCATGTATGTTTATAATATGATGGTTGCTTATTGTATAATGGTCACCATTTTCTTCTCTCTACAGTCAAACCAGTGCTAAGGAAGCCTCATGCAAGTGGACACATTATCAGTAGCTATGAAAGCCATGGTAAGCAGTAGCAATTGCTCTCAGATATCCTACAAGAAACACCTGACATTCCAATGTTTTTTTAGCATGGTCTGCATTTATATATCATTGTATATAATATGATTTATGATTGCAATTATGTGTTAAGATATTAACGGCTAGATTAAAGTTGAAGAGCAAATCTCTATGCACTTGTTTAAAATTTGCTTAAATACCTTTCCTTTTTGAATCGTAGCAGTTTAGGAGCAATCTTCCATTGAAATTCTGCGTATTTCCTAACCCACCATGAGGCTAATTTGCATTAGCCAATGGTAAGTTCTATATTGGCTTAGTTCCGGGTAGCGAGCATGTATTTAATGCATGCACACTGCCATCAGAAACTGTCAATGTTATAGCCCTGTAACACGTGACAAACAAAGATCCCACGTTTGGGCAAAGGAACTTCATTTACACTTGTGCGCAAGAATTTTATATATATGCCAACATATTTTTGCATGCGCTAGCGTTTCAGTTTTGTTGAATTGTTGAACGCGCACAGCGTAAATCAATATTTAAATTAGGAGCGCAGCGATTGCTCATTACTAAACGCTGTAGACACCACCAATTTAGTGGAGGAAAGTTATGATGATATTTACCAGATATACATTTATATTTTCTTGACTATATAAACTTCAATTTAAAAAAATAGTAAGTGCTATCTGCTACGTTTTATTTAAACTTTACAATGATATGTTTTGCATAAACATCATTTTCAAAATTTTTCTAATCCTTTAAAGGGACACTGAAACCAAATTTTTTTCTTTCATGATTAAGATAGAACATGCATTTGAAGCAACTTTCTAATTTACTCCTATTATCAATTTTTCTTCGTTCTCTTGCTATCTTTATTTGAAAAAGAAGGCATCTAAGCTAAGGAGCCAGCCAATTTTTGGTTTAGTACAATGGACAGTACGTGTTTATTGGTGGGTGAATTTATCTACCAATCAGCAAGAACAACCCAGGTTGTTCACCAAAAATGGGCCGGCATCTAAACTTACATTTTTGCTTGTCAAATAAAGATACCAAGATAATGAAGAAAATTTGATAATAGGAGTAAAATAGAACGTTGCTTAAAATGGCATGCTCTATCTGAATCAAGAAAGACAAAATTTGGTTTTAGTGTTCCTTTAACACTTTCTGATATACATTTTTATTAAAAAATATTGCACCAAAAAGTTATAAGGGCTCAAAGTTATGAGATCTCAGGTGTTAGAAAATGCTTTTACACAGGGATCCTTCAGAACATATTTATATTTGTATGTCTTTAAAATTGAATGTATACATACATATATACACATATAAATACATATACACATATAAACACATAAATATAATGTTTTGTTGCAATTGGGTCGCAATTTGTCCTAATAACAGAGGAGCATATGTATATTGTTGCGCACATCTGTAGTATCTGCCTTGTACTACTTTGGTTTCTACATTGCTCATTGAAACATTGGAACCTAGGAACCACAGCATTCCATCCAGGGAGACCAAACAAGTCTAGTCAGCTGTTGACTACAACACCCAGCCTGCCTTTACAGCACTACCTGACACCTCTGGAAGAGTTTTCCTTGCACATTCAGCTGGAGACTGAGAGGCACAGCTCGCTTTATTTGCACTCACAAATAGTGCAATACTTTTGCGAGTATTTACACTGTTCATTTTTTTGGAAGAGTTTGAATTTGTTTTTAAATGATGGACAGTATCTCATATCAGTAAAGATGGGGGGGAAAAGTTTCAGCTTTTTCAATTAGTCTCCAAACTACTTGCCTGTGCAAAATAGAATCCTCATTGTCTTGCAGAATTAGCTTTATCAGGGAGCTAAATAATGTATCATAGAATCAGATTATTCTAGAGGAATATTGTTTTTACAAACAAGAAGATACAGTAGTGGACCTCATGGCAATGGGACAAAATTTCTTATGATTCTCAAGGAGTTGTAACAAAAAGGTAGATTTAGCATTTCTTTCAGATTGCCCCAGAAAACCTTGAAACCCTTTTCTAAAAAAAGTCCTCATGGGTGAAATATGTGAACATTCCATTTAAGGATGTAACTTTTGCATCAATGTCCAATTTTTCATCCCTATCAAGAAACTATTACAGGCATTTATAAGAATCAAACCTCCATGTGGGAAAATGATGACATCATCATTAATTTGTATAGCACTGAAAAATTCCATAGTGCTGATGAAATACATCTTTAGTCTTACAGGATTTGATTTGTTCTTTAGCTGTGCTTTAGAACAAGACTTGTTTTAGACTTTCACGTTGCTGTCACATAAGAATCTGAGATATTCAGACCCTTTCATCATTGGAACCCTATATGCTGTATCTTAATAAATATAAGCTGCTGCTGAAATCAGTCCCAGAGTTCCTACTAATGGCAGTCAACAGCAGAATAATGCTTCTGGCTAGGTCAACAGTAGCTTTAAGAACTGTGCTAAGCTAAGCACAGGATACACAGGTTCCTTGTGGGTTGTCTCTTTTTCTTTGGCAGCAGAAGCTTAAACTTCCACTTTATATCTCTGTAACACTACAGTGTGGTCAATACTGACCTAATTTCATAAAACACCACAAAGTATACATTAGAGCATCCTCTAGTGGAAGTTTTAGTCACAAATGTCTTTATTCAGTTTCATTTATTAATGATTAAATGTATTTATTTATTTATTTTAAAAAATAAAGATGTAAAGATGGTGTTTTTCTGTGCTTCATCAAAAGAGAGTTGCGCAACCAGGAAACAAAGATATAACAGCTAGCCACTGCACCATCCATCCATCCAGGAGCCTTTCACGGAGAAAAACGTTCCCACTTTCCTGTAATCTTCTCTATTATTTGACAGTGGTTCATATTCTAACTTATTAAGTTATCAGTATAGTTTATTAATGTCATTCTTTATAAATTCCCTTTAAGTTTCAATTTCATAAGTCAGTTTTATTAATATCTTGTTTCTTATGAAATTAGCCAGGTGGGGTCGGATGTCACTATAAGAATATGTATACACCTACTCACATTTAAAGGTTGAATATAAATTCTCAGGGAATAGATATCAGTAAATATACTTGCAAAAAAATGCACCTAAAACAAAAAAAAAAATCTCATCATTCATTCAATTATGCAAACAACTTTGGTACCCTGAGTATTACACAGAGATTTAGGAATTGTTCAACGCAATGCAAAATATTGTTTTTCATCTTTTAATGTTATGTTTATTGTTTCTGTTTGTTATATATTGTCTATGTGGTAGACTTGAACACAATTATAAATCAAAATGAATGCAGTGTTTGATTAATGTACATAGCATTATTTACACAGTACATATTAGAAGTTATTAGTAAGCAGATTTGTAGAAAAGCCGGCACAACATCATAAAACAAAGTCTTTATTTTACAAATTTAAAATTACAGCAATTTTTCAGCGTTCAGCCTTAAGGATAGACATGTTAGTTATTAGTACATATTATTAGTATACTATTTAAACATATTTCTTAATGGGGACACTGTTGAATAGGTTAATATCTTATTTCAAATCTACTGATTCTCTGTATAATTAAACATATCTTTGCTAATCCAGTGAAATCTTTATATTTCTGTTTCACAGAAACTCATGTGCGGTTAGCAATTCACCCAAAAAACAGTAAACCGGAGATATTTAACAGACTGCCAATCCCAAAAGGTAAGCATTTTGTTCTTCATTTTTTTCTTATATAAAAACCTAGCACAATAAGTATTCTTGATTTATTTTCTGACTACTATTATGCCCTAAAAGTAAACATCTTGCTATCTAAAGGATAGACATTGAGATTGATTTGATACTTATGCATCACATAGACAAATTGATGGGTTACTATGATTAACTATAATACTTGCTATGTATTTAAGGGCTACCAGTTACTCCTGGAAATGGGCACAGTTGGGAAAAGTGTCCTCAGCCCAGTACCAAAGATTTTTACGGTAAGATATTCGTTAACCCTGTAATTAACATTATGCATTTTAGACTTTTCATTAACATGTCCAATCTGCAAGCATTTACAGAAAAACATTTTTTTAAAGAGCTTTATTAAGTTTTAACAATTTTCATTACAAAAACTAAGAAAAAGCAAATAAGCAGCAACAGAGGTAATTACATAGTCTCTAGGATTAATAGTCTCCAATAATAAACATGGAATCAAACATTCAATGGTCTAACCCCAGCCCACTCACCTGAGGCACAACCAAGGATAATATCTCAATATGAAATGATACACTTGTTCTTTATAGTAAGTTAATCAACTATATATCCTACAGTTATGCTATAGAGGTAGAAAGAAAAAAAATCTCCACAGCTATTTATTCTCTGCAGAAATCAGAATAACTTTTGTGTATAGTATTCATTCATGCTATTTGGTGGAGTGCGGTATGGCTTCCCCCCCCCCCCCTACTCAGCCTTGTCTCTTAAGGGTGCAATAAATATAGCTGTCTTCCACATTCCTTTTATTAGTACATCGATATTTAAAGAAAATGTTTGAAGGCTTGAACTAAAATTCTAAAAATGTATACATTTACTCCATATGCGAGTCTAACCCCTTTATGGTGGTTGGCATTTTATTTGTGTATTAACATGTTAATGTAACAAATCTGAGCTGTTCTCTTTAAAACTCCAAATCACCCATTTCAGGCCTTTAAATCTTTCAAACTTCATCATATTAATAAGGAATAATGGATTGAATAGAGAAAGAAGAAATGTGAGTGTGAGAGCAGAATTTTATGTCTGCAAGAAAATAAACTGTGAAATAGAGAGTTTAGTTAATAGGGTAAGGGTGTTTTATCCAGCCTAGGGGTCTTGTTGTATAGATGTGACTATATAACCTTAAACACTTGATATTTTGGTAAACATTTATTTACAATCTTTGGTATACTGGCTAGAAAATGAATTAAAGGCACATAAAGAAGCAATACTAAAATGCTAGCGCTCTATTGCTTGAATAGCAATAAAAGTGAAAAACTCACTGCTTAATGAAAAGAAGGTCCATTAGAAAGTGTATTACTACCACAGATGCTCAATGTGTATATTATTTCATTGTGCTGATTAGTACTTGTTGTAATGTTCAGTGGAAGGTTATGTAGAGAAAAAGGGATGAAAACCTACAGATTCCACACCAATTGTAGCTTTTCTTGTCTTGTTAGCTTACCCCTGGGATAAATCCAACTTAAAATCTATACCAGTAAACCTGAAGAACTTTGAAAAACTGGATGCATTTGCAGTGCAGGTATTTAGTCTTTCCTTTTGTTATGCTCTGAAAGTATTTTAAATACACCTATGTCCGAAATTATATTTTCTCTTGCAGACAGGAAAGAAAAGTACAGTAGAACAACTTGTAAATTCCCTGTTTAAGATGGCGCGTACTGACCTGGAGAAAGTCCGGGCTATCTGGATGTGGATCTGTCATCACATAGGTGAGGACCAATCACAGCTAAGTGTGGAAATATTCTCCATTTGCGTTGTACTATACAATTTAAAAAAAGGATAAACCATAGAGACTCTCTGATTTCAGCGGTCCTATAAAAGGACATTAAGTTATAATTTACAGTAATGTTATCACCTGAATTCCTGTCCAGATAGAAAGTGTGTACACACTTTAAAAATACTTGAGACTGTACATTCAAGGTCCCTTAAAACTCTGAAAGAGGGCTACGACCCATGAGTAACAATTGTCCCTTCAAGGGGTTTTGTGTAGTCATCAAAACCACTGAGCAGCAGACAAATCAGTATTTTGTTTGCTGAAAAGTCAATTATACTCCTTGCATAAGGTAATTAAGGTTGTGAATTTGTAACATAGTGAATCATAAAAATTATTGTATTATTCTTATAAGCATATCTAGGCAAGTGTCCCTGCCTGCCTTCCTATAGAAGTAGTCCGTATATATTTTTTCCAATGCAACAGAGAACTCTGGGTAAGATATGCAAATTAGATATACAATACCTTACAGTTTTTGCTTCCATACTGTGTCTGACTACAGAATCCATTTATGGGGTAAGTGCAGCAAAACAGAAACCACTTCTGGACAGCTGTTTCGAGTTTATTAACTATCATCAGCAGAAGATAGGTTTGCTTTGTTGCTTAGTGAAGCAATATTTATTTAAGCTATGGAGTAGATAAAACTGATATTAAAATCCTCCATTACATAAAAGTAAGAACCATAAAAATTGTGTTTTTTGTCTTGCTGAACTTACCCCATAAGGGGATTCAGTGATAAGACACAGTATGGAAGCAAAAACTGTGAGATATTTTATATCTAATTTGCATTTCTCGGGTGCATTGGAATCAATGTATACGTACTACTTCTATAAGAAGGCAGGCGGGGATACTTGCCTAGATATGCTGATTGGCTATAAAATCATTTTTATGGTTCTTACTTTTAAATAATGGAGGATTTTAATCTCATAGTTTTATCTCCTCTATAACCTAAATGAATATAACATATTTTGTAAACTTAATAGAATCTATAGGTATACTCAATAATATTAACTCATTTCCTACGTACGTTTTAACTGTTTGTTTTTTTATTTTGAGTCGTTAACTTTAGCAGTAGTGTGAGCATAATGTAATGTGGCCCCTGGATACTCACCATTAGTGACTGGACCTCCATACAATAAATGCAGATGTCCCTGCGCTAAAGCTATTCTACTATAGGTTAGCTAAAAGATAGACAGATGGACAGACAGACATATATAGAAAAGGTGCCATCTTATTTATCTTCTCTCTGTGTATCATCTTGGTCTATGATCTTCCAAAACTCGCCATTAAGTCCCATTGACCTCCTAATTTATGTATGTGTTTGTTTGTATATATATATATATATATATATATATATATATATATACATAAAACATTTGTTGTTTACTTTCAGAATATGACTTGGAAGGTCTGGAAAACAAGTCAAAAAGGTCTGGTGACCCAAGTCTAATTCTGCAGACTGGAAAGGGAGCCTGTGAAGGATACGCAGGTCTGTTTGAGAGCATGTGCAGGTAAGAGACAGTACAAAACAAAATAACAAAATAACAATCTTAACCCTGTAGTAAAATATACTGCTTATTTGAAATTCAGAGTAAGGGCGCCATGTACTAAATGGCGGGCGGACAGCTTCTCAACTCGCGAAGCTGTCCGCCCGCCTTCGCTACACACGGGCAGCGGATCTTTCGATCCGCTTGCCCGTATGTATCATTACACACTGATCGGATTGTGTAATGCCCGCCCCTTCAATCGCGCGACCAATCACGCGACTGAAGGGGCTGTCAATCACCGAGAGCGAGCGTGCTCTCTGTGATTTTGCTTCGCCAGCTAAGCTTACATTGCGAACCTGCCCCGCAAAGGCTCCGGAGCAGCTTTCGCTGCTTCGTACATGGAGCCCTAAGTGTTATTGCATTGTCTATTTATTATGCACTTGTCAATTCCGCAATTCTACAGTATTTAGTGGTCCATTAACACTTTAATCTCTATCAGAAACTGATATGATTATGATGATTATTTTTGTCCAGAACAGAAAATAATGTCTTCAGCTTCTACAAAAACAATATAACACGCCTTTTATAAAGTTTCTGCAATCTAGGACCCCAATTCTAATCTAAGCCTTAATAATCCATTGTATGAGCCTCTATTTGAAGTAGTAAAACCTCAAAAGATAACCAGTAAAAAAAAGCAAAAGATACCCAGCCAAAGGAAGAGTTAAACAGGATTTATTTTAATCATGTTTCAAATTAAAAAGTGTGATTTGCAGTATATTTATAACTGTAGAAACTGTTAATAGAAAGATGCTGTAATAAAGTTTTCTGATGGATTGGGGTGCTGCTTGTTGATTTGTCCCCGTGGAAGGTACATGGGGTGTTATTGCGTCATGAATACATTTGAAAATGTTGAGACAAATGGGTTATTGCCATGTTTCCTAATGGGGGTGACTTAACACAATAATCACTTAACACAATAATTATGTCTGATGGGAAAGTGGCAAACAGAAAGAGAAGCCAATGTGGGGACAGCAGCTACCTACCTGCCTCTGATAGCCCGGCTGTAGTTGGTTATTACTCCTTCACATGGTGACCTCAACAACTAACTAACCTGTCTTTGCAATGAAATGGCATCTGAAACTTACATTGCTTAGACTTCCTGACAAGTTCATTTAGGTAGCTTTCTACAGCTTCCAAAGCACAGTTAGGCAGTAATAGAAATATTTTAACCCCCCCCCCCCCCACAAATAATACAACATTGCCTTATTTCACGCACCCCCCCCCCCCCTTAAAAACATGAGGGAAACTTTTGTGAAGTCCAGTATCTTTTGAGGGGTGAAGTTTACATTCATACAAGCCACTTTTTTTTAATTTTATTGTTTATTTTTAGCGGGACAATACCCTACAAAGATTAGGAATTAGGGACAGCTAACACAAGTCACATGATTACTTTAACATTCAATCACATGCAGAAATGAAGCAAAAAAATCAAATACATATCTTAAAAAAGTCCAAAAGATAGCTCTCAATGTGTAATTAGAATATGAAATCATGTGAAGAAGTGATGCTTTGGAAATGGCAAGTGACAGGAGTTCTCTCACTTTGTATGATAACTATCTTGAAATTATGGATGTTTGCCATGTACTGTTATGAATATTGTGTTAGAAAAAGCCAACATGTATTCCTACTATTGAGCTTGCTGGTAGTGCCAAGCCCTACAGCACAGAGCATTTATGACAGTTACTAGCATATGTATTTACTAACCTTTTTTAATAAAGGGTTCCACTTAATAATAATAATAATAATAATAATACTACATTATGCTGCTGTTTGTTGTTATCCATTAACACAAACATACTTCTCTTTCCACCAGCCTTGCAGGTATTCAGTGCGTGAAGATCGGGGGCTACTCTAAAGGTTACAATTACGTAGTGGGGCAGACATTCTCAGGAGAGACCAACCATGCATGGAATGCTGTATATCTCAACAGGAAGTGGCATCTGGTGGACACCACATGGGGAGCTGGATTTGCAGATAGTAATAGCAATACATTTAGCTTCCGGTAAGCGGAAACCATTCTTTCAGTACTGACTGGCTTTGGACTGATAAACATGTGTATATGTGGTTGTAACAGGTTAGATTTAAAGAGACAGTCTAGTCAAAATTTAACTTTCATTATTCAGATACATAGGACATGTAATTTTAATCAACTTTTCAATTTACTTTTATCATCAAATTTGCTTTATTTTCTCTTGGTATTCTTAGTTGAAACTAAACCAAGGTAGGCTCATATGCTAATTTCTAAGCCATTGAGGGCTGCCTCTTATCACATGCTTTTTAAATTGCTTTTCACAAAAAGAGACATGCTTGTTCATGTGGGCCATATAGATAACACTGTGTTCAGGCACAGAAAGTTATTTAAGATTTAGAACAACCCAACGCTAAATGCAAGTCAATAGATAAACAGTCACAGTCATGTGATCAGGGGGCTGTCAGAAGGTTCTTAGATACAAGGTTATCACAGAGGTAAAAAGTATATTAATATAACTGTGTTGGTTATGCAAAACTGGGGAGTGGGTAATAAAGGGATTATGTATCTTTTAAAACAATACAAATTTTATTGTAGACTGTCCCGTTAAATAGCATGAAATATTCTTATTTAACCAGTTTTGCACAGGAAACATGCATCATTAGATTGTTTATGAATTGCTAAGGCCTAGAGCATATATTATTATACTTCTTCAGAGCAAGATGAGTCACATTATCAAGGAGAGAATTAATATTTAGCGTCACTTTTCATAATTTACATGGAAACCAAAGGTTTCTCCTGATTCATATGTTGTTGAGAAACATTGCTTGGTCTGTGGAAGATAGTGCAGTGATCCTCCACACCATGAAAGTAATGCATTGTATAACAATCATCCTTTAATGGAAATGTGTATTTTAGCTGTTATTTGTGCATTAAATAAGGCCTCATATGTCTGTACCATGGCTAAAGAAGGGAGAGAACTACACAGCCTTCCCTTCACGCCAAACATTTTCACAATCCTGGGTGCAAGTGAGCTAAAAGTGGGTTTTTGAAGACAGGAACAAGGAACTAGCGCCTAGATTTAGAGTTCTGCGTTAGCCGTCAAAACCAGCATTAGGGGGTCCTAACGCTGGTTTTGGCCGCCTGCTGGTATTTAGAGTCAGTCAGGAAAGGGTCTAACGCTCACTTTCCAGCCGCAACTTTTCCATACCGCAGATCCCCTTACGTCAATTGCGTATCCTATCTTTTCAATGGGATCTTTCTAACGCCGGTATTTAGAGTCTTGGCTGAAGTGAGCGTTAGAAATCTAACGACAAGACTCCAGCCGCAGAGAAAAGCCAAGAGTTAAGAGCTTTCTGGGCTAACACCGGTTCATAAAGCTCTTAACTACTGTGCTCTAAAATACACTAACACCCATAAACTACCTATGTACCCCTAAACCGAGGCCCCCCACATTGCCGCCACTCTAATACATTTTTTTAACCCCTAATCTGCCGACCACACACCGCCGCAACCTACATTATCCCTATGTACCCCTAATCTGCTGCCCCTAACACCGCCGACCCCTACATAATATTTATTAACCCCTAATCTGCCCCCCCAACGTCACCGCTACCTTACCTACAATTATTAACCCCTAATCTGCCGACCGGACCTCGCCGCTACTATTATAAAGTTATTAACCCCTAATCCGCCTCACTCCCACCTCAAAAACCCTATAATAAATAGTATTAACCCCTAATCTGCCCTCCCTAACATCGCCGACACCTAACTTCAAGTATTAACCCCTAATCTGCCGACCGGACCTCACCGCTACTCTAATAAAATGTATTAACCCCTAAAGCCAAGTCTAACCCTAACACTAACACCCCCTAAGTTAAATATAATTTTTATCTAACGAAATAAAATAAATCTTATTAAATAAATTAATCCTATTTAAAGCTAAATACTTACCTGTAAAATAAACCCTAATATGCTACAATATAAATTATAATTATAATGTAGCTATTTTAGGATTTATATTTATTTTACAGGCAACTTTGTATTTATTTTAACCAGGTACAATAGCTATTAAATAGTTAATAACTATTTAATAGCTACCTAGTTAAAATAAATACAAAATTACCTGTAAAATAAATCCTAACCTAAGTTACAATTAAACCTAACACTACACTATCAATAAATTAATTACATACAAATACCTACAAATAAATACAATTAAATAAACTAACTAAAGTACAAAAAATAAAAAAGAACTGTTACAAAAAATAAAAAAATAATTTACAAACATTATAAAAATATTACAACAATTTTAAGCTATTTACACCTACTCTAAGCCCCCTAATAAAATAACAAAGCCCCCCAAAATAAAAAAAATGCCCTACCCTATTCTAAAATAAAAATTGAAAAGCTCTTTTACCTTACCAGCCCTTAAAAGGGCCTTTTGCGGGGCATGCCCCAAAGAATTCTGCTCTTTTGCCTGTAAAAAAAACATACAATACCCCCCCAACATTACAACCCACCACCCACATACCCCTAATCTAACCCAACCCCCCCTTAAATAAACCTAACACTAAGCCCCTGAAGATCTTCCTACCTTGTCTTCACCACGCCGGGTATCACCGATCTGTCCAGAAGAGGGTCTGAAGTCATCCTCCTACCTGGGGCTGAAGAGGTCCATCATCCGGCTGAAGCCTTCATCCAAGCGGGGGCTGAAGAGGTCCATCATCCGGCTGAAGTCTTCTATCAAGCGGCATCTTCAATCTTCTTTCTTCCTGCTCCATCTTCATCCCGCCGACGCGGAACATCCATCCTGGCCGACGACTTCCTGACGAATGACGGTTCCTTTAAGGGACGTCATCCAAGATGGCGTCCCTCAAATTCCGATTGGCTGATAGGATTCTATCAGCCAATCGGAATTAAGGTAGGAAAATTCTGATTGACTGATTGAATCAGCCAATCAGATTCAAGTTCAATCCGATTGGCTGATCCAATCAGCCAATCAGATTGAGCTCGCATTCTATTGACTGTTCCGATCTGATTGGCAGGTTTTTTTTCAGCTCAAACGGCCCCATTGTTTCCTATGGGGGAATCGTGCACGAGCACGTTTTTGAAGCTGGCCGCGTCCGTAAGCACCGCTGGTATTTAGAGTTGCAGTGGCGGTAAATATGCCTGTACGCTCCCTTTTTGGAGCCTAAAACAGCCCTTCTGTGAACTCTAAATAACAGCGGTATTTAAAGGGTGCGGGGGGAAAAAAAGCATGCGTAACTAACGCACCCCTTTGGCCGCAGAACTCTAAATCTAGCCGTAAGGGAATGGGGTAAATTAAGTTTTCCTCTTTTGAGAAAGACTCTGGCAGCTGAGAGTTGCCAGTCTTGAAGGCAATAATGTTATAGCGCAGTTATATCCTTTTCTTTTTTTTAAGATGCATAAAGTGCTTCATTTTTCTTTTAAAGATGGTTTGCATAATTTAACTATGTTGATACTTACACATGATGTGCCGTTGCATTGTAAGATTTTTCTATTACATTTTCAGATAATCTGTTTTCGGGGCTTAGACCTTTGAATTTACAAATATTTTGTATTTTTTGTGCATTAGGTAACAAAGTATAGGATTGTAACTTTTTAAAGCCCTTATACTATGATGGTCATGTTCTCTCCATAGTGCCATAGATAATGTTGTTTGCTCCACTAGCTCAAAGGCTCCAGGAGTGGGATGTCCAGTCCCCAGGGAGGGGGTGATATTATACTTCCATAGAATAATTGCTATTTAGCTGCTATGCAGAACCCCAACTTTAGTCTCTTTTTGATGTGTTATATTTAATATTATATATTATATTTAATTTAGGATTTAGTGGATCGCAAGAGGAAAGTAAGCTCTATGGATAAATGGGAAGATGATATTAATAAGAATTCCTCCATACAATAGTGGGGCACCATTTTGCACAATTGTACAACTTTACATGTAGTGCTAATTTGCAAGAAACAACACCAAGGCACAGATGACACCTAAACCCTACTTGTTTGTTTCCTAATTAACTCCTTTTGTAGAAGGCATGTTTTAGAGGTTGTGTGGAAGTAAAGACATTTCTTATTGCTCATATGCTCTCTGGGATCAAGTGTCAATTTTATTGAGCCCTGTACTTAAAGGGACATGAAGCCCAAAATTGTATTTTATGTTTTAGATAGAGCATACACTTTTTTTTACAGCTTTCCAATTTACTTCTATTATCAATTTTGCTTCATTCTATTTGTATCCTTTAGTGAAAAAGCAACAATGCACTACTGGCAGCTAGCAATACACATTGGTAAACTAATAACAAAAGGCATATATTTGCAGCCACCAATCAGTAGCTAGCTTTCCTCTCCTGAGCCTAACTAGGCATGCCTTTTAACAAAGGATGCCAAGATAAATAAGCAAATTATATAATAGAAGTAAATTAGAAAGTTGTTTAAAATTGTATGATCTATCAGAATCATGAAAGAAAAATATGGGGTTTCATGTCCCTTTAATATGAATATACAATTGACTCTGCAACCACTGAAGAGAAAGCATAAACCTCTTAATATATTCATTGCTATAGGGTGTACAGCACTGTTCATAGCAAAATAATGGAAAACCAATATTCCACATTTTTCTATTGTTCAAGATAAAATTATATTTTACTATCAAATGGAAGATGTCTGGGCTGACTCAATTATAGGGAAGAATTTCTTGCACTATAGGAATATTGGATTTTACATATAGTTAAAGAGGAAGTGACTACTATTGCAGTGTTTTGTGTAAGATAATCCAAAAAGTGCTGTGGGGGCTTAGCGGAAGCAGACGATACTTGGAGCCTGAGCAATTTGACCATTAGCGAACAAAGTTGCATGAACCATTTTCATTTACTATTAGGTTTGTTTAGTTCAGGGGTGCCCTGCCCAATAGGACAATCGTGATCTACCATTTGATCACGAAGGAAATGCTGATAGATCATGGCCAGCTCTTTAATTGGTCCCGCTGGCGGGCCTACTCGCATAAGCAGAGCGTCACCTCTCAGGCAGCGTTGTCGTGTCATTTGGCTGTTCCCGAACCAGGTGGGAAAGTAGCTGATGTTGATTGGCTGCCTGTGAGGGAGACATCACGCTAGTGGCTTGTGGGAGAAGTCGGCGGGAAGAAGAGGCCATTAATGGCATGTGGAGGATTTCTGTAGTGGAGGATTTCTGTAGTGCAGTGTGCGGTATTCTTATTTTCTGTATGTATACTTTAACTACTGTTTATATTACTTCAAAGTAAATTCTTAACATAACTATTTCAAGGCTTGTTCCATCTGACTGCTTTTGGGCCAGACATCCTGCCTGATTTTATTACCCTCACCCTTACCCCCACCATGTGTTTAACTCTCTCCCCTCTTCACTACAGATAGCTTTTAAACTAAGAAAAGCTATCTGTAGAGAAGAGAGGAGAGATTTGTTGTTGATTTAATGTATTTTTTCTAAGAAACAGTGTGCTTTTTTTAGTTGGATCGCAGTTGAAAATTAGTGTGGTCACCCCTGGTTTAGTTTGTCCAGCCATATCTTTGTTGTTGATACAATTATGACCACTATAATGAACTCTGTTGTAGAAGGATTCAGGGGGGTCGTTGCTAATTTGT
This sequence comes from Bombina bombina, assembly GCF_027579735.1. Taxonomy (NCBI): domain Eukaryota; kingdom Metazoa; phylum Chordata; class Amphibia; order Anura; family Bombinatoridae; genus Bombina; species Bombina bombina. The sequence goes on from NC_069502.1 coordinate 223,748,489, forward strand.
AATGTAGACAACTTGCAAAATTGTAAAATGCAATAAAACTTTTTGTTAATAAAACAAATCATGAAAAACAAATTTTGATATACGAGGAAAAGTTGAAGTTTATCAACTTGTAGGGAGACTCTTTAGAAACCATCGTGTAGGAAGTCAAGTATTAATGGAATTCCCTAGTGAGGAACACTTTGAAGTTCTTATGTTACATGTTTACTATACCTGGATCATGTACAAGAATACTTAAATTGCCTGTTAGACAAACCGTTCTTATCTTATCTTTGAGTATCGATAGCTTCAATGTAAGAAATTTAAAGCCTGGATGATCCCCAGGTTCATGAATAAGTACATTAATTGCTATAGTTAGATTACAAACAACTTGATCATGATACAAAAAATACAGCTACCTTTATTTATTCCTATATGTTCTTTAATAACCTTTAGTAACTTGGCATACAGATGAAAGTTAAAAAGCACAAAATGGCCGTATCATCTTTGAAGGTCACTTTCAGTTTCCTAATAAATTAATAGAACTTTAAAGCTTGCCTGGATGGCAATATTAAAGGGACAAGAAACCCAAATTTTCTTTCATGATTCAGAGCATACCATTTAAAACAACTTTCCAATTTACTTGTATTATGTAATTTGCTTCAAACAAATTATACCTTTACAATGAAGCAAATTACATAATATAAGTAAATTGGAAAGTTGTTTTAAAATGTTATGCTTTATCTGAATCATGAAAGAAAAAAAATTGGGTTTCCTGTCCCTTTAGACAATGAGGCCTATTTAACAATTGTCTATCGGACCTGATCCGACAGTGCGGATCAGGTCCGACAGACATCGCTGAATGCGGAGAGCAATAGGCTCTCCATATTCAGCATTGCACCAGCAGCTCTTGTGAGCAGCTGGTGCAACGCCGCCCCCTGCAGACTCACGGCCAATCGGCCGCCAGCAAGGGGGTGTCAATCAACCTGATCGTACTCGATAGGGTTGAATTCCGGCGATTCCTGTCCGCCTCATCAGAGCAGGCGGACAGGGTTATGGAGCAGCGGTCTTAAGACCGCTGCTCCATAACTTGCGTTTCTGGCGAGTCTGAAGACTCGCCAGAAACACAGCCCTTCAAGCTCCATACGGAACTTGATAAATGGGTCTCATTGAATGCACTCCTTCCAAACAAAAAAATAACTTGCCCTTGAGTGATATATAATAAAGAGAGATAATGCTTAGAATTTAGTCATTCTTGCAACTGCATGTCTGATTTTAGGATAGGTGTTGTTACTAGATGCCATAGTTTGGCTTGCTGCTGTTATATCATTTTTGATCCACACAGGCATACAAAGGTTGGAATGGCCAAAGGAGTTATTAGTTGAGGATGAGATAAATATGTCCCACTTTGATGTATGTGATCTGATGCATGCTCCATCAGAGTGAATATGTCTCTCAGTCACTTGTAGACAATATCAGTATGAGTGTTAATCCCAGGAGCTGTGGTTGGATGTTAGTATAACCCAACATGAAGCCCTGGAAAAAACTTTTGCAGAGATTAAACAAATACTAAAAAAAGGAATTTGTTGAAATATACAATGCCCCTTTATAGTAATAGTAAAGTCAAAATTTAATCTAAATGGATTTTATAGAGCATAACATTTTAAACGATTCTCCAATTGACTTCTATTATCAATTTTTGTTCTCTTGGTATCCTTTGTTAAAGAGTAACTCTATGTTAGCTCAGGAGTGTGCACGCTCCTAAGCTCCATATCAGCCTACCTATCAATACTCCTCGACAAAGGATACCAATAGAACAAAGTAAATTTGATAATAGATGTAAACTTGAAAGCTGTTTAAAATGCCATGCTCTATCTGAATCATTAAAATTTAATTTTCACTTTACTGTCCCTTTAACATATAAAAAGAGTTAACAGGGTTGAATCAATTTGTGTAACAATAAATTAGTTAAATCACATTTAATGCCTTATGTAATAGATTTCAAACAGAACTGTGCACAAATTTTTAGATGCCATTCAGGAACTAAGATTCTACGGGGTAGATTTATTAAATGTCCGCCCAACATCGCTAAATGCTGACAGCATACGCTGCTGGCATAGTGAAATGCTTGTGCAATGCCGCCCCCTGCACATTTGCGGCCAATCGACCGCTAGCAGGGGGTGTCAATCATCCCGATCAGATATGATTGCTGTCCACTACCTCAGAGCTGACAGATGAGTTAAGGCACAGCGGTTTTATGACAGCAGCTTCTCAACTTTTGTTTCCGGTGAGCCTGAAGACTCGCGCAGAAACAGCTGCAATCACAACTTAATAAAATGGCCTCTAAGGGTTATCTTCATGATAACTTTCTCCAGATGGAAGAAAAAAAAGATATGACTGTCCCAACCATAACAATATAAATGTAGGCAAAACTATTGTATATTTACAGTTATAGAACTTTAAAGAATGTGTATATTGAGTTAAAGTGATTGTCAATCCTAGCGTTTGTGAAATGCTAGGATTGACCATTGGAACAAATAAAGGGGACTTTCATACATGATGTATAAAATACTTCATGCTGAAAGCTCCTTTATTTGTTTCAAGCGTTCGCCGCACTGAGTCACACATTGCCAAGCCAGATTTCCCGCACGACAATTAGCTAAGAGGTAAAAACTTCACCTCTTAAGAAAAACAGCGTTCTGCCATTGGCTGCCCGAGCAGCTCAGTGCGGTGAACGCTTAAAACAAATAAAGTCCCTTTTATTTGTTCCAATGGTCACTCCTAGTGTTTCACAAACACTAGGATTTACCATCACTTTAAGTAACTGCTGTATAACTTTTCATTGACCACATGATATAAAGAGGACAAGATATCTGTCAGAAGAATCCTGTTATGAGAGATCCTAAGAGTGTTGGTTTATTTTTTGCAGAAATGGTTGCATAGGTTCTCTGCTCACTGTAAACTGTTTTTATAGTGAATTAAATATTAACCAATTGTTCAATAATTTGACATCAAGAAGACCATGTTACTACACAAATTAAAGAGGTGTCCCTTCTCCAAATGATGGTTTTAGAGATAGAGATATAGTTTTAGAGCCCTCACGTAATTTATTAAACTAACTGGAGTGTCTAATGTGTTAGGAAACAAATATTTTCATATATTAAACAGAGAGCCAAAAATGATTATTTCAAATGAGGGGTGTTATGCCCTTCTAGGTTGCATGGAGTTATGGGATCTATTACTGGCTATCCCCATAAATTAAACTCCACAAGTGTAATGATTCATTCTCTCTCTCACTGTGAGCACCCATGACAGGGATAGTCCTAGTTTTGTGCATTTGAATTTCTTCTATATTAAATGATTTGTACATTAACAATGTAATAGAAATATGTTAGGCAATCAATGGGTTAAAAAAAAAACTCCCTTTTTTTTTTTAAAGATCGAATGTTCACAAAATGTTGAACCGTAAAATAATTTTAACAGAATGAAACTTTCTTTTTTACCAGCTACAATGAGTTCTATTTTCTGACTCACCCTGCACTGTTTATAGAGGAACATTTTCCTGATAACCAGAACTGGCAGCTCCTGCAGGTGCCTCTTTCACTGAAGCAGTTTGAAGGAAATTTGACTCATAAAAGCAGCTTCTATAATGCTGGGCTTACTGCATCTTATCCAGAGACTCTACAGGTGGAAACAGGTACAGTTTTAGCAAGGAACAAGGTTTGTGTAAAGAACTAAAGGTTATCACAAATACAGATAATTGATTGCAGTGGCTAAGGAAATAGGTCTCAGAAATTATATGGTATCCTTTATCTTTTAAGTATCACTATGGTGTAGTACAGGGTACAAGTAATATATACAGGCACAGAAATCAGCTCACGCATAGGACAGCACTAAAAAACCTGAGTATTAAAACTCACAATATATTAATATGCCAATGTAAATCGCTGCTTAGTGAAACATACAGCTCTGGAAAAATTAAGAGACCATTTTCAGTTTCTCTGGTTTTACTATTTATAGGTTGGTGTTTGAGTAAAATGAACATATTTGTTTTATTCTATAAACTACTGACATCATTTCTCCCAAATTCCAAATAAAAATATTGTCATTTACAGCATTTATTTGCAGAAAATGAAAATAGGCAAAATAACAATACAAAGAAGCAGTGTTTTCAGACATTGAGCTGCTGGTGCAACGCCGCCCCCTGCTGACTCGCGGCCGATCGGCCGCCAGCAGGGAGGTGTCAATCAACCCGATCGTATTCGATCGGGTTGATTTCCGGCGATTCCTGTCCGCCTGCTCAGAGCAGGCGGACAGGGTTATGGAGCAGTGGTCTTTAGACCGCTGCTTCATAAGTTGTGTTGCTGGCGAGTCTGAAGACTCGCCAGAAACACTGCCCTTCAAGCTCCGTACGGAGCCTGATAAATGGGCCTGATTGAATAATGCAAAGAAAACAAGTTCATATTTATTTTTAAACAACACAATACCAATGTTTTAACTTAGCAAGAATTCAGAAATCAATATTTGGCGGAATAACCCCGATTTTCAATCACAGCTTTCAAACTTCTTGGCACGCTCTCCACCAGTATTTCACGCTCTCCACCAGTCTTTCACATTGCTATAGGGTGACTTTATGCCACCTCTGGCAAACTTCAAGCAGCTTGTCTTTGATGCTTTGTAACCATTCATCTTCCTCTTGTTATAAATATAGGCATAGTGAGGATTAGATTGTAAAATCAGTCATCTAAATAGTAACTTTACAGGTTACCAAGTGAATACTCTTAAACCAATTTTTTCAGGAAGAACAAATATTTTCTTTGGCGTTGTGTAGCAATTACACACAGTTTTGAACTTTAAATAGCAAGCACAAGAGCAGTCCCACAGTTATGTGTATTCTATTTTTCCTTAAAGGGAACTTTATATTGTGGCTTTTTTATACAGCAGTCCAAGTCCTTAAAGGGACAGTTTACTCAAAAATTTTCTCCCCTTTAATTTGTTCCCAATGATCCACTTTACCTGCTGGAGTGTATTAAATTGTTTACAAGTAGCTCCTTTACCCTTATATTGGCATTTGAAATAGTTGATTTAGCATGTGGTATCCCCACCTATTCTGAAAGTTTGTGGCCGCAGGTCCCAGCTATAGATAAGCTTTGTAAACACAGCCAGCAGAAGAAATTACACTCCCAGTGTGATAAAGCAGAGATAAGGTAATAAAATGTTGATTTTCCATTGTTCTCTCTCAAAGTACTGGTGATTGTTTTATGTACAGATATAAGATAAAGAAGCAGGTATATGTACACAATGTGATACAGTAATGAGATCTGATTATACCTACAAGCTCAACCCATTTTATTAGGTTGTGGCTTCAAAACACAAAATCAGAGCTTTAACATACACAAAAAAAACATAAAAAGCTATTTTTTATAAAAAAAATTCTCTGCAGTTGGTAAAAAAAGCAATTGTAAACACATTAAGTGAAAAACTATTTTTCAGTATACTGTCCCTTTAATTAAGCAAACACCCTCGATCTTAAAGCTTTCATGCTGAAAGTTAATAGCGTGACTTATGTTTCTCTCTGTTTAATATTAACAGCAGATTATTGCTATAATCAGAGTTCTCTTAATGGTTTATGCTCCTTTCAATTAGCAGATTAAGACTTTAGAGTGGTTATGTACTTTATCCCTTGAGTAGCATTTATATAGTCCCAGATCCAGGTATTGATATACAGTTTCTAATTCTTCCTCCATATACTGCGTTTCTTAAAGATTTTCTATGCAATAGGCTGGGGAACTGGGATCATAATATTAGACTTTAAAGCCCCAAAATTTGGATTTTAAAGGATTTTATCATTTCTTCTGTACGGTCTTATTAGCATATCCTTGCCGTAACCAGAGTATCTACCTTTAAGTCTGTTTGCTCTCTTCAGATTCATATATGACAGCTATAAACTACTTATCTTAGAGCTGTATTCAGGCTCTCAGCATCTGTGTTTTTTTTGTTTTGTTTTTTTCCCCTCAGCTTTCTCCGGTAGACTGGCTCTGCTGTGTTTACCAGACTTTGTTGTGAAATGAGAATCCTTAGTCGGGTCACCGTGGTTTGGAGTATATATTATCTCCTACCCCTAGGGACGAATGATGGAGAGTGGTATTAGACTTCCAAATCAGGTGTACATGAAGGTGGTACTCCCACTCCTGCCCTTCGTGTGTTTAGCCCGGTGAGGGAGTTTCCTTCCTTTCTCCAAGGGCTTAATGATCTTGGGAGGTTGGTGGCATAGTTCTTTCACCAGCAGCGCAAATTTCATGCACCTGCTCCAGCTCCTCCCACAACGGAAGTCCATCCATCTTCCTCTTGATCAAATTCCAGAAGTTTTTAATGGGGATCAGGTCTAGAGATTGGGCCGGCCATGACAGGGTCTTGATCTGGTGATCCTCCATCCACACCATGATTGAATTGGCTGTGTGACATTGAGCATTTTCCTGCTGGAAAAAACAATCCTCATTGTTGGGGAACATTGTCAGAACAGAAGGAAGCAAGTTTTCTTCCAGGATAATCTTGTACGTGGCTTGATTCTTGCACCCTTCACAAAGATATATCTGCCCAATTCAAGCCTTGCTGAAGCCCCCCAGATGATCACCAAATCTTCACCAAATTTCAAAGTGGGTGGGACACATTGTGGCTTGTAGGCCTCTCCAGGTCTCCATCTACCCATTAGCTGGGCAAAGCTTAACATTTTACTCATCAGAGATGACCTGGAATCGAGACAGCCCAATCTTCAGACCTAACACCCCATTGAAAACCTCTGGAATATGATCAAGAAGAAGATAGATGGTCACAAGCCATCAAACAAAGCTGAGCTTCTTAAATGTTTGTGCCAGGAGTGGCATAAAGTCACCCAGCAGTAACGTGAAAGACTATTGGAGAGCATGCCAAGACTTTTGAAAGCTGTGATTGAAAATCAGGGTTATTTCGACCAAATATTAATTTCTGAACTTTTGCTAAGTTAGAAAATTAGTATTGTGTTTAAAAATGAAGTTTAAACTTGTTTTCTTTGCATTATTCAAGGTCTGAAAACACTTAATCTTTTTGTTATTTGACCAGTTGTCATTTTCTGAAAATAAATGCTCTAAATGACAATATTTTTATTTTGAATTGGGAGAAATGTTAGTGGTTTATAGAATAAAACAAAAATGTTCATAAATAGTAATACCAGAAAAACTAATAATTTTGCAATGGTCTCTTAATTTTTTCCAGAGCTGTATGCAAAAGCCATTACAGCAGGAAAAGGAATCAGTTTTCAGTCTAGGGATTTTGAAATGGGATGTTGTGAAAACCTTACATCAATTATTTTTCAAAGGAAAGTAGCAATTAACACTTTTTCCCTTTTTTTCCTAAAGTAAACGGAAAGGCTATGTTTTCTATTGAGGGCAGTTCTCCTGCATTATTTTCATTTATGCTGAATAAAACTGAGAAGCCTGGGCTAATCACACTTACAAAAAATGGAATGCAACTAGAGGTATATCCACAAGTGACAGGACGCCACAAGCTTGAAATCTACACAAAACCTTATGGAACATCAAAAGAGAGCTATGACAAGGTTTTAGAGTATATCATCCACTGTGGATCTGTAGTACCCACTTTCAGAATCCCCAAAGAGCTGGACATTATAGTTGGGCCCAGCTGGCTGACAGAAAAGAAAGGGTTTCTTCAGTTTAGTTGTCATGACCCTGTTATCAATACTGATGATGGGTGCTGCACAATTGGTTTCACACTATCAAAAAAGACAATTGTCATAGCAACATTACATTCTGATTCCATTAAACCTGGAGATGAGTGGAGATACGTTTTGCAGACAATGCGTGGAAACAGAACAGAGTTTAAAATCAACCTACCAAAACAAGGATACTATGCCCTCAAATTACATTACTCCACCAGCCCAGGGAAGTTTGATTGCTTTTGCAATTACCTTATTGTTTGTATGAACCCAGAAGTAGAATGGCCTCCCTTTCCGAGAAAGTTGCAGAATCCTGTTGGACCCTCTGCATTAATGGAGAAAAAAGGTCTTCTTCAGCCATCTCATCGGGACCCTATTATTTATACATCAAACAGCCAATGCTCAGTTTCCTTTATGTTAAAAGATGATGTTGCAATTGTCACAGCGCTCCTTTCTGAGGACATCTTGCTGGATCACCAAAGAGAAAGGCAATATGTCATACAGTCCCAAACTGGAAACCAGGTTGACCTACAGATTCGGCTGCCTCAACAAGGATCATATGTACTCCAGATCTTTGCTGGCAGCAAGTCATGCCCCACTGCTTTTGAATATGTCTGTAATTACCTGATTTGCTGTTCTAGCAGTGAAGTCACCAGTCCTACACAGGATACAGTTAATTATATTGTGGACAAAATTATGTTACTCAATCCATCTCAGTCGGGTTACATCATTGATAGTCCAAATGGGCTCTGCACTCTAAGCTTCTCTTTGGATAGAGAAAGAAACTGCTTGGCCACATTGCACAGTAATCATGCCAAATGGAATAAACAAATGGAACGAAGATACATAATGCAAGTTCAAAAGAAAGATCACGTTGAATTTCACATTCAGCTGCCCAGAGCTGGCTCTTATGATCTCAGAGTTTACACAGATAGCAGATTGCAACCTGGCAATTACGAGTTTGTCTGCAGCTATGTTATCTCATGTACCAACACAGATGTATCATGGCCAACTTTCCCAAGCAAACTACAGAATCCTGTTGGACCCTGTGTACTCTCAGAGAAAAAAGGCCTACTGAAACCATTGCTTACAGAACCGGTTATCCACTCTGCTGATGGGCGTTGCTCTTTAGCTTTCATACTCAAGAGAGATATGGGAATCTTCGCCAGGCTACAATCTGATGATGTACTTTTGACTGAGGAGGCAGAAAGGAGATATGTTTTGCAAGCCCAAAGACAAAAAAGGGTGGAATTCCATGTACAGCTGCCACAAGCTGGTATGTATGTTTTGAAAATATACACAGAGACAGAGCAGGGAACTTTCAAATTTGCTTGTAATTACCTTATTTGTTGTGTTAACTCTCAAGTTAATTGGCCTCTACTTCCACATGAACTAAGCAACCCTGCTGGTCCCAGCTGTCTCTCTGAAAAAATGGGTCTACTTCGTCCATCTCACCTTGAACCAATCATTTATACTGATGATGGTCGATGCTGTGTAAGCTTTACTTCGGACGCAAATATTGATATAGTGGCAACACTGCATGCAGATGACATACAATCAGATGATGCTCGAAGGAGGCATATATTCCAAGTTGAAAAGGAAGGCCAAGTGGAATTCCAGATCCGTCTTCCCAAAGGAGGAACCTATGTTCTGAAAATCTGCAGCAAAAAGAAGTCTGATCTAAGCAATGATTATGATTATGCCTGTAATTATCTCCTTTGTTGCTCTAACACAAAAATAAGGTGGCCATTCTTCCCAATGAGGTACAGTGCATGGAACAACTGTTATGAATTAATTGAGCCACTTACTGGAATCCTGCCAACAAACAGTGATGTCCGATTCAAAATCAAAGCAAGGCAGTTAGCAGCTGTGTCTGTCAAAGGCAAGAACTTCTATCCTCTCACATTAGGTGAAAATGGATGTTGGGAAGGGACATGCAGTACAACAGGAATCCAGGATGTTCAAGTGTTGGTGACAAACAATCTGAATAAAAGCTACACCTTGGTGCTAAGTTATCAAGTAAAGGATGTGAATCCACAGAGACAGTTAGAAAGTTTACCTTGTCCTTAGTTTAGCAAATGTGTATTTCAAGGCCTGTTCCCAGACAATATGAATCAAAATAAAGAAATGTCACTGCCACAGCTAATAGAGCACATACTGGACATGCAACAACGAGAGAATAAGATGTATGTTGTGACAGTTACCTTCAACTCATACCTCTTACATAGCAACTGAAAACATGACTCAGAAATGTCTATTGTCACAGTGTGCTGTTACATAAATTGTCTAATAAGGGCGTCTTATATGTAATCTTGATTGTGAATTTTGCTATCTTTCAACAACTAAATTTATGTGATTTAATAAAAAAAATAGGATGTACAGTAAATTCTGATAGTAGTCAGAATAATAAAGGTCACTGTTACCCCTGACTGTTTATGTATTATATTTATAATGTGTTAGCGATTAGCTTGTAACATTTTTGTTATTAAGATTGTCAGTTTTCCCAATCCTAAATGTGGAGAAAGGAGAAGAAAGTTTAGTTTATTGAACTTTTTTTTTCTTCTAATGCCAGAGTTTACTTTATACTGGCAAATAACACTGCTAAATTCACTAAGGGATGTCATTAGCCTCACCAGTTTTACAGGCCTCACCAGTTCCTATAGGAGCCAGCTCATAAATGTACAAGAGATATCAGAGGGAGGGCTTGACCAAAGTCACATTTCTGTTTCTCATCTCCGAGGCCTAGAAAGGATCCAGCAACACCAGGCTAAATTTAAGGTGTGGCTAGAGGAGGGAAGTGGAGGGCACCAACAGGTGTTTTATGGGGTTCTAAACCTGGGCACCTGTACCTAATTTTTAGGCCCCAGTGGCTCACTGGGTTTGTTGAGACCTCTGTTATTCTATGCAACTATTCCTCCCTCAACTATCCATTTTAGTTAATAAACTTCATGAAATAACATACACATTTGGAGATGGCGAGGTGAGTGAGGCCATAGAGTTCTCCTTGAGAACTCTGCACACCACGTAAAAAAATTAATCAGGAAATGCAGCACTATATATTACAAATACCACAGTTCTGTTATGTAACTGATTCTCAATTGTATTTTTTATTAAAATAAAAGTGATTTGTTGATTTTTTTACTTCAATTAAAATGTACTGCAAAATGTTTGTTTTGTTTATTTGTTTTGTTGTATCAATGAAACTTCTCCCCTATATGGTATGTTGTGAGTCAAACTGATAGAAATAACTGTAAATTATACAACAAAGTTCTATGGTGTTATATAAGCAATTAAATGTAGCATAATAATATTTAGAATAGCTTATTTTTCACTGTAGAGAAAAATATAGTGCTAAAGGACAAATTTGCTAAGCTCTTTTTCATGGTAAAAAGAAACACATTCTCCATTGATTCTGTCTTACATGCAAAGCCTATATTGCGTACATGATCAGCAGACAACATAAAACTGGGAAACAAACAAGATTTATAGTTACAATAAGTTATTTATGTTCAATGACAGCACAAGATGCATTGCCCCTCAGTAAGCAGCTTCATTCTGATATCAAAAGTGTTTGGGATTCTTCCCTGTTTCTAAAAGAACCTATCATAAACAACACAAATAACATACAGTATAGGCAAGCTTGCAGAGATGGTCTCTATATGATTTATTTTCCATTTGTACTGAGTAACATAACATGGCACTAGTGTAGTTCAAAGACGTGCCAAGATGAGGTTTCATGTGCTGTCACTGACAACATCAACAAATTCATTTACCATAAATATAAATCTTATTTTATTTGTCAATAAGTTTTTAAGGCTGCCCTGTCTTAGGACTAAAAACTTTCATCAAGATGTTATTATTGAGTATTTAAATATAGTTACACAGAAAATTTTGTGAACATATGGAAAGGGTCATATGATTAATTTGCATAATTGTTTAACAAATGCTTAGTTTTTATTTGATAAGGACAAATCCACAGATGGGACCTTAAATAGGGCAGGCCTGTGCTTGATCCAATAAATCATATCAATGGAAGAGCAAATCAGCTCTTAATCACCATATTAAAGATCTTAAGGTCCTTACTATTGCCAGAATGAAGAATAAAATAGTGACCTGATATAATTTGTGGCATGCAAATATTAAATCCACTAGATCTAGGACGGAGGCGGAGCTAACTCTGAAGTTGAACGGTCGCACATCTCAGCAGCTCCAGCTATACTATACATAAAAAACAAACTTGACGACCATTCAAACCCAAATATTTTACCACAACGAAGATCCGTAAGCTCAGATGACCTACACAGTTAAATCTAAAGAGAGGAATACTAGATAGATGATGCCTCACGGCCCTGGTGCTTATCCTGCTGACAGGAGATCTTGGGAACGGCCATCTTTTGACCGAAGCGGCAACTGACATGAAGAATGAGACCGGCTAAAGGCTAATCTTATACCTTCAATTTAGGTACCTACTGCACAGTCTTAATATGGAGGCTACAGCGTACATTATAGAGGAAATAAGTAACTTCCTAGAGGGCTGCCGCGATATGTGAACACACACTCAAAATGGGTTCCCAGCTAGCAGAAGCAATTTCTGCAGAACATGATGCCCTTAAACCCATCTCCACAACTGCTTACAAAGGCGGTGACGCTCTGGGGCCCCAGCGCTCACCACCTACTTGGCATGGAATAAGGAATGCTATAGAAACGGAGCTTGCAAAAGCAGCAAATCACACGAATGGATCGGACGTCGGAGGCAAAAAATCTAAGGCAGAGCGCTTAAGTATCCCAAGAGCTATCTACGTCGTAACAGATAGAACAGTCCGCATGATTCAAGTAAATCACTAGATGGCTGAAATACTTATGGCGAGGAAACGTCCTCAGTTAGCGATGGAGTTACCCTTCAAGAGACATCACAGTGAACAAGCTTGGTGCGTGGGAGACATGGTCTCTACAGCATTGTTTAGGACACATCGACCAGGAGCGCTGCAGAAGAAGTTTGGGGTTGCATGTTTCGCTGATGGGAGTCAGTATGCACAGTTGCAGGTGAAATACAGCTATCATCTGAGTCGGCTCTGGAGCACTGGAGTGGGGTAGAATACCCTACCTCTTCTGAAAGTAACCATCATAACCCTTTCATAAAGTAACCTACATAGTTTATTTTGCAACAGCTCATTCTCACCAGGAACTATTAATGAAGACAGCAATGTCAGAAGTCCCAGATCTTTAAATTTTTATGAGACAGCCTTGTTCCCAGTTAGATATCTAATGTTGATAACATATATTCTGCACTTCAAAGTTTATATTGCAAATATGAAGGGTCTCTAACTAGCCCAACATGGAGCTTGACCTATTATGGAAGGGGCTAACTGCTACAGCAATAGATTGTCTTTTGGCATAATAAATGATAAGCAAAACAATACCAGTTACCCTACCTCTTATGTTTTATATATATGCAATTGTAAATACCTACTAGTTTGGACCTGAGTGTATACATATATTTTGGCGATCGTTGTTATAGGTGTAAGGGATTATATATAGTGGCCATCTCATGTGTCAAGATTAACCTTCACAAATTTATATGAAGCAGTTCGGATGCTCAGTCTACGCCCGAGTATGAGTAGTTAGATTAGATTGCCATTAATATTTGAGACACACTAAAATTGTTTTTGAATGACCTATAATCCCCTATCCTGATCCTTACATGCTACCTCTTCTGAAGTATTTATATACATTCAGTGCATTAAGCGACGTTACTGGTCACTAAACTCAAGTAAAGTGACCTTGCATTCTATTCCGATCAGCCAATAGAATGCGAGGTCGATCCGATTGGCTGATTGGATCAGCCAATCGGATTGAGCTTCAATACGATTGGCTGATTGAATCAACCAATCGGATTTTTCCTACCTTAATTCCGATTGGCTGATAGAATCCAATCAGCCAATCGGAATTCGAGGGACGCCATCTTGGATGACGTCCCTTAAAGGAACCTTCATTCGTCGTTAGTCCGTCTGGCCAGAAGGATGTTCCGCATCGGAGGTCTGGAAGATGGAGCCATGGTTGGATGAAGATAGAAGACACCGCTTGGATGAAGACTTCTACCGGATGGAGGACCTCTTATGCCTCGCTTGGATGAAGACTTCTACCAGATGGAGGACCTCTGCTTGCTCCGCTTGGATGAAGAATTTGGCTCAGCTGGGTGAAGACGACTCAAGGTAGGGAGATCTTCAGGGGGTTAGTGTTAGGTTTTTTTAAGGGGGGTTTGGGTGGGTTAGAGTAGGGGTATGTGGGTGGTGGGTTTTAATGTTGGGGGGGGTTGTATTTTTTTTAACAGGTAAAAGAGCTGATTACTTTGGGGCAATGCCCCGCAAAAAGCCCTTTTAAGGGCTGGTAAAAGAGCTGATTACTTTGTAATTTAGAATAGGGTAGGGCATTTTTTTTTATTTTGGGGGGCTTTATTATTTTATTAGGGGGCTTAGATTAGGTGTAATTAGTTTAAACGTCTTGTAATTCTTTTTTATTTTCTGTAATTTAGTGTTTGGTTTTTTTGGTACTATAGTTTAGTTTATTTAATTGTATTTAATTGTAGGTAATTGTAGTTAATTTATTTAATTAATTTAATGATAGTGTAGTGTTAGGTTTAATTGTAACTTAGGTTAGGATTTATTTTACAGGTAATTTTGTAAGTATTTTAGCTAGGTAGCTATTAAATAGTTAATAACTATTTTATAACTATTCTACCTAGTTAAAATAAATACAAAGTTGCCTGTAAAATAAAAATAAATCCTAAAATAGCTACAATATAATTATTAATTATATTGTAGCTATCTTAGGGTTTATTTTACAGGTAAGTATTTAGTTTTAAATAGGAATAATTTAGTTAATAATAGTAAGTTTTATTTAGATTTATTTTAAAAATATTTAAGTTGGGGTGTTAGGGTTAGACTTAGGTTTAGGGGTTAATAAGTTTAATATAGTAGCGGCGGTATAGGGGGGCAGGATAGGGGTTAATAAATTTAATATAGGTGGCGGCGGTATAGGGGGCGGCAGATTAGGGGTTAATAGGTATTAGGTAGGTGGCGTCGGGGTCCGGGAGCGGCGGTTTAGGGGTTAACATATTTATTATAGTTGCGGTGGGGTCTGGGAGCGGCGGTTTAGGGGTTAGTAAGTTTATTTAGTTGCGGCGGGGTCCGGGAGCGATGGTGTAGTGGTTAATATGTATAAAGTAGGTGACGGCGGTGTAGGGGGGACAGATTAGGGGTGTTTAGACTCGGGGTACATGTTAGGGTGTTAGGAATCAATGGGATATCGGGCAGCAGCGAACATGAGCTCTCGCTGCTGTCAGACTCCCATTGATTCCTATGGGATCCGCCGCCTCCAGGGCGGCAGATTGAAAACCAGGTGCGCTGGCCCGGAATAGTGGCGAGTGTACCTGGTAGTAGTTTGATAACTACCAAAAGTAGTCAGAATGTGCCGAACTTGCGTTCGGAACATCTGTAGTGATGTAACCATCGATCTGTGTCGGACTGAGTCCGGCGGATCGTAGGTTACGTCACTATATTCTACTTTTGCCGGGCTGTAGGGCTTGATAACTAAGGCAAATCAGCCTCGCCACAAATACGCTGTGGAATTCCAGCATATTTGCGGTTGACGGCTTGATAACTAGAGGCCATAGTGAGCACCAACATATTAGAATTTGCTTCTGTCTTGTCAAATATATTCCCTATTCCCTTACTTTAGATAGTACTGTTAACAACTACTCATACTGTTTGCATTTGTGATCCTTTAATGACGGTCAAGTAAAACGGGAAATAGATTATAATAAAAAAGAGGTTAGATAACGAGTACATTTGCTAGTCACTATTATATAGAGTTAAGTCTATCCAAGAGTGTTTTATTTTATACCTTCCTTATAATTATTCTATGGGATGGACTATATAGACTATGTAGATAGATATACCATTGTACTAGCTAGCGCATACTTATATCTCTGATTACATTGTAACCTTGTGTTATTTTTCTGTATATGTAATAATCTTAATAAAAAAAAATATTAAAAAATAAATTAATCCACTAGATCTAATTTAATAGCCAAGATTTACTGGTATGGTATTGTTTAGTTTACATTTACAATCTCTGAGATAATATTTTAGGTATTAGCCACCTTAGTAAGGAAATGATGAAGTAGTTCTTCACTCTTTTATCCTATGCTCTATGTATATTACAAAAAGAGGGAAAAAACTAATGTACGTTATTTTTTGGTTGTGTGTAAGATTACCAAAAGGATTAAAACTTCAATTAGAGATTATACACAGGGTTTCCAGGTCTTAACTTAACTAATTGGTCTTGACCTGAAGTCGGATGCTGGCATATGACTTACTGGGGTTGCAAGACTATGGGCGTGATTGAAGGTGTGATGTTTGCATATGACTGATGGGAGCAACAGTTCAACAAGATCATCCGCTGGTTACCCAGTGCTGTATACCCTACTTATGGTTCAAAAGACTGATGTTACAAAGCATGCACTACCAAATCCACACCCCAATGGTATCATTTGGGCCAAGTATTTTTGAAACCTTAAATTAAGACAAAACATATAGGTGAATATTTGTCTTCTTGTATGGTAATAGTCTTTAACATCTATAGAACTAGAAGCCAACACTTTATGTACTTGGAATGAATGAAGTTAGGCAGAACTGTTAAGGAAGCCTTGTAGAGGATTCTCTTATTACAAAAAATAGAAATAATAGTTACTTTAAGCTACACTGATCTATTGCTAAAATAAAAGATAATTTACCAATAAATGCCTAGATTATCAAAGTGTGGTATGGAACGCTTATAATGATTGTGCACGATTCATACCACTCATATCTTTGCACTCAAATTACAAGTCAGTAGTTAATATTTATCTTGGATAACTAGGATGCGTAACTATCCTAAAGTAATAGATTTCTATGACAGCCCATGCTAAAATTATTTGTGTTTGGTAACACTCAAGATCTAAACTTCCACTCAAGTAGTAGAATTTTTCCCTTAGTGCTTTGCTGTTGTGAATATGACTTAAAACCTGCATTACTTATTCACACACTCATATGCAACAAATAAACACTTGATCCTTTCCCACTCTCGCCCCTTTGTCATAAAGTTTAGTAGAGATAAATGTTTTTATCACCACATCCACATCAATGGAAACTTGGCTATGTTTGTCTATTTGCAGCAACTCTCCTTTAGACACCTGCAGTGAAACCTAGATTACAAAATGGCAGTACCCATACCTAGAAGAAGGTGCCTGAAATGTATTCAGTGTTTAATGTCCCTTTAATGTGTATTTGAATGCACCATAGCAAGGGTTCATATTTAATACTAGGCTTTCAAAGGTATTACATGAGAAAGGGGTAATTCAGATTATGCACAAGCTCAACACTTAACCAGCAGCTTGTTACACAAGTGCAATGAGTGCCCTACTATAGTTTGCCATTGAAAGTATGAGGTGCACTATAGAGGTACTTGTATTTTAAAAAAAATACTTCATATTAAGGGTTTACAATATATGATTTTTGATTGATCAAAAAGAGCACTAACAGTAAACCTAATCCTGCAGACCCCTATTAAGCCAATAAAATACAAAAGTGCAGACACTGTCCCTTTAAGAACAGATCAGCGTATACATCACACTCATATTGATATAAATAAAATGAATATTTATTAGGGCAATAAAAAACAAACAAATTCAACTGAGCCTATATCAGGGATCCATGAATAAATGTTACTGGTATCAATGTTGCAACTTAAAATATATCATAGCCATGTAATGTGGCACAACGTAATCAGCAGTCTGTTAAAGTTCCACCTGGAGTTCATATAAGTGTAACAGGACAGGGCTAAGTAAGCCTCTCTTCTTAGTGACTGGGAATTCACAGTATAAATCACTGCAGCATGAAAACAGACCAAGACCTAGAGACCAAGCTCACCGGACCACCAGATCTTCCGCAGGGACTCACCAGCTCTGACTTGGTATATGTTAATATGCAGGTCTTCTTACCCCTTATGCCAGGACCGGCTGTATCCAAAATACACTGACTCTGTGTGTCCACCTCCAATTCGTGGTGTTGCTGCTGCTTTTTTTTCCAAGACTGGTGTTCCATAATCAGGAAAAACATGATGCAAATTTGTGCTGTATGAATATGGGTACAAATACAGTTCAAGTAGACAGTGTCCCTCCAATCAGAGGAGAGGAATGGGCTCAGTGAACAGAAAATGTACACACTATTTAGTTGCTTATAGTGTGTCTATCCAGCTACACATTTCACTCCACAGCTGATCACTCTCAGGGCTTTATCAGGCATGACAAGTTGATGCCTGTATCATCCATTTGCCTATATTTATACATGCCACGGGTGTATTAACTCTTGATTGCCCTAAGTGCAGTACCATAATATTAACTGTTTAAATACAATCACAGTGGTCGAGAATGGCAACCCCCAATTCAAAATTTTAACAGTAGGATTCTGCATATATACAACACCAAAATAGGCAAGTAACAAGCTTTTGCAAATTAACAATTCTTATCAATACAGAGGAGCAAGCTTACTTTATATATGTGTTTATTACCTGCATCAAATATAAGGCTTATCATTTTAAGGCTAGCAGATATACAACACCAAAATAAGCAAGTAACAACATTTTGCAAGTCAAAAATTCTTATCAATACATTTGAGCATGCTTATTTTATCTATGTATTTATTACCTGCATCCAATATAACGCTTATAAATTTAAAGCTAGCAGATATAAAACAGGGATCTTGGTATCATTAAACCAAAAAGGGAGCATAATTAAGCTCTTCATTTAACCCCTCTGGTTGTAATGAATTCATATTATACATCCATTTGCACTCTGAAATAAGGAGTAGGTTGTCCCAGTCTCCCCCTCTCTCAGAGATATCAATCAATTCTAAGCCCATGAATCTAAGTCCCTCAACACTACGGTCATGACACTCATAAAAGTGACGTGCCACACCACTATCTTTAATTTTCTCATTGAGTATGTCCCTTCTATGTTCTTTCATACGTTCCCTAGACTCACGATAGGTTTTTCCTACATAGAGGCGAGGGCACGAACAAGCTGCCATATAGACCACCCCCTCACTCCTACAGGTGATTTGTCCTTTCACTCTGTGTTGTTTACCTGCTGAGTCTGAAGCAGATCTACCTCTAAGAAGATGTTTGCACATTTTACATCTACCACATGTATAACATCCACTCCTCTTTTGTTGTTTACCCAGCCATCCGCTTGTGCCTTTATAATGGCTATGAACCAGTTTGTCCTTTAGGGAGGGGGCTCATCTAGCAGTCATAAGTGGGTATGTTCAAACAATTTTTTAAAGATCATGATCAGCAGTGATAATGTTCCAATGTTTAGTGAGTAGTGATCTCACTTCCTCCCACATATTGTTATAGGTGGTTATAAACCTAACCTCTGAGTTGACCTTCTGCTCTTTTTGCTGATAAAGCAACATTTGTCTGGGTGTATCTCTCGCCCTTTTATAGCCATAGTTAATGACCTTCTGTGAATACCCTCTAGATTTAAATCAAGTATTTAGATCATCTGAAAAAATCTTAAAACTAGTTTCAGACGAGCAGTTCCTTTTTTGTCGCAGGAATTGCCCTATTGGTATAGCATTAATTTGATGCCTAGGGTGATGACTGTTGGCCTCTAATAGTGTATTTGCTGATGTGTCCTTACGATATGTTTTTGTGCATAGATTATCACCTATCCTAGTAATTTTTAAGTCAAGGAAGGACAGGGAGTCATAGCTCCATTCATAGGTAAACTTAAAGGGACACTGAACCCAAATTTCGTCTTATGTGATTCAGATAGAGCATGACATTTTAAGCATTTTTCTAATTTACTCCTATTATAAAATTTTCTTCATTCTCTTGGTATCTTTATTTGAAATGCAAGAATGTAAATTTAGATGCCAGCCCATTTCTGGTGAACAACCTGGGTTGTTCTTGCTGATTGGTGGATAAATTCATCCACCAATAAAAAAGTGCTGTCCGGCAGGCTGAACCAAAAAAAAGCTTAGATGCCTTCTTTTTCAAATAAAGATAGCAAGAAAACAAAGAAAATTGATAATAGGAGTAAATTAGAAAGTTGCTTAAAATTGCATGCTCTATCTGAATCATCAATGAAAAAAATTGGGTTCAGTGTCCCTTTAAGGTTCTAATAATTAGAGTTTGGATGTGCCATGAATTTGGAGAGACTTTCAGGAGTCCCTTCCCATAGCATCAGCACATCGTCAATAAAACGAATCTACAGTGCGATACTCTCCAAATTCATCTTCCACATCCGAAATGGTTTGTGTCTCCCATCTACCTAGATATAAGCACACATCGGTGGGGGCACAACAGGCCCACGATGGCTGTACCCATTAGTTGTCTGTAGAACTTCCCATCAAATTTAAAATAATTTCTGTTTAACACAAATTCCAACAGTTTAATCACCAGGTCAGTGTGTTTATTAAATCTACTCCCCCTTTGGGTAAGGTATTCTTTCAAAATCCTCTCTTATGGGGGATGGACGAATATAATCCCTCTACGTCAATTGACACGAGGATTGTCCCTAGCAATAAAACAACACCATCCAATTTTTCAGAACTTCTGTTGCATCCGTAACATAAGATGATGTGGATGTTAAGAAAGGGAGGAGACACCAATCAATATATTTAGTCACCCCTTCAGTAAGCCCCCCCCCCCATCCCTGACACAAATGGTCTCCTGGGTTGGGGTGTCTTATTTTTATGAATTTTAGGTGTAGTGTAAAACGTAGGTATCACTGAATATTTTACTGACATAAATTCAAGTTCTTTTTTATTTATCAGACCTTCATGGAAGGCTGATTGAAGGGTTTGATCCAATTCATCTTTATATATATAGATGGGATTAGTTTTAAGTCTTTCATATTGAATGTTATTTGACAATTGTCTCATACATTCAATTTTTTACTCCTTAGCATCCATGATCACCACATTGTCGCCCTTGTCAGATGGCTTAATGACAATCTCCTGGTCATTAATTAAGTCACCCAGTGCTGATCTTTGTATGCTTGTTAAATTATCTCTATCATATTTTGTAATGGTATTTAGTTTTTTAAGATCTTTTTCTACCATTTTAACAAACGTCATCATACTGGGTACCAGTGACAAGGTTGGCATATATGATGATCTTGGTTTTAGGTTGCTGTGTCC
The DNA here is from genome assembly GCF_027579735.1 of Bombina bombina. Taxonomy (NCBI): domain Eukaryota; kingdom Metazoa; phylum Chordata; class Amphibia; order Anura; family Bombinatoridae; genus Bombina; species Bombina bombina. The sequence continues at coordinate 223,769,420 of NC_069502.1, forward strand.
AATCGATGTTAATTCATCTTGACTAGACATCCCATCACTGTCTGCCAAAAGTTTCTCTAGATCAGTTAGTACCATCTTATCATGCATATCAAGTTTGGTATCAGGTTTACCTGCGTTGATTTTTTTGAGTACTACTTTCCTCACTAATAAATGTAGATCTTTTGAGGTAATGAATCCATCAGATTTGTTCATGGGACAAAAAGTTAATCCCTTCATCAAAACTTCAATATGTGTTTCTGTTAGAATTTTCTTTGATAGATTGATTACCTCTAGATCTTTCCCCCCGATGACTATGTCTACTGTTTCTGGGGCTTGTTACCCTGTTGGCTGCATAAGGCATAGTTCAACTGGACACCTGGTTTGTCTGTGTTTTCTCCCTTCCCTCCTTCTTTTTTTCTTTGTTGGCCCCTCTTCCATCCTAAAAAAATGCCTGTTCTTCTATTTCTATTACTTCCTGTAGCTCTTCCAGAATCTGTTTCTGAGCCTGATCTTTCAGATTTTGATGTGCTAGATTTTTGTCCTGCATAGTCATACACCACTCCTTCTTTGTAGTCTAAAAGATCTCTCAGAAATGTGCGTCTTTTCCTAGATTTAATTTCATCTTGTTGTTTTCTCAATTCAGCTTTAATCTCATCACTTAATTTGGTGTGTTCCTCACTACCTCCCCAATTATCAAAAATGACACCAGACTCTCCTACATCTTTATCAATTTTATCCAATTTCAATTCATCTTCCTTAAAGGGACATGAAACCCAATTTTTTTCTTTCATGATTCAGATAGAGAATACAATTTTAAACAACTTTCCAATTTACTTCTATTATTTAGTTTGCTTCCTTCTCTTGTTATCCTTTGCTAAAATGTGTATCTAGGCAAGCTCCGGAGCAGTAGAGAACCAAGGTTCTAGCTGTGGATTGGTTGCTGCATATATATATCGATTGTCATTGGCTCACACGTGTTCAATTAGAAACCATTAGTGCATTGCTGCTCCTTCAACAAATTATACCAAGAGAATAAAACAAAATAGATAAAAGAAGTAAATTAGAAAGTTGTTTAAAATTATATTCCCTATCTGAATCATGAAAGAAAAAAATTGGGTTTCATTAATGATTAGCCGCATCAGTTTGAAGGAACACTCAATATATGATTATTATAAAATAAATCTTAATAAACATGCACACTAAAGAATGGAGAATGCTACACTCAAAGTCAATTTAAATGTTGATATTTATTAAGTGGGGAACAGCAAAACACTCAGTGTTACTCATTTCATAAAAGTGTTAAACACATTAAAACTAACAAGATACCCCCTTAGTAAAATAACACAACAACTGAAGTACTGCACTACAACACTATATTATACCTTGAACTTTTTGCAGCAAAAGGAAACTCCTCTTTTGCCTTCTTGTACAGAACACAGCCCCCAAATTGTGAGTCATATGCAGTACAATACTCAAAAGTTTATGATAAGGGGTGGTTGATAAATAAACAAGATAAACCACTGCAGTACTTGTGCCCAACTGTCCTCATGAGCAACACTAACTGTATATGACACCATTTGGATGCTGTGCTCCTTGGAGAATATATTGTTGTAGTACATAATGAAATGTGTAACATTCCTGTTCACCACTTAATAAATATGCATATTTATATTTACTTTAAGTGCAGCATTCTTCATACTTTAGTGTGTTATAGTTAAACACACTTTTCTTTATTTTTACATTTCTTAAGTACATTTCTTTATGGAGACTGGCACCATCTGTTAATGTGCTTTTTAATTATAAATATTATCCACTTAGCACCACCAATATAATATATATATATTAATTGGCAAAGATTATGTTAAATGCAGAGTAAGTTTCAAATCAAATGTTTAAAAGCAAGGCCATTCGTAACTAAAACTGCCCCCACTCCTCCCCTTGGGAACTTTGCATGACCTCATCAACATAACACATGACATTGTTGATGACATCATGAGTGGCATCATGTATGACACCATCAATTAAATCACTAGTGACTTAACCCTACAGATTTTATATATACACACATATACATGGAACCAATGGTCTGACACAGGGATCATGTTATGTGGCCCCATGTATGCTGATTAACATAACAGAGCGGGTCATGATCCTTTTCCTCTAGGCTAAGTCTGTGGGTAATATGCAGTTTATATGTTTATTGATAAATATTGTTGATTGAGGGGTGACAGTACTACCCTTGGCCCTTCCCTTGTTTGCACACATGTCGCTAACCTAGTACTTTATATCTGCTAAGTAGTTTCCCCTATTTGATTTCTGAGGCTAGGCAGTATTTGTTATCTTTTTTGCCTTTATAATTATGCTTATAGACTATTCTAGCCAGCTCTACCTCTGATCCTGTCCCTTGTTTGGTGACATGTATAGAGGTAGACGATATGCATCACTAAGGTGATTGAACTACTTCGTATTCTAATATTTCCCCTGTACTGTAGTGTTTCAGTAGTTTACCAACGGTTGTTACACTTTAGCTTATTGTAACTAGTGTTATAGCCACGATCGCATTAGGGGCGTGGTGATTACGTCATGATGACGTATTTGGGGGCGGACACTCTCCCTCTTTTTACCTGACAGGCTACATGGCCTCTGTAACAGAGCCAGCGGTTTTCTTGTGCTGACCACAGTAAGTAAAAAAAGGGGGTTAAATAAACTAGCGCTTAAGAGTTAATATCCCTTGCCCTATTCTCCTACTATCTACTTCCCAGATAGAAAGGTGTATAAAGTGAAAAAGTTATGGAGATTAGGCGCTTAATCTGCAAAAGGGATAAAGGTGTGTATGGAGGTCGTTAGCTAAATATGTAGAAAAAACTGGACCTTGGACAGAATAAGTGAAAAATTCTTCTACAATTTATTTTCAAAATAAAAACATGATAATACCAAGATAAAATAAATCACAATCCCTAAGTGTTGCAACACTATATCGATCAATTCATAAAATTTCTAAAATTCAGATATACATTTGTTTCATACACAAATAAAAGGATTTATCTGCTCTTTTGTATCCTTTGTTCAAAGATTTTAGATAGAATGTATTCTTTTATTTCAACACAATTAATAATATTTGTCTCTATTTGATATTTTATATCTATATTTCATCAACTTTAAAATTACAAATATGTAGCAAAAACTAACAATTAGTTAAAACAATTTAAATGCAAGATTATAAATGGTGTCCCCACAATGGCTGTTTACTTATATTGGTTGTAATTTTGTGTATCTAAAAAGTTCATCAAAGCATTTGTAAGTAATTGGAGATAAATTACTGAGGGCTGTGTTCTTTATCCTTATATTTATGTTGTGATATATTACGGTTTCACAGTTACCTCTTTGTATCCTCAGTGAGCTTAATTTGTAGAAAAGGAATGTTCCAAACAGTGTTTAGGGGTGATTTTCTTACCCTCTCTTGTGAGCTGTTACTACTCACGGCTTCCCAGCGGTTCCTATGTGTCCTCAGTTTGACTCTCAGACAAGGGGTTCCGGTAGGTAATTTTCTTTGTGTTACCTTGTCACTGGTCTTTGTAGAAGTGCTCTGATTACAGCACCAAACTGTAGACAATCCTTTTGTTTCTGTAACAAAATCAAGATCTTGATAAAGCCAGGGTTGCTGGCGAAACATGTTGATATCTGTGTGAACACCAAGAAAGAAAAAGCCTGTTTTTTTCCTGCGTACAGAAGTACTTAAGTGCAGGAGATTGAGGAACTACAAACACAAAAGCTAACTTGCGCAAGTTACAGAAACAAAAGGATTGTCTACAGTTTGGTGCTGTAATCAGAGCACTTCTACAAAGACCAGTGACAAGGTAACACAAAGAAAATTACCTATCGGAACCCCTTGTCTGAGAGTCAAACTGAGGACACATAGGAACCGCTGGGAAGCCGTGAGTAGTAACAGCTCACAAGAGAGGGTAAGAAAATCACCCCTAAACACTGTTTGGAACATTCCTTTTCTACAAATTAAGCTCACTGAGGATACAAAGAGGTAACTGTGAAACCGTAATATATCACAACATAAATATAAGGATAAAGAACACAGCCCTCAGTAATTTATCTCCAATTACTTACAAATGCTTTGATGAACTTTTTAGATACACAAAATTACAACCAATATAAGTAAACAGCCATTGTGGGGACACCATTTATAATCTTGCATTTAAATTGTTTTAACTAATTGTTAGTTTTTGCTACATATTTGTAATTTTAAAGTTGATGAAATATAGATATAAAATATCAAATAGAGACAAATATTATTAATTGTGTTGAAATAAAAGAATACATTCTATCTAAAATCTTTGAACAAAGGATACAAAAGAGCAGATAAATCCTTTTATTTGTGTATGAAACAAATGTATATCTGAATTTTAGAAATTTTATGAATTGATCGATATAGTGTTGCAACACTTAGGGATTGTGATTTATTTTATCTTGGTATTATCATGTTTTTATTTTGAAAATAAATTGTAGAAGAATTTTTCACTTATTCTGTCCAAGGTCCAGTTTTTTCTACATATTTAGCTAACGACCTCCATACACACCTTTATCCCTTTTGCAGATTAAGCGCCTAATCTCCATAACTTTTTCACTGACCACAGTAAGTACACAGCAATTATCTAATTAAGTGATTTCTTTGTTAGTTTCAGTACGTGCAGTAGCAATAGCTAACCACATATAATGTTTTCAGCACTAACAGTGTTGCCTCATGTCTAATACAAGTAAAATTGTGATACACTGAACTGATATGTTTGTATCCATTGTTATTACAGATTATAACATATTTGATTTAGCGCTTAAGATGGGTTTTGTATATAATGTATATATTTTTTGTATGACACACAGAGGATATATGAATTCACTTATTACTGTACTTATTTGCTATGTATTTTATTTTTAACAGGTGTTTTATGATTGTGGGTGTATGCTGCCAGGGTAACCTCTTGGCGGTTTTTCTGGTTGTGGGAGGGGCCTAATACCTTTATATTGTTTGTCACTGTATTCACTATTATTGGTCTGATGAAGGGGTGAACACCCCGAAACGTCACTGCTTATTTAACTCAAGTTTATTTATATTTCAAGACCAGTGAGTGCTTTGTTTCATATCTATTATATACGTATATATATATATATATATATATATATATATATATACATATACACAAGCACATATATATATATATAGATATACACATACATACATACATATATATAAACATACACATATATTTATATATATATATATATATATATATATATATATATATATATATATATATATATATATACAGGTATCCCTCAGTTTACGCCGGGGTTAGGTTCCAGAAGGAATGGTTGTAAATCGAAACCGTTGTAAATTGAAACCCAGTTTACAATGTAAGTCAATGGGAATTGAGGGAGATAGGTTCCAGGCCCCTCTCAAAGTTGTCATAAGTAACACCTAATACATTATTTTTAAAGCTTTGAAATGAAGACTTTAAATGCTAAACAGCATTATAAACCTAATAAAATAATCACACAACACAGAATATATAATTAAACTAAGTTAAATGAGCAAAAACATTTGCTAAACAGCATTATAAACCTAATAAAATAATCACACAACACAGATTTCACTTGCATTTTTCTGCAGAAAGTTCTTTCTATGCATTCCAATCTGGGCTGATTTATAGACAGGAAGATCTTGTTCCTTTGAAATCTGCTCGATAGCTGAGGTCTGGTTAAACTGATTAATTTCAGCTTGCTTGGCTTTGCTGCAACACAAGCAGAAAGCTCCACCTACTGTCTATTTTAATAAATGCACTGCTTCTCAATGCTTTTCAATAGCAGTCACATGACTGGAAAAAAAGGTTGTTATTCTGAAACGGTGTAAATTGAACCGTTGTAAAATGAGGGCCACCTGTATATATATAAACACAACATGTTTACACTCTTTCTAACTCATCTTCTCATGAACATCTCCCTCACACCCTACTAACACTCACCATCCTTTTAGCCCTCATTTCTCAAGCACAGACTCCTCCTCAACATCTCTTCCTGCCTCCCTGATATCTACTATCCTCATCACCCTGTCTCTTCACAGTCTTCTTCACACCCTCTTGGTCTTCTCCTTCAAACTCGCTGCTTGTTACACATAGCCTCCTCCATTGTCTTCTCACCCCTTCTTCTTCTTTACACGTAGCCCTGATTATCCTCTTAGCTTACTATGTCAGCCATTGCTCATCCTCTCAGCCCCTCTCTCCCTTGCACACCGTCTCCTCCTCCTCTCATGCCCCCTCTCTCACATATAACTGCTGCTGATCCTTCAATACCACATTTCTCTAGTGGCAACATCTATAGTGTTAAAAACATTATATCTGGGGGGGGGTTAATATATATTTCAGCACAAACTGTATATACATAAATGTATATAATATTTACTAATGAGGTCAATGATGATGTCATCAACAATGTCATGTGTGATGTCATTAATGTCTTGCAAAGCAGCAAAGGGAGGAGTTTAAGTTTCCTTGCTTTTCAAAGTAGAAAACAAACTCTGGCTTTAACTAAGTTTTTTTTGGCAGTTCATTTCCTTCTTTTTCTCTAAAAAAAATGAAAAAGAAACAGAATTAAAAAAAAGACTGTTTAAGAAAAAAGAACCAACCAAATATAAAGTTTTCTATATTTTTTCTTTCTAAAATGTAAATAAATAACAAAAACTTTTAATCAGCAGGCAGGGGCACTAATACAGTATATCAGAACGCTTCAAACATTTTTCCCAAGACCCAGTGCAATGACAGCATATACCTTCCCGACCCTATTTTTATGTTTAGTCGGAAAAATTCTGAAGTAACATACAAGATAGCTGCAATTTCTTTCTGACAAAGTGACTAAAATGTGTGCGTACTTTATTCCTAATTGTAGTATACACACACACAACAAACTCTCATACAACACACAGTAGTGCAACTCTTGTGCTTCTTGTAAAAATACAGCATGCCATCCACCATTCATGCCTTTGCCAACCTATCCCTGATCAGTCCTCCTCTGTGCAAGAGATAGAATGTGAAGCAGCTTATAGTAAAACTAGGGCTGCATTTCAGTATTACTGTCAGAGTAAGACCTGCAGCTGTATTCCTTGTACCAGCCAAGCATGTACCCCTCCCTAATAGCAGCCCCCCGCACCCAAAGCAGCACTACCTATTTATGCAGGCACCCGTAAGATAATAAGCGGAAGCTCAGGGGCAGACTGAAAACCCATGGGGCCCTCGGGCAAAAAGTAATATATTTGTTTTCTATATTGTGTGTGTATATATACATACAAAAGTGTGTATCTATGTATGTATATATATATATATATATATATATATATATATATATACCCTCTACCCATTTATCCCTATAAAAGTTACCTTGTATACCGCCTATGTTTAAAGCGCTGCGGAATCTGTTGGCGCTCTACAAATAACCGATAATAATAATTTTATATATATATATATATATATATTCATACACACACACACACACATACACATTTCTGGAAATGTGTGTATTTTTATATTTATATATACACACTCACACACTTCCATAATGCTTTCCATGCAAGGAAAACAAAAAATGCTCATAAAAACAATAAACCAATATAGGAATTCCTTAGACAAGGGGACTGATTTATAGCATGAGAATATGTGCAGTGAAGTAATATAATAATATTAATAATATATTAAAAAAACATGAGAGAGCAATAGTCACTGCCTGTCACAGGTGCCAAAAATAGAACAGAAAGTAATGGCCAAAGCAAAGGGAGGGACCTATTACATTTTTAGCTGAATACAGAGTTGTCACCCCCCCCCACTGCACTTCACTGTCAGAAATATTTTAGAGGCAGGGATGCAGCTGAAGCGTCCTGTTGCTGCTGCCTGCAACTTAAAGGGACAGTTGTCAAAATTAAACATTTATGATTCAGAGAGGGCATGCAATTTTAAACAACTTTCCAATTTACTTTTATCATCACATTTGCTTTGTTCTCTTTGCATTCTTTGTTGAAAGCTAAACCAAGGTAGGCTCATATGCTAATTTCTAAGCCCTTGAAGGCCGCCTCTTATCTCAATGCATTTTGACAGTTTTTTATAGTTCGTGTGTTGCCATAAAGATAACACTGTACACAGTGCTCACTCCTCCAGCTGTTTCCTTAGGTTAGTAGAGGGTTAGTAGAGGGATTACTGGTAAAAGCTTCTTACTGCACACCAGAGGTGCAGCACCGTATGGTTGCTTTTACAGAAATTAGAAGCGTCACCTACTGGAATTCCTGTGAACTGTCCACATATGCACAAACCTGTTTCATGTTTATTATAGGGCACTGTGCTTGCGACCCAGTAAGCATGGAACTGCGACCCAGTAATTGGTCAAGACCCATGGTTTGAATAACCCTGAAGTATATTATATTTTTGGATGTAGGTTTGTAGGAGGATTGTATACAAATCATTGTGTGGTGGCATCAGATTGTGACAGAGGATGCAAATTTAGTGTGTCTATCTCCATCCTTTTATTTAAAGTATGTGGTAGGATAGAGGGAACAGAAAATGCAATTTCAAGAAAAAAGCAGACCTAAGCTGCCTCACTACTGTGCCACAACTCAGACAGGAACCAACAAACGTGGGAGGGACGGGGAAGGTTCCTGGGTGTATCTTAAAGTGATAGTAAACCTTAACTTATCAAATTCCATAAATTTAAACTATGCCATTAAAAAAGTATATGTGTACCTTTTTTATTTTTAATCCATCTGTCAAAGGGTTAAATTAGTGCATATAGTAATGCTTCTATTGCAATGTTATGGCGGCCCACTTTATTTTTTTTATCACAATTCTAGTGAACATCCAATCAGAGTGTGTGTCATTTGACAATCTTGTAGTCCAGCCCCTCTAAAGCCCTTAGAAAGCCTATGTAGAGACTGGATTTGACTGCTCTATACATCACAGCCCAGCCAAAAGAGGAAATGAAGGGGGGCGGAGGAACAGATCATACCAATTAGGATTATAAATCTTTTATTATAAAATATATATACACCTTTTTAAAAAACAAATGTGGTTTTACTTGCAAACTAATGTTTTTTTCATTGCAACAGTCTTATAGTCTGAAATGTACCATCACTTTAAGCTCTATCACAACTCATATTCTCGAAGCATGTTACACCTGCAAGCCTCACTCATTTATCTGCCAGCTATATGCAGGTGTTGAGGGAAATAAATTAAACTGTAGTCAAAATGTTTCATTTTAATTTGTAGTTGCTGTAAATGGAGACTTTATATCAGAGCCTGATGCTCCCCTATTAACCTCACTCTCCCATGTGAGATTCTGTATCACAGAAAGCTTCATTACTTTCTATGGGAGGCAGCTCTTATCTCTATTGGACTTCCAGGGTCTAACTTTTTTTATTATTAAAGGGACATGATACCAAAATGTGGAATCCCTATCTGATGGAGAAAAAAATCCATTGTGGTTTAGGTTTGAGAGCTACAGAGTGCTAAGTCTCATTAGATCCAAGGGATTCCCTAAAACATCCCTTAGAGAAATGACCAAGTGGGAGGAGAGATTGATTCGAGGTAAGGCTTTGTCCAGACCTTTATCTTTTCACTATGCTACCCTTCTACACGACCACTCATCAGGCCTCCCATGGCAAATAAAAGCCTGGAGCCGTGAATTAAACATTAAAATCTCTGAAGACGAGATTTTCACCGCAATTTCACTTACAAAAAAACCGCTTCATTGCGTTACTGTGCTTGAAACATGTATGAAAGTGGTATTAAAATGGCATAGAGTCCCGGTGAGACTAGCAATGATGTACAAAAATAATGGAACACAGTGCTGGAGAAGCTGTGATTTGCCGGGCTCAGATCTACATATTTGGTGGTCCTGTCCAAAGGTGAGTACGTCGAAATGCTTCTTAGGTCGGTTAATCTAGACATACACTTGTCCCCCCAATTGGCTCTACTTCATATCTTCCCACGCTCTATTCCTCTTTGCTCCAAAAGGCTACTAATATATGTTCTAGTGGCCACTAAACTATGTATTGCTCGAGCTTGGAAGCAAGTTGAGCCCCCAAGTCTAAATGCGGTGTGTGATCTGGTGAACCACTTCGCGTTCATGGAAAAATATGTGGCCGAAGAAACTAATGGGCTGGATGCTTATTGGGATACCTGGTCAGATTGGATCGCTGCCCAGTAGTTTATGAGACAATCTCTGGACTTCAGCACAGGGATGCTGAATTTGTATTCCAGTGAACCGAGACCCTTTATCTGTGCGAGTTTTCCCCTTCTTTTTTTTTTTCTCCTTTCCTACCCCTCTTTTCTTCTCTAACTCCATTCATCATCTATTCCTTTCACCTTATCTGTTCTGCCTTATAGCTACTCTATGAGGGAGATGCTGAGCTTCATATAACATTAACTTATAGGTAGTCTGACGGATGCCCTACGGTCAGATATTCCTTCTTATTTGATCTCTATACACTAGACTCCCTTAACAGGGCTAATATTAGCCCTATACCCCTCCCTTACCCCTTTGACTTAGAGAACCCTTTGTCAATTGATCTCCTTATATAGGGATCTAGCCTATACGGCCATTTCATGCCACATTGAGAACCCTAGTCTGTTATCTCTCTTTAGGTTTAGATCTTGGGGTCATATCCCATAATATACAAATGATATGGGGTTTATTTGTATTGTGGGATAGATGTTTGTTTAAACTCTTTTTTGAACTTAAATGTTCCCTAGACCAACAGTTTGTGAACCAATACTGATCCTATATTGTACTTTATGATTCCTGTAACATTCTGCTTTGGTCTTGTTGTTATATCTGTATTGACAATATACCTTTAATAAAAATAATTTAAAAAAATGTGGAATCCCTTAAAAGTGATGCAGCATATAACCTTTACATCTCTATGTACATAAGAAAGATATTTCACCTCAAAATGTCCTCAGTAGCCACATCCCATTGTAAAGAGACTTTAAGTAACCAATCTCAATGCATGCCCCAGGAGCATCCATATGGCATGTGCCGCATCGTCTCTTTATTTCCCTCCTCAGTTTAAAGGGACATTGAACACCTCAAGATATTAATATAAATTGTTTTATTACATGTAGTAAAGCAACTTTCATTATTTATTTTATTCTCCTTTCCTGTAATTTAATTCTGAATGTTGTGGGCTTTCCAATTCATATTAAACAGTGAAGTGCAGACACAACTAAATTCCACACAGTCATTGGTTGCACACTCTAGTAAGCCATTTATAATCATTCATAATTGGCCTCAGCAAAAAAGGTAACCTAAGTTACAACTTACAACTAATATATTTTTTGAAAAATACATGAACAAATTATTCTCTGGGTAATCTTTGCTCTGAATACATCATCCAAGCAATTATTTTTAAACAAATTTATATTTATACCTATAATATACATGATTTTATATATATATATGTATAGATATATACAGATATATATAGAAACGTCTATTTATAAATACTTAGAGCATATTCTGCATTGTGCAAAATATTGGAATGTGAAATTTTTGCAGTAAATACATAGTTATTCATCTAAATATATACAAATACATCTTAAGCAATGTATCTGTATGTATCGCTATGTTAAAGTACTTTGGCAGCTTTTATTCTCTCTAACCCCCGAGATCTCATATCTTTCAGCCCTTAGAACTTTTTTGTGCAATATTCTATGAAAATATTTTTTATTAGACAGTGTTAATAAGTGTAACTGTACTTTGTAATGTATATTTAAAGTGTTTTGTGCAACTTTTTAGTTTAGAGAAACAGTTAACCACAGCTCTGAGGCGTAAATGGCGATTGCGCTCAACTTGTAATAATCCGCGGAATGAAAAAGACTCACGAAAAAAACGATAACACTTACGCAAAACTGCGCCTTACTTGTAATCGAGCCCAATATGTTTGATTCTCTCTTTTTTGGATGCTGGCATGTTCCCTTTATCCCTTTAAATAACTCTTATGTTTACATTAGACCATTGTTGCAGATATACTCTCTCCTTACATTTGTGGTATGATTGATGTAATATGTTAATTCAGCTGCTCCCTAGCAGTGTTTTTATAGGGGTCTTATTTGATCTTGTACAATTACAGAGTTATATATGTTAACTACAGGAGATATCACCTATGAATATTGCAGATGGGCTTATCCTCGCCTGATATTTGTAAGCCCTGCATATATTATCTTAATTCTAATGTACCTTTGTTCATATGTTAGATAACTACAATCCTTAGGCCCAAATAGTTTTTATTGAGGTGACAAAAGAAAATGTTACAGGCAAATCAAAGAATATCTGATGAAATGACAATACATCGCTATATGCACGTACATATATGCTGAAAAATACAATCTAATGCAGAACAACAGTCACATTTAACATTATATAACATCAATAAGACTGGGAAACTATAATCACAGGAAAGAAAGAAAAAAGTCAATCTCTAAATTGTTTTATTTTTTTTTCAAATCACAGATTTTTATTCAGGTTTTGTTATATATGACAACATAAGAACACAAGATGTGTATACAAATAAAACATTGTATTGAAGCTAGGCATCTAAGGATGTCATAATGTATACATTTAAGAATAAACTAGTTATAGAAGACTAGTCCTAAAGCCCGTTCACACGGGCCGTGTTATCTCTCGTTCTCTCGTTCTCTCTCTCTCTCTCTCTCTCTCGTTCTCTCTCTCTCTCTCTCTCTCGGCTTCAGACAAACACTTGACTTTTATAATATAGGATCATATTAACTGAAAATAAAATGAAATAACAATAATTCTTATATATATGAAAGACTTCTGCTTTGTAGACATACAACAAAATGAGTGACATCCTCAGCTTCCAATACACAAAAATAACAATCTAGATCTAAAGAGAATTATAGGTCTACAAAAAGTACACAGTAATGGAACCTCTTTTTGTTCTAACAATGATCCGCAAGTGCTTAAAGGGTCGCTCTTGGACACGTCAAGGCTAATGATGCAGAAGAGAGAAATTATAGAAATGAAAGTGACCACTTTTGGGCCTTAGCGTAAATAGATATGATGGATAATCAGAAATGATATATCATAGCTTGAGTTGTTGGTATGGAAAATGTTTCTATAGATTGGTGATTATAATTGGTAGTGTCTAAAATAACAATGAAAAACTGCCTTACAGTGACATATGATGCAGAGCAACATCCCCTTAAAGAGGTATTTATGTGTCTATAGACCTCAGTACAATCGTCTCCTATCCAAACTGTGGTATGCTATGTTTAACTCATAGGTTATAGTAATTGCCAATTATGACAATGTCTGTTTTAAAAGCAGCCACATTAGTAATGTTATTGAAGGCTCTATGTATAGTAAGTATAGTTGGGAATGGGAGCTCACAGAAAGTTCCTGGAAGTGGGTAGATACTTTAGCGGGCATATTGCTTCGTGGGCTCTAGGCGTATGTTAGCAGGTTAGAAGGTAACTATAGTAGGTAAATGCTAATAGGATACTGTACCATATGAGCCTTTACTAAATAGTAAGGTTCCAAAGCAAAATAGATTTCCAGCCTCCAAGTAGTAGTTTAAAAGACCTTTATTATCTTATACAGGGTCCATAAAAAAGTTAACAAAGTTTCAAACCAATAATTGGTTCTTAGTCATGTCATGTAGGTCAGGGTGAGGATTTTTAATTTAATTCAGCTGTGAATGGGGAGCCAGTGAAGGGACTCACAGAGAGGTGCAGCTGATACAGAGCTTTGGAAAAGGTAGATGTATCTATCAGGGGAATTTAGGATGGATTGAACGGGGAGAGAGGAAAGCCAGTTAGTATGTTATTGCTGTCGCCAAGTTGGCAAATTACCAGGGAGTGGATTAGGTGTTTATTGGTGGCAGCGCTTAGAATTTTGGAGATATTGCGTAAGTGGTTGCAACAGGATGAAGAGAGCAATTGGATGTGGGGAATGAAGGACAGGTTGAAATCAAGTGTAAGCAGATATGTATGAATGAAGAATGAACTTATAGTGGATGAAATCAGGTTCAGAATTGTTATAATGGGCTATGGCAAGGTCATTGCAGGTTATTGTGGAAGTGTGAAGGAGGAGATGTTGAATAAGGTTGGAAAATTGAAGAGGATACACAGCGTGCAGATTTCTCCAGGTGCAGGGGCAAGATGGAGTAGTAGGTTTAGCCAGTACATTAAGATTATAGGTGAGCAGGTGATGGTCTGAAATGGGAAAGGGGCGACAGGTGAAGTCAGATATAGAGCAGAGGTAAGAGAATACCAGCTCAATAGACTGTCATAGTAAGTAAGGAATAGGTTGGATTGTGAGAGACCAAAGTAAGTTGTGAGTGAGAGAAGTTTAGAGGCAGCAAGGGCAGATGGGTTATCAATGGTGATGTTGAAAATTCAATAAAGATAAGTTAACCTTTTCCCTGGGCTTTAGTGCCATTAGGACGGCATGGAACGTCCTAGCCATTTGGCTGTACTGAAGCCAACAGCGCTTCGTGAATGGGATCAGGTAATGGTGGGTGAGCCTAGCGTTGTAGGCTTGCCCCCCTGACCTGATCATATCATTGAAATCTTGCAAATGCAAGCACGATCTTGTGATTTCAATTTGTTTACATCGGAATGTTGTTCTGATGACCTCTTCATATCTCACTCCCTCAACCTTCTAGCTCACAGAAACCTGGCTCTCTCCCTCAGACACAGCTTCCCCTGCTGCACTGTCACATAGGAGTCTACACTTCAGCCACACCCCGAGGCATGGAAACAGGCAAGGAGGTGGTGTAGGTATTTTACTTTCATCCCGTTGCACCTTTCAACAAATACAACCCATCTCTTCCCTCACATTTTCTTCCTTCAAAACGCACATGATTCGCTTATTCTCTCCTCTCTCTCTCTACGTGTTGCTATTATATATCGCCCCCTTGACTCCTCGACTTACTTTCTTGATCATTTTGCACCCTGGCTACCTCATTTCCTCTCCTCAGACATCCCTGCCCTTATCCTTGGGGATTTCAACCTCCCTGTTGACAATCCCGCTGCCCCTGCTGCAAAAAAACTTCTCCAGCTCACTTCCTCTTACGGTCTGACTCTCCCACTCACAAGCTGATTTTCAGCTATTGATGCACTTTCTCAAACTTCACAAATTCCCACTTTCCTCATTCTGACCCTCATCTCCTCACTTGTAATATCACAGTACTTCCTTCTGCCCTCCCTCCTTCTAGCCCTCACACCAAATTCCACTGGAGCGTTGTCACTTGATCTGCAACATCTTTCAAACTCTCTCAAACCTCTACTTTCTTCGATTGCCTCCTTTTCCTGCCTTGACCAATCTATCTGTCACTATAATTCCACTCTTACAGCAGTCCTTGACAATTTGGCACCTCCTACTATAGCCAAAATGTCACGTTCTAATCCTCAGCCCTGGCATGCTCCTTTGACAAACTAAATACATAGATGTTCCCGCACTACTGAGTGACATTGGAGAAAATCCAGTTGTTCAGCTGATTTCCTTCATTACAAGTTCATCTTAAACTCCTACTATTCTGCTCTTAACCTCTCCAAGCAGGACTACTTCTCTATTCTTATCTCTACTCTTTCTTCAAACCCAAAATGTCTGTTCTCCACTTTTTTTTATTTTTTTATTGAGGTGCTTTTCAAAACAAACAGTGGGTAATTGTCAATACAAATTATAAGGTAAAATAAATTGTTAGAGAATATGTTACCAAGCAGATCAGATAAAAACACAATATGGGTAAATGACAAATTACATTCTCAAACCAAGTAATAGATGTTGCTCAAACAGTATACCCGCCACTATATGATTGGAACGGCCACTCATGGACCATACAGTTGCAGTAAGCTTAGTACAAAGTAGGTAAACATTAATGTGAGGGGGCCACTCATGGGCCCTAAATGAAGAAACTCTTTAACCTTTTAATGTAATATTTAGGAGAGTATACTTAAAACCTTAAATTCAAAATATATGGAATGTGGAATAATCTTGTTACGCTTAAAAAAAATAGAACAAAAGGTTAACAATATAGTGTGTTGCATTAAGTAAAAAGGATTTAGGGTGCGGTATAGACAAGAAAAACCATGAGTTTAATTCACCTAAACAAGGTGATATATTATTATTGGGGGGGGGGGGGGTGGTTATTAAAGCATAGTAGGTAGCTTATAGGCTAATTATATATTGGATTGATGTTATACCTAGTACTAGGGAGCCTCAAGTTCTATACTCCCAGAGATGGCATATCTTATGGAGCATATTCAAAATTTAGTGTATAATAAGATCATAAATAATAATTGTAATACAGGTCCAGCCTGCATCACAAAATGAAGCTATGCGTCACAGTACATCTATGTCTTCCCTAGCAGGTTATGAATTTGCACACTGTGTCTCATATTAGGATGACAGTACATTCAATAAGATACTTAAATTAAGCAGCTAATCCTAGCAAAAAAAAATGGATTGTAACTTCTCCCAATGGAAGACATACCAGTGTGGGTTAAATTTTGCGAATATGATAAGCTCAATGTTTTGTTATTAGATGTGCTATACAAGCGACATATGTAGTCTATTTAGGTTAAAATGTGGTAAATTATCATAAATATGCGAACTATAGGTATAAGCAAAAGTGGATTATGGGAGCTAGGATGGGATCTTTATAATATAAAACGCTCCTAACTATGAAAGACTGCTCCTAGAATGCTAGCAGGACTCTGTGGCTTGGATTGATGTGGGAACAAACGACACACTCTGTAAAAATTAGATAATAGCAAAGGAGGAACATTATTATAAGAAAAGGGACAAAGCAATTGTACCTTATATAACAGCTATAATACTGGACATAATAAACGTTAAGTCGTAGCCTCGGCCGCTGGCTACGCCTGTGCTATAGGGAAAACAAAATTTATGCTTACCTGATAAATTTATTTCTCTTGTGGTGTATCCAGTCCACAGATTCATCCATTACTTGTGGGATATTCTCCTTCCCAACAGGAAGCTGCAAGAGGATCACCCACAGCAGAGCTGTCTATATAGCTCCTCCCCTAACTGCCACCTCCCAGTCATTCGACCGAAGACAAGCAAGAGAAAGGAGAAACTATAGGGTGCAGTGGTGACTGTAGTTTAAAAAATAAAAAACAGCTGCCTTAAAATGACAG
Source organism: Bombina bombina (assembly GCF_027579735.1). Classification (NCBI taxonomy): domain Eukaryota; kingdom Metazoa; phylum Chordata; class Amphibia; order Anura; family Bombinatoridae; genus Bombina; species Bombina bombina. The sequence continues at coordinate 223,786,624 of NC_069502.1, forward strand.
GGCGGGCCGTAGAGTGGATACACCACAAGAGTAATAAATTTATCAAGTAAGCATAAATTTTGTTTTCTCTTGTAAGGTGTATCCAGTCCACGGATTCATCCATTACTTGTGGGATACCAATACCAAAGCTATAGGACACGGATGAAGGGAGGGACAAGGCAGGCGCTTAAACGGAAGGCACCACTGCCTGTAAGACCTTTCTCCCAAAAATAGCCTCCGAAGAAGCAAAAGTATCAAATTTGTAGAATTTAGAAAAAGTAAGAAGCGAAGACCAAGTCGCCGCCTTACAAATCTGCTCAACAGAAGCCTCATTTTTAAAAGCCCATGTGGAAGCCACCGCTCTAGTGGAATGAGCTGTAATTCTTACAGGAGGCTGCTGGCCAGCAGTCTCATAAGCTAAGCGGATTATACTTCTTAACCAAAAAGAAAGAGAAGTTGCTGAAGCCTTTTGGCCTTTCCTCTGTCCAGAGTAGACAACAAACAATGCAGATGTTTGATGAAAATCTTTAGTAGCTTGTAAATAAATCTTTAAAGCACGAACCACGTCAAGATTGTGTAATAGACGTTCCTTCTTTGAAGAAGGATTAGGACACAGTGACGGAACAACAATCTCCTGATTGATATTCTTATTAGATACCACCTTAGGAAGAAACCCAGGTTTGGTAAGCAAAACTACCTTATCTGCATGGAAGATCAGATAAGGGGAATCACACTGCAAGGCAGATAACTCTGAAACTCTTCGAGCCGAAGAGATAGCTACCAAGAACAGAACTTTCCAAGATAAAAGCTTGATATCTATGGAATGCAGAGGTTCAAACGGAACCCCTTGAAGAACTTTAAGAACTAAATTTAAACTCCATGGCGGAGCAACAGGTTTAAACACAGGCTTGATTCTAACTAAAGCCTGACAAAACGCCTGAACGTCTGGAACATCCGCCAGACGCTTGTGCAAAAGAATAGACAGAGCAGAAATCTGTCCCTTTAAGGAACTAGCTGACAATCCCTTCTCCAATCCTTCTTGGAGAAAAGACAATATCCTGGGAATCCTGACTTTACTCCATGAGTAACCCTTGGATTCACACCAATGAAGATATTTACACCATATCTTATGATAGATTTTCCTGGTGACAGGCTTTCGAGCCTGAATTAAGGTATCAATGACCGACTCGGAAAAACCACGCTTTGATAAAATCAAGCGTTCAATCTCCAAGCAGTTAGACGCAGAGAAATTAGATTTGGATGTTTGAAGGGACCTTGAAGTAGAAGGTCCTGCCTCAGCGGCAGAGTCCATGGTGGAAAGGATGACATGTCCACCAGATCTGCGTACCAAGTCCTGCGTGGCCACGCAGGAGCAATCAAAATCACTGAAGCTCTCTACTGCTTGATCTTGGCAATCAGCCGAGGGAGCAGTGGAAACGGTGGAAACACATAAGCCAGGTTGAAGGACCAGGGCGCTGCTAGAGCATCTATCAGCACTGCCTGGGGATCCCTTGACCTGAACCCGTAACAAGGAAGTTTGACGTTCTGACGAGACGCCATGAGATCCAGTTCAGGTTTGCCCCATAGTTGAATCAGCTGGGCAAATACCTCCAGATGGAGCTCCCACTCCCCCGGATGAAAAGTCTGCCGACTTAGAAAATCCGCCTCCCAGTTCTCTACTCCTGGGATATGGATAGCTGAGAGATGGCAAGAGTGAACCTCTGCCCATAGAATTATCTTTGAAACCTCCAACATTGCCAGGGGCCTCCTGGTTCCCCCCTGATGGTTGATATAGGCTACAGTCGTGATGTTGTCCGACTGAAATCTGATGAACCTGACTGCAGCTAGCTGAGGCCAAGCCTGAAGAGCATTGATTATCGCTCTTAATTCCAAAATGTTTATCGGAAGGAGAGCCTCCTCCTGAGTCCACGAGCCCTGAGCCTTCAGGGAGTTCCAGACTGCACCCCAGCCCAGAAGGCTGGCATCTGTCGTTACTATAGTCCAATCTAGCCTGCAGAAGCTCATCCCCTTGGACAGATGGACCTGAGATAGCCACCAGAGAAGAGAATCCCTGGTTTCTTGATCCAGATTTAGTAGAGGGGACAAATCTGTGTAATCCCCATTCCACTGACTGAGCATGCAAAGTTGCAGCGGTCTGAGATGTAGGCGGGCAAACGGTACTATGTCCATTGCCGCTACCATTAAACCGATTACTTCCATACACTGAGCCACTGAAGGACGAGAAGTGGAATAAAGAACACGGCAAGAGTCTAGAAGTCTTGACAATCTGGCTTTCGTTAGGTAAATCTTAATTTCTACCGAATCTATCAGAGTCCCTAGGAATGAAACTTTTGTTAGAGGTGATAGAGAACTCTTTTCTTCGTTCACCTTCCACCCATGGGACCTCAGAAATGCCAGAACAATGTCCGTGTGGGACCTGGCAACTTGAAAAGTCAACGCCTGTATCAGAATGTCATCTAAGTAAGGGGCTACTGCTATACCCCACGGCCTTAGGACCGCTAGAAGGGACCCTAGAACCCTTGTAAAGATTCTTGGTGCCGTGGCCAACCCGAAGGGAAGAGCGACAAACTGGTAGTGCCTGTCTAGAAAGGCAAACCTGAGAAAACGATGATGATCTTTGTGTATCGGGATGTGAAGATAAGCATCCTTTAAGTCTACGGTAGTCATATATTGACCCTCCTGGATCATAGGAAGGATGGTTTGGATAGTCTCCATCTTGAAGGATGGGACTCTGAGAAATTTGTTTAAGATCTTGAGATCTAAGATTGGTCTGAATGTTCCCTCTTTTTTGGGAACTACAAACAGATTTGAATAGAAGCCCTGTCCCTGTTCCTCCTGCGGAACTGGGTGGATCACTCCCATAACTCTTTATCTGGTTTGCAGATGAAAGTGAGAGATGAAATCTCCCTTTTGGGGGAGAGGTTTTGAATTCCAGAAGATAACCCTTGGACACAATTTCCAATGCCCAGGGATCCTGGACATCTCTTGCCCAAGCCTGGGCAAAGAGAGAAAATCTGCCCCCCACTAGATCCGGTCCCGCATCGGGGGCTACTCCTTCATGCTGTCTTAGAGGCAGCAGCAGGCTTTTTGGCCTGTTTCCCCTTGTTCCAAGCCTGGTTAGGTCTTCAGACCGGCTTAGACTGGGCAAAAGTTCCCTCTTGTTTTGTGTTAGAGGAAGTTGAAGCTGCGACACTCTGGAAGTTTCGAAAGGGCTGAAAAACTAGACTGTTTGGTCCTTAATTTGTTGGACCTGTCTAGAGGAAGGGCGTGACCTTTTCCTCCAATGATGTCAGAAATGATCTCCTTCAGTCCAGGCCCGAATAGGGTCTGTCCTTTGAAGGGAATGTTGAGAAGTTTAGACTTTGAAGTCACGTCAGCTGACCAGGATTTAAGCCATAGCGCCCTACGCGCCTGAATAGCAAAACCTGAATTTTTAGCTTTTAGCTTGGTTAAATGAACAACGGCGTCAGAAACAAATGAATTGGCTAGCTTAAGGGCCCTAAGCTTGTCAATAATATCTTCCAACTGGGTTTCAACCTGTAGAGCCTCCTCTAGAGACTCAAACCAGAAAGCCGCAGCAGCAGTGACTGGGACAATTCATGCAAGAGGCTGGAGAATAAAACCTTGTTGAATAAAAATTTTCTTAAGGTAACCCTCTAATTTTTTATCCATTGGATCTAGAAAAGCACAACTGTCCTCGACAGGGATAGTGGTACGCTTAGCTAGAGTAGAAACTGCTCCCTCCACCTTAGGGACCGTCTGCCACAAGTCCTGTGTAGCGGCGTCTATAGGAAACATCTTTTTATAAACAGGAGGGGGAGAGAACGGTACACCTGGTCTATCCCATTCCTTAGTAATAATTTCAGAAAACCTTTTACGGATTGGAAAAACATCAGTGTAAGTAGGTACTGCATAGTATCTATCCAATCTACATAATTTCTCTGGGACTACAATAGTGTCACAGTTGTCCAGAGTTGCTAAGACCTCCCTGAGCAATACGCGGAGGTGCTCAAGCTTAAATTTAAATGTAGACATATCAGAATCAGATTGAAGTATCTTCCCTGAATCAGAAAAATCACCCACAGATTGAAGCTCCCCTGCTTCAGCTTCAGTACATTGTGAGGGTGTATCAGACATAGCCACTAAAGCGTCAGAGAGCTCTGTATTTATTCTAGTCCCAGAGCTGTCTCGCTTTCCTTGCAATCCTGGCAGTTTAGATAATACCTCTGTAAGGGTATGATTCATAACTGCCGCCATGTCTTGCAAGGTATACGCAATAAGCGCGCTAGATGTACTTGGCGTCCCCTAAGCAGGATTTATAGGTTCTGACACATGGGGAGAGTTAGACGGCATAACTTCCTCCTTGTCAATTTCTTCTGGTGATAAAATTTTTAAAGCCAGAATATGGTCTTTGTAATCTATAGTAAAATCAGTGCATTTGGTACACATTCTAAGAGGGGGTTCCACAATGGCTTCTAAACATAATGAACAATGAGTTTCCTCTATGTCAGACATGTTTAAACAGACTAGTAATGAGACCAGCAAGCTTGGAAAACACTTTAATAACTGTGAACAAGCAAAAAATAAAAACGGTACTGTGCCTTTAAGAGAAAAAAACAATCACAGAAACTGCAAAACAGTGAAAAAAGCAGTAAATTTTACAAATTTTTACAGTGTGTATAATAGACTGAAAAAGCATTGCACCCACTTGCAAATGGATGATTAACCTCTTAGTTTCAAAACCGGATAAAAAAAAACGATATAAACATTTTAAACAGTCACAACCAACTGCCACAGCTCTACTGTGGCCCTACCTGCCCATACAACGACTTTGGAAGGCACAAAAACCCTTTAGAGAGGTCCTATATGTTCAGGGGACTCCTTCAGGGAAGCTGGATGTCTCAAGCTGCAAAAACTACTGAGCAATTTAGGCGCGAAAATAGGCCCCTCCCAACCTGTACTCACAGTGAGAGGGCCTTAAAAAACTATCCCTAGGCAAAATCTAGTCAGCCATGTGGAAAAACTGGGCCCCAGAATAAAGTTTAATCACCAAAATGTAATAAACGTTTATACACCTCAAGCAAACGTTATATCTATTCAGTAATGGGAGTAAATAACAAAAATATTACCCTTTACAGCAAGCATGATACCAGTCGTTATTAAATCACTGTAATCAGGCTTACCTTAAATAAATCCGGTATTGTCAGCATTTTCTAGCTTATCATCTCTCTAGAAAAATTTAAAACTGCACATACCTCAGAGCAGGAGACCCTGCACGTTATTCCCCCAGCTGAAGTTACCCATCTCTTCAGTTATGTGTGAGAACAGCAGTGGATCTTAGTTACAACCCGCTAAGATCATCAAAAACCACAGGCAGACTCTTCTTCAACTTTCTGCCTGAGGCTAAAATAGTACAACTCCAGTACCATTTGAAAATAATAAACTTTTGATTGAAGATAAACTACATTAATGCACCACATCTCTCTAGCTACTTCCCTTGTCGAGAGCTGCAAGAGAATGACTTGGAGGTGGCAGTTAGGGGAGGAGCTATATAGACAGCTCTGCTGTGGGTGATCCTCTTGCAGCTTCCTGTTGGGAAGGAGAATATCCCACAAGTAATGGATGAATCCGTGGACTGGATACACCTTACAAGAGAAATAAGACTCAGCACTCAAAGAATGATGTCCCCAAATGAGTCTTGATAGGTGCTCGTAAGGGTATGGGAGCAATGAGTATCTCACCTAAGCAGTGAGACCATTATCCCAACATTCATCTTTAAGCGGAGGCAGGTTGCAGAAAGAAACACACCGTGTAAACACTAGGAGAAATGGAGCCTCACACAGAGAAAAAGAAAACAGTACAGAAAACATTTGTACATATGTAGCGGTGCCCATTACTCAGTATGATCAGATGTTTCACTTGGAAGAGGCAATCTTATTAAACAAGAATATTTCAAAATAGATTCTAGATCCATCCAGATTATACATTTTCAACTAACTACAGCTGTGGGAGCATAACCATGGGAAACAACATACAATTTGATATAAAAAGCAAAGCATTGTATAAGCGTCAATTAGAGATAAACATAAAGACATTCCCCAACTGCAGTAGTGATTAAAACTACCATGAGCAATAATACCGGTAACAGGGAATATTATTGTAGGCAACCTCCTAAAGTTATTTAAATATTAACGAATGCCCCATGTAAATAACAACATGAATCTACGGTGGGAGGAAAACATCTTTTGCTGGTCGCTTCGAGTCTATGGAATAGGACTGTCATTTCGCAATTTGAAAGAGAGTTTCAGCCGTTACATGGTATGTAAGAATAAAGGAAAAAAGTGTCTCTGGACCAACAGGTTAAAAACAGTTGTTAACTTTATTTTCCAATTGTTGATAAAACAAAAAGTGGTACACACAATCCGGTGGTGTATGCAGGTTCGGTCTTACGCGTTTCGGCGATAGCTTACGCCTTAATCATAGACCATACCTGAACCTCATACACCTGGAGCTTATAACAACATACTTGTGCCCTCCCATTTTCTTAGCATTTACTCTATGCGATCATATTACAATGTGCTCTTAAGGGGATATAATCACCTACAACAAATATACATTTGATACATGTTGAATAACCATATATTGACCTTTAACATAAACTTCTAAGCAAAGGACGATATATATATCAAATGAAAAATATTTAGGAAGAGGTTTTTTTCACTGTAGTCAAATAATGCAACTTAGGTTTCAACTCTTTAATTTGGTTATTTACTTCGTAGCCATAGGGATTTTTTCTAGTTAGCCTATCGATTTTAAACACATTGTGATCAAATTTTTTATACACTTTGATACATATATCAAAATGAAAAATACTTAGGAAGAGGTTTTTGCACTTTAGTCAAATGATGCAACTTAGGTTTCAACTCTTTAATTTGGTTATTTACTTCGCAGCCATAGGGTTTTTTTTCTAGTTAGCCTATCAATTTTAAACACATTGTGATCAAATTTTATACACTTTGGTAAAGAATTTAAAAAAAGATATTGACATATAAGTCATTTCTCTAAGTTTGCAAGTAATGACATAGATAGAAGTCACATAGTAGATATAAGAAAATTATTATTTATTTTATATTTCTGAAAACATTTATTATAGGTAATTTAAACAGAATATGGAAGGAGCATTATTATTAGGGGTATGCTTCTAGATGAAGTTTCTACTGATGAAGAGGCAAGAGGATTATTGTACTGTTTGTTTAGATGGTTATCATAACCAACAATTAATAATATCATGTTCAGAATTAAATCCAAGTGGGATCAAAGTCTTAAACAAAAATATCCAATATGCTTCTTGCTTTTTTAAAATATTTAAACGATTGCCCCCTCTGTGGGACTTTGGTATGTGTTCAATAGCAGACCAACTAAAACAATTTAGTTCTTGGTTATGCTCTTCGATAAAATGGGTGGCAAGGGCTGAGCAAACAATGTTTTTTTCGATATTATATATATGCTCACGTATTCGGGTTCTTACGTCCCTAGTGGTCATTCCAATATATTGTTTTCTGTGTTCACTACACTCAATAAGATATATCACATGGTCTGTTGAGCACTTTATGCATCCCTTAATGTTATATTCAGAACCTGTCACATAAGATCTACATTTCTGAGTAATTTTAATATACCCACAGGCCCTGCATCTCTTTGTTCCACATCTGTATGTGCCGTTGGTCTGTAACCAACTGCTTCTTTCATTGTCTTCCTTCGATTTGTTTGTTTTGAGTTCACTAGGAGATACAATGTTAGCTACTGATCTGCCTTTCCTATATACGAATTTGCAGCCTTTTTCTACTACAGATTTTAATTTCTCATCTCCAAAGACATGAGTAAAGATGATAGACCCATGTTCATAACCCAATATTCTAACCAATACAATAAAATCTGTGATATGGTTAAAAAGTATCTACCTCTTGTATATGGAGATGAGAAATTAAAATTAATTATACCTGTGGGTATATTAAAATTACTCAGAAATGTAGATCTTATGTGACAGGTTCTGAATATAACATTAAGGGATGCATAAAGTGCTCAACAGACCATGTGATATATCTTATTGAGTGTAGTGAACACAGAAAACAATATATTGGAATGACCACTAGGGACGTAAGAACCCGAATACGTGAGCATATATATAATATCGAAAAAAACATTGTTTGCTCAGCCCTTGCCACCCATTTTATCGAAGAGCATAACCAAGAACTAAATTGTTTTAGTTGGTCTGCTATTGAACACATACCAAAGTCCCACAGAGGGGGCAATCGTTTAAATATTTTAAAAAAGCAAGAAGCATATTGGATATTTTTGTTTAAGACTTGGATCCCACTTGGATTTAATTCTGAACATGATATTATTAATTGTTGGTTATGATAACCATCTAAACAAACAGTACAATAAGCCTCTTGCCTCTTCATCAGTAGAAACTTCATCTAGAAGCATACCCCTAATAATAATGCTCCTTCCATATTCTGCTTAAATTACCTATAATAAATGTTTTCGGAAATATAAAATAAATAATAATTTTCTTATATCTACTATGTGACTTCTATCTATGTCATTACTTGCAAACTTAGAGAAATGACTTATATGTCAATATCTTTTTTTAAATTTTTTACACAAAGTGTATAAAATTTGATCACAATGTGTTTAAAATTGATAGGCTAACTAGAAAAAAAACCCTATGGCTGCGAAGTAAATAACCAAATTAAAGAGTTGAAACCTAAGTTGCATCATTTGACTAAAGTGCAAAAACCTCTTCCTAAGTATTTTTCATTTTGATATATGTATCAAAGTGTATAAAAAATTTGATCACTGTGTTTAAAATCGATAGGCTAACTAGAAAAAAAAAACCTATGGATACGAAGTAAATAGCCAAATTAAAGAGTTGAAACCTAAGTTATTATCATTATTTGACTACAGTGAAAAAAACCTCTTCCTAAGGGGTCATGAGCTCAAGCTAAAGGGTAGTAGATTCAGGAGTAATTTGAGGAAGCACTTCTTTACAGAAAGAGTGATTGATTTATGGAATAAACTTCCTCAAGAGGTAGTAGCAACAAACACTGTGGGGGACTTTAAAAATGCATGGGACAAGCATAGGGCTATCCTACGAACTAGATAAGTTTATACTGTTAGGTAAGGTGGGGCAGACTTGCTGGGCCTATGGCTCTTATCTGCCGTCAATATCTATATTTTTCATTTGATATACAGGGAGTGCAGAATTATTAGGCAAGTTGTATTTTTGAGGATTAATTTTATTATTGAACAACAACCATGTTCTCAATGAACCCAAAAAACTCATTAATATCAAAGCTGAATAGTTTTGGAAGTAGTTTTTAGTTTGTTTTTAGTTATAGCTATTTTAGGGGGATATCTGTGTGTGCAGGTGACTATTACTGTGCATAATTATTAGGCAACTTAACAAAAAACAAATATATACCCATTTAAATTATTTATTTTTACCAGTGAAACCAATATAACATCTCAACATTCACAAATATACATTTCTGACATTCAAAAACAAAACAAAAACAAATCAGTGACCAATATAGCCACCTTTCTTTGCAAGGACACTCAAAAGCCTGCCATCCATGGATTCTGTCAGTGTTTTGATCTGTTCACCATCAACATTGCGTGCAGCAGCAACCACAGCCTCCCAGACACTGTTCAGAGAGGTGTACTGTTTTCCCTCCTTGTAAATCTCACATTTGATGATGGACCACAGGTTCTCAATGGGGTTCAGATCAGGTGAACAAGGAGGCCATGTCATTAGATTTTCTTCTTTTATACCCTTTCTTGCCAGCCACGCTGTGGAGTACTTATACGCGTGTGATGGAGCATTGTCCTGCATGAAAATCATGTTTTTCTTGAAGGATGCAGACTTCTTCCTGTACCACTGCTTGAAGAAGGTGTCTTCCAGAAACTGGCAGTAGGACTGGGAGTTGAGCTTGACTCCATCCTCAACCCGAAAAGGCCCCACAAGCTCATCTTTGATGATACCAGCCCAAACCAGTACTCCACCTCCACCTTGCTGGCGTCTGAGTCGGACTGGAGCTCTCTGCCCTTTACCAATCCAGCCACGGGCCCATCCATCTGGCCCATCAAGACTCACTCTCATTTCATCAGTCCATAAAACCTTAGAAAAATCAGTCTTGAGATATTTCTTGGCCCAGTCTTGACGTTTCAGCTTGTGTGTCTTGCTCAGTGGTAGTTGTCTTTCAGCCTTTCTTACCTTGGCCATGTCTCTGAGTATTGCACACCTTGTGCTTTTGGGCACTCCAGTGATGTTGCAGCTCTGAAATATGGCCAAACTGGTGGCAAGTGGCATCTTGGCAGCTGCACGCTTGACTTTTCTCAGCTCATGGGCAGTTATTTTGCGCCTTGGTTTTTCCACACGCTTCTTGTGACCCTGTTGACTATTTTGAATGAAACGCTTGATTGTTCGATGATCACGCTTCAGACGCTTTGCAATTTTAAGAGTGCTGCATCCCTCTGCAAGATATCTCACTATTTTTGACTTTTCTGAGCCTGTCAAGTCCTTCTTTTGACCCATTTTGCCAAAGGAAAGGAAGTTGCCTAATAATTATGCACACCTGATATAGGGTGTTGATGTCATTAGACCACACCCCTTCTCATTACAGAGATGCACATCACCTAATATGCTTAATTGGTAGTAGGCTTTCGAGCCTATACAGCTTGGAGTAAGACAACATGCATAAAGAGGATGATGTGGTCAAAATACTCATTTGCCTAATAATTCTGCACACAGTGTATATATCGTCCTTTGCTTAGAAGTTTATGTTAAAGCTCAATTTATGGTTATTCAACATGTATCAAATGTATATTTGTTGTAGGTGATTATATCCCCTTAAGAGCACATTGTAATATGATCGCATAGAGTAAATGCTAAGCAAATGGGAGGGCACAAGTATGTTGTTATAAGCTCCAGGTGTATGAGGTTCAGGTATGGTCTATGATTAAGGCGTAAGCTATCGCCGAAACGCGTAAGACTGAACCTGCATACACCACCGGATTGTGTGTACCACTTTTTGTTTTATCAACAATTGGAAAATAAAGTTAACAACTGTTTTTAACCTGTTGGTCCAGAGACACTTTTTTCCTTTATTGTTACTTTCTTGCGAGCGAGGAGGAGCTCACTATCTGGATCTCCAAGGTACTTTGAGTGACAGCCTATGAAAGCTTACCTATGAAGCACGCTACAGCGTAACAGCGCAACATATTGGAACCGGCATTGCCTTTGAAAGCAGCGTCCGCGAACTGTGGAGGTGTTGTGGAGATACAGGAATTCACCCATCAGTAATGGTAAGACCTCACACCTGACAGCAACAGAATAGAGGCTTCCGGTGTGGAGTGGTGAGTGCCCTGCGAATAGGGCTGTTATCTTACAACATAACACTGAAGCTGCATGTTTTGAATTAGGCTCCTTTTGCTGGGCTATCCGCCATATCCGCTGATCTTTATTTAAAGACTGACTTTCTACCTGCTTACTTCTGTCTGCTATTCGGCTGTGCACGGAGCAAAGCAAATGTGTTTATATGGTATGTAAGAAGCCTGGTAGGGCAAGAGACAAGATAGCTATGTGTGAGAATCATCCCCTTTCACCCCTCCTGCCTCAAGGTCGGTCTGTCTCAATAAGGGGGCCTAACCTATACCTGACTTCCACTGCTGTGACACAAACTTAGTGCATACCCCATCGCCATATGTCTTAACAGCCATAATCAGTGAGTCCCAAAAGACAAGCTGACGCAAGAGTCTTCTGCTATCAGGAAGATCCGGTATAGAGCAATCCTCTGTCATGCCCGTATAGCTTAGTACGCCAGCCTTAACTTGCTCCAGTTGTTCTCTATGAGGGAGGGCGAGTGTTCCATCGTATGAAAAAGATGGGTCACAGACCGCCACGCTTGGTGACTCCAGAATGCTAACCTCCATGTCTAGTGACGGCTTCATTGATGCATTGAGCACTGCCCCATAATTACAATAAGAACTCTGCGGAGCAAACTCAACAGGCAACCTGGGTGAGGCTGAATCTGTGCTTGCCGGGTCTTGAGTAGGAGAGCAAAAAGCTTCTTCTATAGATTCCAAAAGTCTCACGTGGTGCATATCCAATAAGTCTGACAAGGCTGCAATGAATGTGAGAGACTCCATCTTTTACCAGATACTATTATTTTAAACACTTAGAGTGTACCTTCTTTCCCTGGAGAATTAAGAAAGCCTGACCAACATAGTTAACAAGTCAGTGTTAGGAAAAGTGGTGCAATTTGAAATTGCTGTTGTATGTTTTCAATTCTGTACCATTCAGGCGGTATGCAGATCACTGGGTTATAGCCCAGAAATAGTCATATGATGGATAACTCCGTACAGCTGGCAGGCTTAGACTTTCACCCCTTAACTTTTCTGTCCAATTATACGCATTCAGTATATGCTGTAGACTCTTTTTTGATAGTCCTTGTAGAGAGCTTCTCTTTTAAGCGGCCATCTCCAGTGGCACCTGGCTCCGCCCCCCTGTTCTCCCCTTTTAACACCCTTCTCCGCCCACCCCCACATCCTATTTCCACTTCTCTCTCCGCTCAAGATTTTGCCAACCACTTTACCAACAAAATAGATTCCATCAGAAACAAAATCATCTCCCAACACACTACCAGTCTCCAACCCCCTCAACCAATAACCCAATGTCCAAAACCCGCAAAGCCACAGACTGGCCACTTTTCTTTGTTAATCCTTCTTGATCTGTCTGCAGCCTTTGACATGGTTGACCACACTCTCTTGCTTCAAACCCTCCAATCTATTGGCTTTCCCGTAGCTCTCCTCTTCCCTGTCTAACCGGACCTTTAGTGTTACCTTCTCTGGCATATCCTCTGACTCTTTACCACTTTCTGTTCTGAGGTACAACAAGACTCTGTCCTTGGTCCCCTTCTCTTCTAAATTTATACATCATCCATAGGTTCCTTTATACAGTCCCATGGGTTTTAATACTATTTGTATGCTGATGATACCCAAATCTACACCTCTGCACCAGACCTATACCCTTCCTTACTAACTCGTGTCACTGTCTTTCTAACATTTCATCCTGAATGTCCTCTCACTACCTTAAGCTAAATCTCTCAAAAACTGAGATAGTTATTTCCCCCCTTCTTCAAAAAATGTTCTCTAACTGTTGATAACATCATTACCCCAACCCAGCATGCCCGATGTCTTGGGGTCACATATGACTCAGAGCACTCTTTCACCCCCCACATCCAATTCTACCTGCCTCCACCTTAAAAACATCTCCAAAATTTGTCACTTCCTCACACAAGACACAACTAAGACTTTAAACCACTTTCTAATCATTTCCTGCCTTGGCTATTGTAACTCCATCCTCTCTGGCCTCCCTAGCTGCCGTCTATCTCACTTACGATCCATAATAAATGCCTCTGCCTGTCTGACATTCCTTACACGTCGCTCCTCATCTGCTGTACCACTCTGCCAGTCCCTTCACTGGCTTCCTCTAACTTCCAGAATAAAACATAAAATCCTGACTAACTTTTAAAGCTCTCAATAACACTGCTCCACCCTATATCTCCGATCTAGTCTCCAGGTACTTGCCCTCCCGTTCCCTTCGCTCTGCTCATGACCTCCTTCTCTCCTCCTCTCTTGTTACCTCCTCACATTCCTGTGTACAAGACTTCTCCAGACTGACCCCTATTTTGTGGAATTCTGCCTCGCTCCACACGACTTTCCCCTAGTTTTCAAACTTTCAAGTGCTTCTTAAAGACTCTACTGTTTAGGGATGCATATAATATATCTTAACATTTCCCTAACTTAGTTCCTCTCCTCCTTTAGTTATTTCCTTGAACCACCTTAGCATGTTTGCATACGAGCCTAGCTGCTTTGTAGAACACCCTCATGAGAGATGATTTACAAAAGTGAAACTCCTGGCAGAGCTCTCTATCCCTTTGTCTCACATAACTGTCACCTTGCATATTAGACCCATGTCTTTAGTGCTGAAGAACCTGTTGGCGCTCTACAAATAACTGATAATAATAATAATAATAATGATGAAAGGATTAAAAGACAAAAAAAAAAAAAAAATACACAATGGGGACAAATTTTAAAGTTCAAGCATTAAAGGGATTCTAATCCCAAATGTTTTCTTTCACGATTCAGATAGAGCATGCAATTTTAAGCAACTTTCTAATTTACTCCTATTTTAAATTTTTCTTTATTCTCTATGGGCCGGCTCCTACGCTTACATTCTTGCTTTTTCAAATAAAGATAGCAAGAGAACAAAGAAAAATTGATAATCGGAGTAAATTAGAACTTTTCTTATAATTGCATGCTCTGTCTGAATCATGAAATAAATAAAAAAATGTGGGTTTAGTATCCCTTTAAGCAAAGAAATGGAACAAGCACTGGCTCCAGCTAATTTTCATGGAAATATTTAGAATATCTGGTACCAGGATCAAACATTAAGTGGTAAATAGATGATGAGTTAGTTATAAAATCCCAGCAATAATCCATTTGTATTGCCAACTATCATAAACATAAGAGCTAAAGGGGAACCATTAAGAAAAAACATTTGTGTGCCGATGATGTTTTAAATAAAATAACACCCATGATATGTTTTTTTTTATTCAGACAGAGCATACAATTCTTAAAATATTCCCAATGTACTTCTATTATCAAATGTGCTTCCTTCCCATGCTATTTTTTGTTGAAGAGATACCTAGGTAGGTGTCTGCAGCACTAAATGGCAGGAAATAGTGCTGCCATATAGTGCTCTTGCAAATGGATAACATTCTTGCAAAACTGCTCCAGACTCGTGCACACTCTTGAGCTTCCATCCCTGTTTTTTCAACAAAAAAGTACAAAGAAAATGTAATAATTAGAAGTAAAATTAGAAAGTTGTTTAAAATTGCATGCTCTATCTAAATCATGAAAGAAAAAATGTGGGGTTCCATGTCCCTTTAAGAACTTGGATTTAGAGACTGTGGAGGTAGCTGTGAATTTGCTCTTCCTTTGGACTTTTTCATTATAAAAGGAGAAATTGTTTGGGACCTAATAAAAGCAGAATGTTTTTCATTTCCAGATTATGAAAAAATAAGAAAATGAAGATGATGAATTCATGAAAGTTATATAAGTCAGTATTTTACGTTTTTAATGCAGACCTGGCTAATGTAGTCAGTCTTTTTTTATTTTTTTTTCTATAGATATTTTGTTTAACCCCATCAGTTAACACACATGGGCCGCGATCCGATATATATTGTCGCTCGCAAAAGCCGGTGACGCCAAATATTGCGTTGGTTTGGTATCCTATATACGGCGTAACATAGAAGTTACGCTCGTATATTTCTGCCTTCGGCCATAGTTTTTTGGCCCATAGACAGGTATACCAAACCAGCGCAGTTTGGTATCCAATATACAGCGTAAGGACTTACGTGGCGAAAATGGAGAAATCTTACTCCATTTTCACCTCGCCACAAATTGCAGGCATAGTAAGCCTTACGCTGAGTATTGGAGCCCTGTAGCTCCCTAGACTGGCTGCAAAATAAAACCTAACACCTAACGCATGCGCAATGTCTATCTACCTGTCAACCACGATCCCCCGCCTCAATCCCTAATAAAGTGTTTAACCCCTAAACCGCCGTTCCCGGACCCCGCCGCCACCTACATTAAATGTCTAACCCCCTAATGTGATCCCCCTACACCGCTGCAACCTACATTAAAATTATTAACCCCTAATGTAATCCCCCTACACCGCCGCAACCTACATTAAAATTATTAACCCCTAATGTAATCCCCCTACATTGCCGCCATCTATATTAAAATTATTACCCCCTAATGTGAGCCCCCTACCCCGCCGCCACCTATTTTAACTATATTACCCCCTAATCTAATCCCCCTACACCGCCACCACCTATATTAAATGTATTAACCCCAAATCTAATCCCCCTACATCGCCACCACCTATATTAAATGTATTAACCCCTAATCTAATCCCCCTACACCGCCGCCACCTATATTAAATGTATTAACCCCTAATCTGACCCCCCTTCACCGCCGCCACCTATATTAACTACATTAATCCTAATTATATTAGGGTTAATATAGTTATTATATTATATATATTAACCCTATCTAACTCTAACACCCCTAACTTAATTATTATTAAAATAAATCTAAATAATATTAATAATATTAACTAAATTATTCCTATTTAAAACTAAATGCTTACCTATAAAATAAACCCTAAGATAGCTACAATATAATTAATAATTACATTGTAGCTATTTTAGGGTTTATATTTATTTTACAGGTAACTTGATATTTATTTTAACTATGTACAATAGCTAATAAATAGTTAATAACTATTTAATAGCTACCTAGTTAAAATAATTACCAATTTACCTGTAAAATAAATCCTAACCTAAGTTACAAATACACCTACACTATCAATAAATTAATTAAACTACAAATATCTAAACTAAAATACAATTAAATACACTAAATTAAATTACAAAAACAAACACTAAATTACAAAAAATAAAAAAAAGATTACAAGAATTTTAAGCTAATTACACCTATTCTAAGCCCCCTAATAAAATAACAAAGCCCCCCAAAATAAAAAAATTTCCCTACCCTAATCTAAATTACAAAAGTAATCAGCTCTATTACCAGCCCATAAAAGGGCCTTTTGTGGGGCATTGCCCCAAAGTAATCAGCTCTTTTACCTGTAAAAAAAGAACAACCCCCCCATTACAACCCACCACCCACATACCCCTACTCTAACCCACCCAATCCCCCCTTAAAAAAAACGAAGTCTAACCCCCAAGTGCTCCTTACCTGTCCTGAAGACCGGCGGAGAAGGTCCAGTTCCAGGCGGAGACCTCTTCTTCTTCCAGGATCCAGCCAGCGCAGAGCGGAGGAGTTGAAGACCGATGACCGCGGAGCTGAAGTCCGTCCATCTGGAACTGAAGACCGGCGATGCTGGAACTGAAGACCGGAGCTGGAGCGTGGAGGATCCTCTTCATACGATCGCCACCGTACACTGAATAGGAATTCAAGGTACGCCATTAAAAATGGCGTCCCTTGAATTCCTATTGGCTGATTTGAGCATTCAAATTCAAATCAGCCAATCGGAAGCGAGCTACTTTAATTCTATTGGCTGATTTGAATAGCCAATAGAATAAGAGCTACTGTAATTCTATTGGCTATTCTAATCAGCCAGTTCCGCCTGGAACAGGACCTTCTCCGCCTGTCTTCAGGACAGGTAAGGAGCACTTGGGGGTTAGACTTAGGTTTTTTTAAGGGGGGATTGGGTGGGTTAGAGTAGGGGTATGTGGGTGGTGGGTTGTAATGGGGGGGGGTTGTTCTTTTTTTACAGGTAAAAGAGCTGATTGTATTTTAGTTTAGATATTTGTAGTTTATTTAATTTATTGATAGTGTAGGTGTATTTGTAACTTAGGTTAGGATTTATTTTACAGGTAAATGGGTAATTATTTTAACTAGGTAGCTATTAAATAGTTATTAACTATTTAATAGCTATTGTACCTAGTTAAAATAAATACCAAGTTACCTGTAAAATAAATATAAACCCTAAAATAGCTACAATGTAATTATTAATTATATTGTAGCTATCTTAGGGTTTATTTTATAGGTAAGTATTTAGTTTTAAATAGGAATAATTTAGTTAATATTATTAATATTATTTAGATTTATTTTAATAATAATTAAGTTAGGGGTGTTAGAGTTAGATAGGGTTAATATAGTTAATATATATAATATAATAACTATATTAACTATATTAACCATAATATAATTAGGGTTAATATAGGTGGCGGCGGTGTAGGGGAGTCAGATTAGGGGTTAAAACATTTAATATAGGTGGCGGCGGTGTAGGGGGATTAGATTAGGGGTTAATATGAGGATGTTGCTGTATGAGGATCTTGCTTTTATTTATTACTAAATAAAGACTGGCTTTTTACCTATCCCTGGTGTGCCGAGGAGTTTCCTTGTTCCTCTCTTTGTTAATATATTTAATATAGGTGGCGGCGGTGTAGGGGGATTAGATTACAGGTAAAAGAGCTAATTACTTTGGGACAATGCCCCGCAAAAGGCCCTTTTAAGGGCTGGTAATAGAGCTGGTTACTTTGGGGCAATGCCCCGCAAAAGGCCCTTTTAAGGTCTCGTAATAGAGTTGGTTACTTTGGGGCAATGCCACGCAAAAGGCCCTTTTCAGGGCTATTTGTAGGGTTAGACTTCGGTTTAGTGGTAGGGAAATGTTAGTATTTTAGGGGTTAATACATTTAATATAGGTGGCGGCGGTATAGGGGGATTAGATTAGGGGTTAATAATTTTAATATAGGTGGCGGCGGTGTAAGGGGGTCAGATTAGGGGGTAGTACATATAATATAGGTGGCGGCGGTGTAGGGGGATCATATTAGGGGGTAATATAGTTTAAATAGGTGGCGGCGGTGTAGGGGGATCATAATAGGGGTTAATATAGTTTAAATAGGTGGCGGCGGTGTAGGGGGATCATATTAGGGGGTAAAATAATTAATGTAGGTGGCAGCAGGGTAGGGGGCTCACATTAGGGGGTAAAACATTTAATGTAGATGGCGGCGGTGTAGGGGGGTCAGATTAGGGGGTAAGACATATGTAGCTGGCGGCGGGGTCCGGGAGTGGTGGTTTAGGGGTTAATATATTTATTGTTAGGAGTGAGAGGGAGGATTGCGGATAGAGGGGTATATGTGTCGGGCTATGTTTGTGAGGCGTGTTAGACAGTAACGGGTGATTTTATAACTTAGTCAGTTTTTTTATGCAGCGGCAGTTTCTAAAGTGCCGTAAGTCACTGGCAACTCCAGAAATTTGTACTTACGCATATTTCTGGACATCGCTAGTTTGTCAGACTTACGGCACTTTAGCCTCTAACGGCGCCGTATATAAGATAGCTCGAGTTGCGAGCTGAAACTATGGGCGGCGCAGGTTTCCACACTTGCGCCGAAACCTGCGCCGTATATCGGATCACGCCCATGGATGTTTAAGCAAATACAAGAATATGTATTCTATATAATGCTATTGTTTCAGTTAAACCACAAAATAGTTATTATTAACCTCCCTGGTATTGCTTGAAAGCGCCAGCTCTGAAGCAGCATCACACTGCTGATCATTCGCTGAATCTTGCTGGTGATTGGTTGTACATCACCCCAGATTGACTTGTGTTCAGCTCAGGACCAGTAGTTTATTGTACATCCTCAGCTTTGTTTACAGGAGTTAAACACATAGTTCTGTTCAAGCAATAGTGCAATAATATTATATTCTAGCTCATTTTCAATTTAATATGAGAGTAGTAGAGCAAATCCTTAAACCGTGTGTGTGTCCTACATGTCATAGAAGTTAACAATTCAGCACAGATTTACCTAAGTGGTGGTTCTCAATCAACGTGTATGTGATCTACAAAAGTAATCAAAGAAGCACAGCTCTAATTCAAGGCAGAAGTTCTTTAATAAAACAGCTTACCCACAACACCCCGGGCATGCATTCACAGCATATACAGCCGGATCTGGGATTTAGCCAAGATATAAACATCACTCCTGCACCAGCAAATTATACTAGTGGCTCTGGTGATCCAAAATATAGCTACAAAATTTGTTTACAGCCATTTGGACTTTATTAAGCATGGTAGAGTTTTAATGGTTAAAGGACAGTACCCTAAATGTTTCTCTCCTTTAATTTGATCGCAAACATCCATTTAACCTGACATTGTATTAAAATGTTTACAAATAGCTCTTTTGCCTTTATATCGGCATTTGAACATGTGAGAGCAACCACGATTTAAGCTAGAATGATTACCGTGTCCGCAGAGCTCTGGTTAACAATTTTGCGAAACAAAAAAGTGTCACATAACTAGGGTGACCATATTTCCGCTTTAAAAAGGGACACATATGAAAAATACATATGTCAGGGCTGTTTAAATACATGTTTTGTATAAGGACCCTGACATGTATTTTTTATATGTGTCCCTTTTTAAAGCGGCAATATGGTCACCCTACACATAACACATCAAAAATACATTAAAAAGTACAGTACAGTTACACTCATAAAAACGTTCTTTTTAAGTAATGCACAAAAACGAAATTTATGCTTACCTGATAAATGTATTTATTTCTTCACACGGTGAGTCCATGGATCATCTCTAATTACTATTGGGAATATCACTCCTGGCCAGCAGGAGGAGGCAAAGAGCACCACAGCAAAGCTGTTAAGTATTCCCTTCCCTCCAACCCCAGTCATTCGACTGAAGGAAAAAGAGAGAAAGGAAGTAACAAAAGGTGCAGAGGTGCCTGAGGTTTATAACACATAAAACTGTTTAAAGGGACAGTCAACACCAGAATTGTTGTTGTTTTACAAGATAGATAATCTCTTAATTACCAATTCCCCAGTTTTGCTTAACCAACACAGTTATAATTATACACGTTTTACCTCTGTAATTACCTTGTATCTAAGCCTCAGCAGACTGCCCCCTTATTTCAGTTCTTTTGACAGACTTGCAGTTTAGCCAATCAGAGCTGTCTCCATGGTAAATTCACGTGCATGAGCTCAATGCTATCTATATGAAACACGTGAACTAATGTCCTCTAGTGGTGAAAAACTATAAAAATGCATTGAGATTAGAGACGGCCTTCAAGGTCTAAGAAATTAGCATATGAACCTCCTAGGTTTAGCTTTCACCTAAGAATACCAAGAGAACAAAGCAAAATTGGTGATAAAAGTAAATTGGAAAGTTGTTTAAAAATACATGCCCTATTTGAAACATGAAAGTTTTTTTTTTACTTGACTGTCCCTTTAAATAAACAGGCGGGCCCTGGACTCACTGTGTCAAGAAATAAATAAATTTATTAGGTAAGCATAAATTTTGTTTTCTAATGACACAGTGAGTCCACGGATCATCCAGCAGTTTCATAGGCCAAACGAATTATACTCTTCAGCCACAAAGAAAGAGAAGTAGCCGTAGCTTTCTGGCCCTTGCGTTTCCCAGAGAAAGCAATGAACAAAGCAGAAGATTGGCAAAAGTCCTTAGTCGCCTGTAAATAGTATTTCAACGCACAAACCACATCTAGGTTGTGTAGCAGATGCTCCTTATGAGAAGAAGGGTTAGGACACAAAGAAGGAACAACAATTTCTTGATTAATGTTCCTATCCGAAACCACTTTAGGAAGGAAACCTAACTTAGTACGCAGAACTACCTTATCAGAATGAAAAATAAGGTAAGGGGATTCACACTGCAACGCCGAGAGTTCTGAGACTCTGCGAGCAGAAGAAATTGTAACCAGAAACAAAACTTTCCAAGATAACATCTTAATATCTAAGGAATGCATAGGCTGAAACTGAGCCTGCTGAAGAACTTTAAGAACAAGGTTAAGACTCCAGGGAGGGCGGAGCAAGCCTGGTAACTGAACAGACACATATCACTTCAGCTCCATCGCAATGTTTTATTATTTTGTTATCAGACTGTTCAATCCAGCTTAAAATGCTATCACAGGCCTATCTAGTACCAAAGATCAAGATAGTGCTACCTGAGATGCACTAAGGCACTTGAAATCAGAAAATACTATCTGCCGAAAAGGCCAGCTCACAGCTCCAGGCCGGCCATTTTTGAGACCACGCAGATACTATCTAAACAAGACTGCAGACTACATTCAGTACAACGCTAAAAGGCAATTTAACATGGAGTTCACTATCGGCTTCCTAGAGGATTTGCTCTGTCTTGTGGAGGATCATCACACTGCTCTGGAAGCAACGTTACTTAAAGCTTTCCAGCCTTTACCCACCCTATCACCTCTTGTTCAAAGCCCAGGTTTGATGGACCGAGGAGATGGCGGAGGTTTGGAGTCCCGGGACTTAACTTGTATCTGTCACAGCGCCAAGAGAGAGCCAGCTCTAGACAGCACATTATTTACAGCAGTAGAGGGGAAGGATACGATTGCATACGCTGAGGGCTTGGAAACCACTACTACCATAGCCGCAATGCGTAACTGGGAGAGTTTTACTGACACCCACTCAGCCCTTATTCTAAACAAGGAGATCGAGAGGGATACGCTTAAGAGCCTTACCTTGAGAACACACTAACAATTCCCGGTAAAAGGATGGCTGTACAGAAGAGGCCCCACACTGTCCTTGTTGCCTTTATACGCTGCGCACTATGCTGCCGCACTGAGGTCCATGTTGAGATCCGGAGAGGTGAATTAAAAACTGAGAGACTACCACATAATTTTAGCTACTGGTGTGGGGTAAACTCACAGAACACTGTTTAAGCATTGTTGCAGCCACAACTGCATTTCTATGTTTAATACTTCACGAAGTTCAAATTGTTTAGTTATTACAGTAAGTTCAGTGCTGTCTACTCCTAAAGTTATATGCACTTTGCAACAGTTATTGCATATGAGGAGTTTGAACATTTACCCTCTCAATGACTAGTGGGACTGCTTGTTGTACTAAAATATATAAACTGTATGTCACTTCTATGCTACCGTAATAAGGCTTTTTGGTTTCTTGTCTATAGTAGCTCTACAATTACGTTCTTAAATGCTCAACTGAAATTCTATCTGTTTACAGTTTAATATAAGCTGCTCTTCTGAAAATTCGTATAATCCCTGTTATGTTTAGTTTAACTCTATATATTTCTCGGTGAACGAATGACAATCAGATTGGTTGATGTTAAATGTATTACTGTGTGTATTACTATTATCTGTACTCAGCTACAGGTGATTTCTGCTTAAACTATTAATGACCTAGGATGTCTTATATTACAGCCTACAGGTTGGGAGGCACTGTTGACTTATTTGCCATGTTTGGTTTGTCTATGCTTTACCATTTGTTTTCTTACAGGTTAATAGTACGTGTGCTTGTTGCCCGTTTTAATTATTCTTTTTTCACAGGATTTAAGTACTATGTGACAACAGTAATGTTTGTTCCAAGAGAGGATATTAAGTAAAATGGATAGGAACGGAACCTCAGAGTATGTTTACTAGATTAGCTCGCATTTAATAGCAACTTATTACCTAGCGAAGCTAATGAACCCTTAAGCTTAGATCATCCTTTCAACATAAAGGGTATTACAATTATTATTTCCCAGCTTTAACTATTGATATAGCTTGGCATAGCTACACTCTAAATCTTCTTAATATTGTTGTTTGTTGCTGTTTGGAATAGCAGTCATCCCTATTAGTATAATATTTCCTGTTCAATGTACCAGAATATGAGCAGGGTGTGCTTCTAGGATAGTCAGTAGGTAACAAAGCTCGCCATCAATGGCCTTTTGCTGACTCTTATACATTACTCTTATCCCTGGAGTTGGACATAGCTTTTAACTAGGGTGCAGTGCTGCCTGCGGCCGGGGCAGTGTGGCGCCTATAATATACTAGTGTATGGCTATGCAGAAGAGTTCTGGATCTTGCTCTATGCCGTGATAACAATTATCCTGTGTTAGAGATGCTTCTATTTTATAAAAGGGTCCCAGGTATATTGTTAAAAAAAAATTAAAAGCAGACACAGCGAGTATGTATAGTACGTCTCCTTTTCCAACTCACACCATATCTAACGAGCTATAATCTAATCAGCTCCCATTTATGAGCACTTAAACTCGGTTTGTCTCCTCAAGGTTTAATTACAAATTTCTATTACAATTGATTCTCTCTCCCACACCATGATGTACATATCCATATCATAGCCCACTCTAGCTGACGCCAAATGACTATTAATTTTTTAAGTCTCCTTACACGATGAGTCTTATTCTTATTACTATCTCTCATCATCAGTTACTCTACGCCCATGGCTTGTGGTCAATACTATCTAATGACCACCTCCCCCACTCATATATAATGTACCTACCTGTTTGGTAGGGCTACCTAAGCGGTTTATCTTGCATGTACCGCAACCTTAATTAAAACTAGCACTATGACATTCCTCAACTTCATACACGCTGTAATAATAGTTATATATATCTATGGAATGTTCCAAAACATAGCAAAGTTTGAAGATGTGAGATTTCTTTTATTTCCTCTAAAACAGAACTTATTTTGAAAATTTGAGGTATTTACACTATATTTTAGACAATGCTTGAATATTCCTAAATGTTTCATAATATAAAGCAGAAAATGAGGTTTCAGTTTTGTTTGTTACGTATAAATATAGAGATATCGCTTTGTATTTTCTCAGGAAAAATTTATACCTGCATGTGACTATAGCATAATTTTGTACTCTTGAGTAATGCCATAATCTAAAGGAATGTTTTTGAATACTTATGTAACATGTTTACTTGATGATGTTTTGTTAATACCTCAATAAAAAAAACTTATTAAAAAAAAAAAAAAGACTCCAGGGAGGAGTAACCAGCTTGAACACAGGCCTGATTCTGACCAAGGCCTGACAAAAAGATTGCATCTGGTACATCCGCCAGATGTTTATGCAACAAAATAGAAAAGGCGGATATTTGACCCTTAAGGTACTAGCAGATAATTCCTTCTCCAGACCCTCCTGTAGAAAAGACAAAATCCTAGGAATTCGAACTCTACTCCAAGAGTAACCTCTGGATTCACACCAATACAGATATCTATGCCATATCTTATAGAAAATCTTTCTAGTAACAGGTTTACGAGCCTGAGTCATGGTCTCAATGACCGACTCAGAAAAAACACTCTTAGATAAAATTAAGCTTTTAATCTCCAAGCAGTCAGCTTCAAAGAAATTAGATTTGGGTGAAGGAAGGACCCTTGAAGTAGCAGGTCCTTCCTCAATGGAAGTCTCCAAGGTGGAATAGATGACATTTACACTAGGTCTGCATACCAGATCCTGCGAGGCCACGCGGTGCAATGAGGATCACTGACACCCTCTCCTGTTTGATTCAAGCAATGACCAGAGGAAGAAAAGCGAATGGAGGAAAAAGGTATGCTAGACTGAAATTCCAAGGAACCGCCAGAGCATCCATCAGTACATCCTGAGGATCCCTCGACCCATACCTTCGGGAGCTTAGCATTCTGTTGAGATGCCATGAGATCCAGCTCCGGCTGTCCCCATTTGAGAATCAAGTTTGAAAACACCTCCGGATGGAGTTCCCACTCCCCTGGGTGAAAAGTCTGTCTGCTCAGAAAATCAGCTTCCCAAATGTCCACCCCTGGAATGTGGATCACAGATAGACAGCAGTTGTGGGTCTCTGCCCACTGAATAATCTTGGTTACCTCTGTCATGGCCAAGGAACTCTGAGTTCCTCCCTGATGGTTGATGTAAGCCACTGAAGTTATGTTGTTCGACTGGAACCTGATAAACTGGGCTGAAGCTAATTGAGACCAGGCCAGAAGAGCATT
This sequence comes from Bombina bombina, assembly GCF_027579735.1. NCBI lineage: Eukaryota > Metazoa > Chordata > Amphibia > Anura > Bombinatoridae > Bombina > Bombina bombina. Next base: position 223,812,033 of record NC_069502.1, read on the forward strand.
GAAGATTGCCCTCAGCTCTAGGATGTTTAAGGGGAGAACAGACTCCTCCCGAGTCCATGTCCCCTGAGTCTTTATTGAGCCCCAGACTGCTCCCCATCCCAGCAGGCTGGTATCCGTTGTTACAATAACCCAGGTGGGTCTGTAAAGCAGGTTCCCTGGGATAGATGATCCAGAGACAAGCAACAAGGAAGAGTCTCTCTTGTCGTCTGATCCAGAGGTCCGCATAATCCCCGTTCCATTGCCTGAGCATGCATAACTGCAGAGGTCTGAGATGGAATCGGACAAACGGAATGATGTCCATGGCAGTTACCATCAGACCGATCACCTCCATACATTGAGCCACAGATGGCCAAGGAGAGGACTGAAGGGCCAGACAAGAGTCGAGGATCTTTGATTTTTTGACCTCTGTCAGAAATATTCTCATTGATAAGGAATCTATTATGGTTCCCAGGAACACTACCCTTGTAGCTGGAATCAAGGAACTCTTTCCCAAATTTACCTTCCATCCGTGAGAACGCAGAAAAGATAACATCTCCATGTGAGAGTTTGCATGTTGAAAGGAAGGCGCCTGGACCAGAATGTTGTCCAGATAAGGCACCACTGCAATGCCCCGCAACCGGCTCACCACCAACAGGGTTCCCAGGACCTTTGAGAAAATCCTGGGAGCTGTAGCAAGAGTCACAAACTGGAAGTGTTTGTCTAGAAAAGCAAACCTCAGAAACCTGTGATGATCCCTGTGGATGGGAACATGTAGGTACGCAATCTTTAAATCTACTGTTGTCATGAATTGACCATTTTGATCCAAGGGAAGAATGGAACGAATAGTTTCCATCTTGAAGGACGGTACTCTGAGGAACTTGTTTAGACTTTTGCGATCTAAAATAGGTCTGAAGGTTCCCTCTTTTTTGGTAACCACAGATTGGAGTAGAATGCCAGACTCTGTTTCTGCATTGGAACAGGAACTATCACTCCTAAGTTGGAAAGGTCCCGGACTCAGTGTAAAAATGCCTCTCTTTTTTTCTGGTCTACAGATAACCTTGAGAGCAGAAACCTGCCCCTGGGAGGAAGGTTTTGAACTCTAGTTTGTATCCCTGAGAGACAATGTCCACCGCCCAGGCATCCGGAACATCCCGAACCCAGGCCTGAGCGAAGAAAGTCTGCCCCCCACCAGATCCGGTCCCGGATTGGGGGCAGACCCTTCATGCTGACTGAGTCACTAACCGGCTTCTTAGATTGCTTCCCCTTGTTTCAAGACTGGTTGGACCTCCAGGAAGGCTTGGACTGTTCCTGCTTGGCAGAGGGAGAAGAATTTTTACCCTTGAAGTTTCAAAAGGAACGAAAATTATTCTGACGTCCCTTCTGCTTATTCCGCTTATCCTGAGGGAGGAAATTACCATTTCCTCCTGTAATGTCTGAAATAATTTCAGCCAAGCCCGGCCCAAACAAGGTCTTACCCTTGTAGGGAATCGCCAAAAGCTTAGACTTAGATGACACATCCACAGACCAGGATTTCAACCATAAAGCTCTGCGAGCCAGTACTGCAAACCCAGAAATCTTTGCTCCCAACTTAATAACTTGAAGGGAAGCATCCGTAATAAAGGAATTAGCCAACTTTAAGGCCTTGATCCTATCCTGGATCTCTTCAAGAGGGGTATCTGTCTGAATAGAATCAGACAACGCATCAAACCAGTATGCTGCAGTACTGGTGACGGTAGCAATACATACTGCAGGTTGCCATTGGAAACCCTGGTGTACATACATCCTTTTAAGTAACCCCTCCAACTTCTTATCCATAGGATCCTTAAAAGAACAGCTATCCTCTATGGGAATAGTGGTTCTCTTAGCCAAAGTGGAAATTGCTCCTTCCACCCTAGGGACTGTCTGCCAAGACTCCTTCATAGAGTCAGCTATTGGAAACATCTTCTTAAAAATTGGGGATGGAGAAAAGGGAATACCAGGTTTCTCCCATTACCGAGCAATAATCTCTGTAGCCCGGTCTGGTACAGGAAAAACCTCCATCGTGGAAGGTAAATCAAAGTTTTTGTTTCAGCTTACTAGATTTCTTAGGATTGACTACGACCGTCATGTCGGAGTTGTCCAAGGTGGCCAAAACATCCTTAAGTAACAAACGGAGGTGTTCTAGCTTAAACCTGAAAGATACAACTTCAGCATCAGAAGAAGGAATTACACTGTCTGAGTCTGAAATTTCACCCTCAGATGCCACGAAGTATCCTCCTCCTCAGACTTCTGGGAGGGAACATTCGGAATAGCCACAACTGTTTTAGAAACCTTACTCACTGATACTTTATATTTCTTCTTGTGCTTTCCCTGCAGCATGGGAACAGCAGACAGAGGATATGTGGGTAGCAATGTCTTGTAAAGTAGCTCCAACCAGAGTGTGAGAGGAAACGCAGGGCACTGCATGTGTGGACAATAAGGTTTGGGACACTTGAGGAGAAAGCTGCGGCATGTCTTGAACAGGAGACTCCTGAACAACCTCCGCCTTAGATAATGATGGCTCAGTATCAAAAAGTCTATCCCTGTAATGCAATGTTCTCTCAATACATGAGGAACAAATAGTAAATTTATGCTTACCTGATAAATTAATTTCTTCTATGGTACGACGAGTCCACGGATTCATCCTTTACTTGTGGGATATTATCCTCCTGCTAACAGGAAGTGGCAAAGAGCACCACAGCAGAGCTGTCTATATAGCTCCTCTCTTAGCTCCACCCCCCAGTCATTCGACCGAAGGTACAGTAAGAAAAAGGAGAAACTACAAGGTGCAGAGGTAACTGAAGTTTAAAATCAAAAAATATAATCTGTCTTAAAAATGACAGGGCGGGCCGTGGACTCGTCGTACCATAGAAGAAATTAATTTATCAGGTAAGCATAAATTTACTTTTCTTCTATAAGGTACGACGAGTCCACGGATTCATCCTTTACTTGTGGGATACAATACCAAAGCTACAGGACACGGATGAACGGGAGGGACAAGACAGATGGTTAAACAGAAGGCACCACTGCTTGAAGAACTTTTCTCCCAAAAATAGCCTCCGAAGAAGCAAAAGTATCATATTTGTAAAATTTGGAAAAGGTATGAAGCGAAGACCAAGTCGCAGCCTTACAAATCTGTTCAACAGAAGCATCATTTTTAAAAGCCCATGTGGAAGCCACCGCTCTAGTAGACTGAGCTGTAATCCTTTCAGGAGGCTGCTGTCTCGTATGCCAAATGGATGATGCTTTTCAGCCAAAAAGAAAGAGAGGTAGCCGTAGCTTTTTGACCTCTATGTTTTCCAGAATAGACAGCAAACAAAGAAGATGTTTGACGGAAATCTTTGGTTGCTTGCAAGTAAAACTTCAAAGCACGAACCACGTCCAAGTTGTGCAACAGACGCTCCTTCTTAGAGGAAGGATTAGGACACAGAGAAGGAACAACAATTTCCTGATTGATATTCCTATTAGTAACAACCTTAGGAAGGAATCCAGGTTTGGTACGCAAAACCACCTTATCAGCATGGAAAACAAGATTAGGCAAGTCGCATTGCAATGCAGATAGTTCAGAAACTCTTCGAGCCGAAGAGATAGCAACTAAAAACAGAACTTTCCAAGATATAAGCTTAATATCTATGGAAACGGAACCCCTTGAAGAACATTTAGAACTAAATTCAAGCTCCATGGCGGAGCAACAGGTTTAATCACAGGCTTGATTCTAACTAAAGCCTGACAGAACGACTGAACATCTGGAACATCTGCCAGACGCTTGTGCAGTAGAATTGATAAAGCAGATATCTGTCTCTTTAAGGAACTAGCTGATAGCCCCTTCTCCAATCCTTCTTGGAGAAAAGACAAAATCCTAGGAATCCTGATCTTACTCCATGAGTAGCCTTTGGATTCGCACCAATAAAGATATTTACGCCATATCTTATGATAAATTTTCCTGGTGACAGGCTTTCGAGCCTGAATCAAGGTATCTATGACCGAATCAGAGAACCCCCGCTTGGATAAGATCAAGCGTTCAATCTCCAAGCAGTCAGTCGCAGAGAAACTAGATTTGGATGCTGGAACGGACCTTGAATCAGAAGGTCCTGTCTCAGTGGCAGAGTCCATGGTGGAAGAGATGACATGTCTACCAGGTCTGCATACCAAGTCCTGCGTGGCCACGCAGGTGCTATTAAAATCACTGAAGCTCTCTCCTGTTTGATTCTGGCAATCAAACGAGGAAGGAGAGGAAATGGTGGTAACACATAAGCCAGGTTGAACGACCAGGGTACTGCTAGAGCATCTATCAGTACTGCCTGAGGATCCCTTGACCTGGACCCGTAACGAGGAAGTTTGGCGTTCTGATGAGATGCCATCAGACCTAATTCTGGTGTGCCCCATTGCTGAATCAATTGTGCAAACTCCCCCGGATGAAAAGTCTGACGACTTAGAAAATCCGCTTCCCAGTTCTCCACTCCTGGGATATAGATTGCTGATAGATGGCAAGAGTGAGTCTCTGCCCATCTAATTATTTTGGTAACCTCTATCATTGCTAGAGAACTCTTTGTTCTCCCCCTGATGATTGATATATGCTACAGTCATGATATTGTCCGACTGGACTCTTATGAATCTGGCCGACGCCAGCTGAGGCCATGCCTGAAGCGCGTTAAATATCGCTCTCAGTTCTAGAATATTTATCGGGAGGAGAGCCTCCTCCTGAGTCCACAAACCCTGTGCTTTCAGGGAATTCCAGACTGCACCCCAGCCCAATAGGCTGGCGTCCGTCGTCACTATGACCCACGCGGGCCTGCGGAAACACATTCCCTTGGACAGATGATCCTGTGACAACCACCAAAGAAGAGAGTCTCTGGTCTCTTGGTCCAAGAGATAAATCTGCATAATCCCCATTCCACTGTTTGAGCATGCATAGTTGCAGTGGTCTGAGATGTAAGCGAGCAAACGGAACTATGTCCATTGCTGCTACCATTAAGCCGATTACCTCCATACACTGAGCCACTGACGGCCGAGGAATGGAATGAAGAGCTCGGCAGATGGATAAAATTTTTGATTTCCTGACCTCCGTCAGAAAAATTTTCATGTCCACCGAATCTATCAGAGTTCCCAGGAATGGAACTCTTGTGAGAGGGATAAGTGAACTCTTTTTTATGTTCACCTTCCACCCGTGAGATCTTAGAAAAGCCAACACGATGTCCATGTGAGACTTGGCTAGTTGGCAAGTCGACACCTGGATTAAGATATCGTCCATATAAGGCGCCACAGCTATGCCCCGCGGCCTTAGAACCACCAGAAGGGACCCTAGCACCTTTGTGAAAATTCTGGGAGCCGTCGCCAACCCGAAGGGAAGAGCCACAAACTGGTAATGCTTGTCCAGAAAAGCGAACCTGAGAAACTGGTGATGATCTTTGTGGATAGGAATGTGTAGATACGCATCCTTTAAATCCACGGTGGTCATATATTGACCCTCCTGGATCATTGGCAAAATAGTCCGAATGGTCTCCATCTTGAAGGATGGGACTCTGAGGAATTTGTTTAGGATCTTGAGATCCAAAATTGGTCTTAAGGTTCCCTCTTTTTTGGGAACCACAAACAGATTGGAGTAGAACCCTTGCCCCTGTTCTGTTTTCAGAACTGGGCAGATCACTCCCATGGTATATAGGTCTTCTAGACATTCTCAATTGTCTGGTTTACAGACAATTGAGAATGATGGAATCTCCCCCTTGGGGGAGAATCTTTGAAATCTAGAAGATACCCCTGGGTTACGATTTCTAAAGCCCAGGAGTCCTAAACGTCTCTTGCCCAAGCCTGAGCGAAGAGAGAAAGTCTGCCCCCTACTAGATCCGGTCCCGGATCAGGAGCTACCCCTTCATGCTGTCTTGGTGGCAGCAGCGGGCTTCTTGGACTGTTTACCCTTGTTCCAAGTCTGGTTAGGTCTCCAGACTGACTTGGATTGAGCAAAATTCCCCTCTTGCTTTGCGGCAGGGGAAGAGGTAGAGGGACCACCTTTGAAGTTTCGAGAGGAACGAAAATTATTTTGTTTGGTCCTCATCTTATTCGTCTTATCCTGAGGAAGGGCATGGCCTTTCCCTCCAGTGATGCCTGAAATTATCTCTTTCAGTTCAGGCCCGAATAGGGTCTTACCCTTGAAAGGTATGGCTAAAAGCTTAGCTTTTGATGACCAGGACTTAAGCCATAAGGCTCTACGCGCTAAAATGGCAAAACCTGAATTCTTTGCCGCTAATTTAGCTAGTTGAAAAGCGGCATCTGTAATGAAAGAATTAGGTAGCTTGAGAGCCCTAATTCTATCCAGAATATCATCTAATGGGGTCTCAACCTGAAGAGCCTCCTCCAGAGCCTCGAACCAAAAGGACGCTGCAGTAGTTACAGGAACAATGCACGCTATAGGTTGGAGAAGAAAACCATGATGAACAAATATTTTCTTCAGGAGACCCTCTATTTTTTTATCCATAGGATCTTTGAAAGCACAACTGTCCTCAATAGGTATAGTTGTACGCTTAGCCAGGGTAGAAATAGCTCCCTCCACCTTAGGAACCGTCTGCCATGAGTCCCGCATGGTGTCTGATATGGGAAACATTTTCTTAAAAGTAGGAGGGGGAGCGAACGGAATACCTGGTCTATCCCACTCCTTAGTAACAATGTCCGAAATCTTCTTAGGGACCGGAAAAACATCAGTGTAGGCAGGAACCTCTAGGAATCTGTCCATTTTACACAATTTCTCTTGAATTACAATAGGGTCACAATCATCCAGGGACGCTAAAACCTCCCTGAGCAATAAGCGGAGGTGTTCTAGTTGAAATTTAAAAGCCGTCATATCTGAGTCTGTCTGAGGAAATCTCTCCCTCAGCCAGCAAATCCCTCACCCCCAACTCAGAACATTGTGAGGGTACATCGGATATGGCTAATAAAGCGTCAGAGGGCTCAGCGTTTATTCTCACACCAGACCTACTGCGCTTCCCCTGCAACCCAGGCAGCTTAGATAAAACCTCTGTGAGGGTAGTGTTCATAACTGTGGCCATATCTTGCAGGGTGAAGTACTTGGCGTCGCTTGTGCGGGCGTTAATGGTTGTGACACTTGGGGAGAATTAGATGGCATAACTTGATTCCCTTCTGACTGAGAATCATCCTGCAACATACTTTTAGTAGCATGAGGGACACATTCTAAGTGGAGGTTCCACAATGGCTTCTAAACATATTGAACATTGACTTTCCTCAATGTCAGACATGTTGAACAGGCTAGTAATGACTACAAACAAGCATGAAAACACTTTATTTAGTGAAAAAAATAATCTTAAAAAACGGTACTGCGCCTTTAAGAGAAAAAAAGCATACACGTTCTGCATAACAGCCTTAAAATGCTCCAAATTTTTCAAAATTTTGCAAGCAGACAATATATGTAGTAAAGATTGCCCCACAAGGAATTATAACATTTAACCCTTTAATGTGCAAACTGGATTGAAATTAGGCCAAAATCTGGAAAAAAAACACCCTCAGCACCTTGCCACAGCCCTGCTGTGGCCCTACCTGCCCTCAGGGATAGTAAATGTGGGGTTAAAGCTTTGATTTGGCCCAAAACATTCACCAGGGCCCTCAGGAGTTAGAGCTTGTGGCTTGCTGAGAGAAAATAACTGCTCATCTGAGGCGTGAAAATAGGCCCCGCCCATCTCACGCAATGTCTCTACAGCCTCAAAGAACCGCACCAGAGCAGTTTTAACTAGCCATGTGGGTTCTTAGACCCAAAAAAATAAGCCAAGTGTACCCTCAATAAAGTTGCCCAAAACGTTATTGCCCACAAAACGTTAACAGCACTCCCAGTTCATAAAAAGGTTTGCCCACAAACATTTACAACTCAGTGTCAAACATCTTTGTAATTAGTCCCTTATGCAAGCTTAGTAATACCCTTCTTATTAGCTCTTAGGATTACTGCTTACCCTTAACCTCATGGGTATAATGTCAGCCTTTCTGAAATACACAGTCCCTACAGAAAAATATGACTGAACATACCTCACTGCTGTATAGCATGAAAACGTTCCTCACACTGAAGTTTCCTGTACTCCTCAGCCTCTGTGGGAACAGCATTGGATCTTAGTTACAAATGCTAAGATCATCATCCTCCAGGCAGAAGTCTTCATCCATCTGCTGCCTGAGAGTAAATAGTACACACCGGCAGGGCCGCCACTAGACATTTTGGGGCCCCTGACTTGACCATTGGATTCACATATAGATACTCTAGCAGACACGCAAAGAAACACACAAACACACTCAGACACAGACACCCACACAGACACTCAGCACTTGATTACATTGACCTGACAAGTAATGAGGTAGGCTACAGTTTTGTAAAAAAAAAAAAAAAGGAGATTTAGAAAACAAAATATGGAGTTCTGATTATCTTTTTGTAAAGGAAGATGCCAACTAAATGATGACAACAGCATGCAGTGGCTGAAAGGAAGGGCCCTGAACTGCCTAAACAATAATTTAAAGGTTAAATGGTGGATTGGTGACTTCCGTAAAGGTCTCATTAATCTCAAAGTCTGTAGAAAGATGTGAATAATCAGGAGTATGGAAAAATGTCTGAAAAAGGAACAGACAATGGACACACACACACACAAACTCAAACTTGCACATACACCCAAGGAAACACTGACAGAGACAGCCTCAGGAAACACCCAAAAAAATACAAACACACACACAGAGACAACCACCTAAAACACAGAAAGACATGCATACACACACCCTCACTGAGACATCCACAGAAAACAAACAGACATACACACACCCTCACAGAGACACCCACAGAAAACACACACCCTCACTGAGACATCAAAAGAAAACACACAAAGACATACACACACCCTCACAGAGACACCCACAGAAAACACACACCCTCACAGAGACATCCACAGAAAACACAGACATACATACATATACACACACACACCCTCACAGAGACATCCACAGAAAACACAGACATACACACCCACCCTCACAGAGGCATCCAGAGAAAATACACAAAGGCAAACATACACACACCCTCACAGAGACACCCATAGAAAAAGCTCAAAGACATACACACCCACCCTCACAGAGAGACCCACAGAAAAAAATACATACACACTCATAGAGACACAAACCAAAGCACAAAGACATAAACACAGACACCCACAGAAACACTCACAGGAGGAAACATTTATGCACCTTGCATCCCCTAAATCAACAGTGTGTGACATGCATGATAAAAAAAATTGCAGAAATTAAGAGATCACTTTTTAAAGAATCATATTTGTAAATGTGTAAACAAAAATAATTCTGTGAATTCAAAATTGTACATTAATGATCTGGGTAGATGGCTAGATGAAGAAAAGTACTTTTAAAAGGTTGACATATTTTTTTTTTTTCCCCAACCAAGAGCACCACTTCAAATATAGTGTACAAATGTTCCCATCTGTCAGCTGTACTTATGGATTTTGAAAATGCTGTACTCTATATGGTCTTGGTGGAACCATAAGCTGTGGTACTCATACCATTAGATCTGGTTAAATGCATAATTTAGGCTTTTTGGTATGTATTTCAAAATAAAGTCAGCTGTAGTGTAAACTGAACAGTTTTAAGTTAACCTGACTCATTTCAAACACTGAGCAATCTAAGTCTGAGAGTATAACATTTTATGCATATGTAAAAATCTTAGAGATGAAATGCCTCCTTGCATCTGGAAAGTCCTTGCATAAAGGGGTAGTAAAGTGTAATGTTATATATATATATATATATATATATATATATATATATATATATATATATATAAAATGCATATCTGCCAAAAGGGCACCTACCATTTGTGTATTGAGGAGGAAACATTTCTGCATGGTTTTAAATATAGAATTTCTACAGCATTGTCAAATAATCATAAATACACTGCTGCTAAAAAAAAATTGTTTTTATGGACCCCTGGCCCCACCATACAACTACTACCACACTGAAGTTACAATCCGAAATTGCACAAAGAAATAAAAAACATTTGCTAAGTAAGTCATACCTCCTCTGCAAATGAAAGTTATCTGCAGTCTGACTCAGGCACACACTGAACAAACTTAAGTGCCAAGTCTGTCTCACACTGTGCATAGTGGTTTAGTACACATTCAGAAATCCTCTCAAATGCTAATACTTTACTCCTTGTAATAACATTTCCCATGCTCAATTAGCACTCTGCTGTAGTACCCACTGGTGGTTGCCAAAACTACAAAAAAAAATTTTTTTTTTTTAGTTCTTGCCTCATGGGGCCCCCCTAGCCCATTGGGCCCCTGACAGGAGTCACCCCTGTCACCCCCTGATGGCAGCCCTGCACACCGGTACCATTTAAAATAACAAACTCTTGTTTGAAGAAATTAAAAACTAATATTTTATCACCTCTTTCACGTTACCCTTCCTAGTACTTAGAGTAGGCAAAGAGAATGACTGGGGGGTGGAGCTAAGGGAGGAGCTATATAGACAGCTCTGCTGTGGTGCTCTTTGCCACTTCCTGTTAGCAGGAGGATAATATCCCACAAGTAAAGGATGAATCCGTGGACTCGTTGTACCTTATAGAAGAAAAGGGATTTGTGGTTCTACATTAGCATCAAAACACAAACCACAAGTAACATTTTGCAGGGCCTCTTGGTCCATTTTTACCCAAAAGGAAATCCCCTGTCAAAAAAATACTCTTATATCAATTAGAATTTTATTGAGACAAAAACGTTACTGTCCCTTTAAATTTAAACAGACACTTTATTTCTTTAACAGCAGGGCAGCAATAAAACACTCTTATATCAACTCAGAATTTGATTGTGACAAAAGCGTTACTGTTCCTTTAAATTTTGTCTTTCGTCAATTTGTCTTTGTTCTCTTGGTGTATTTTTTTTTTTTTTTTTTTAAAAAGCAAGAATGTAAGCATAGGAGCCGGCCCATTTTTGGTTCACCACCAATCAGCAAGAGCTACCCAGGTGCTGAACCAAAAATGGGTTGTCTCCTAAGCTTAAATTCAAATAAAGATACGAAGAGAACAAAGAAAAATTGATAATAGGAGTAAATTAGGAAGTTGCTTAAAAAGGAAATTTATGCTTACCTGATAAATTTGTTTCTTTTACGATATGATGAGTCCAAGGATTTCATCCTTACTTGTGGGATACAATACCAAAGCAATAGTACACAGATGAAAAGGGAGGGACAAGACAGGGCACCTAAACGGAAGGCACCACTGCTTGAAGAACTTTTCTCCCAAAAACAGCCTCAGACGAGGAAAAAGTATCAAATTTGGAAAATTTGGAAAAAGTGTGCAGAGACGACCAAGTTGCAGTCTTGCAAATCTGTTCAACAGAAGCATCATTTTTGAATGCCCATGAGGAAGCCACAGCCCTAGTGGAATGAGCCATAATTCGTTCAGGAGGCTGCTGTCCAGCAGTCTCATATGCAAAACGGATGATACTCTTCAGCCAAAATGAGAGAGAAGTAGCCGTAGCTTTCTGACCCCTACGCTTCCCAGAAAACACAACAAACAGGGAAGACGATTGACGAAAATCCTTAGTTGCCTGTAAGTAAAACTTCAAGGCACGGACCACGTCTAAATTATGTAACAGTCGCTCCTTCTTAGAAGAAGGATTAGGACACAAGGAAGGAACAACAAGTTCCTGATTAATATTTTTATCTGAAACAACCTTAGGAATAAAACCAGGTTTGGTACGCAACACTACCTTATCCGAATGAAAAATAAGATAAGGAGAATCACATTGTAATGCCGAAAGCTCAGATACTCTGCGAGCAGAAGAAATAGCAACCAAAAATAAAACTTTCCAAGATAATAACTTAATATCAATGGAATGCATGGGTTCAAACGGAACCCCTTGAAGAACTTTAAGAACTAAATTCAAACTCCAAGGAGGAGCAATAGGTCTAAACACAGGCCTGATTCTAGTCAGAGCCTGACAAAAAGATTGGACATCTGGAACATCTGCCAGACGCTTGTGTAACAAAATAGACAAAGCAGAAATCTGTCCCTTTAAGGAACTTGACAACCCTTTCTCCAATCCATCTTGGAGAAAAGACAAAATCCTGGGAATCCTAATCCTACTCCATGAGTAGCCCTTGGATTTGCACCAATAAAGATATTTACGCCATATCTTATGTTAAATCCTTCTAGTAACAGACTTACGTGCCTGAATCAAAGTATCTATGGCCGAATCAGAAAACCCTCGCTTAGATAAAATCAAGCGTTCAATCTCCACGCAGTTAGCTGCAGAGAAACTAGATTCGGGTGATGGAAGGGTCCCTGAATGAGAAGGTCTTTCTTCAATGGAAGCCTCCATGGTGGCTGAGATGACATGTCCACCAGATCGGCATACCAAGTCCTGAAAAGCCACGCAGGAGCAATGAGGATCACCAATGCCCTCTCCTGTTTGACTCGAGCAATCACCTGGGGAAGGGTAGCAAATGGAGGGAACACATAAGCTAGACTGAACGACCAAGGCATCTATCAGCTCGGCCTGGGGATCCCTGGACCTGGACCCGTATCTTGGAAGCTTGGCATTCTGACGAGATGCCATGAGATCCAATTCCGGCCTGCCCCATCTCAGAATCAGGGTAGAGAACACTTCCGGATGAAGTTCCTATTCTCCCGGATGAAACGTCTGTCTGCTCAGAAAGTCTGCTTCCCAGTTTTCCACCCCTGGGATGTAAATTGCCGACAAATGTCAAGAGTGAGACTCCGCCCACTGAATTATTTTGGCTACCTCTGTCATTGCCAAGGAACTCTTGGTTCTTCCCTGATGATTGACGTAAGCCAATACACCCTGAGCCCTCAGGGAGTTCCAGACACTATCACCCACGAGGGCCTGTGGAAGCATGTCCCCTGGGATAGATGATCCAGCGACAACCACCAAAGAAGAGAGTCCCTCGTCTCCTGATCTAGATGAATTTGAGGAGACAAGTCTACATAATCTCCATTCCACTGCCTGAGCATGCTCAGTTGCAGCGGCCGGAGGTGAAATCGAGCAAACCGAATGATGTCCATTGCCGCCACCATCAATCCAATTACCTCCATACACTGAGCCACTGACGGCCGAGGATTGGACTGAAGGGCTCGACATGTATTCATGATCTTTAACCTCCTGACCTCTGTCAGAAAATTTTTCATGGATAAAGAGTCGATAAGAGTTCCCAAGAAGGGTACCCTGGTTTGTGGAATTAGCGAACTCTTTCCCAGATTTATCTTCCACATGTGAGTCCTCAGGAAGGAGAGAACAAGGTCGGTATAAGACCTTGCTAGCTGATAAGATGACTCCTGAATTAGAATATCGTCTATATAAGTCGCCACCGCAATACCCCAAGGTCTTAGAACTGCCAGCAGAGACCCCAGAACCTTTGTGAAAATTCTGGGTGCTGTGGCGAGACCGAAAGGATGAGCCACGAACTGAAAATGTTTGTCCAGAAAGGCAAAACTCAGGAACTTGTGATGATCTCTGTGGATAGGAACATGAAGATATGCATCCTTTAGATCCACGATAGTCATAAACTGACCCTCCTGGATCAATGGAAGAATGGTACGAATAGTTTCCATCTTGAAGGACGGAACTCTGAGAAATTTGTTCAGACTTTTGAGATCTAAAATAGTTTGGAACGTTCCCTCCTTTTTGGGAACTACAAACAGATTTGAATAAAACCCCTGTCCCTGTACAGGTACAGGACATATTACTCCCATGGAAGAGAGGTCTCCTACACAGCGTAAGATCGCCTCTCTTTTTATCTGGTCTGCAGATAATCGAGAAAGAAGAAAACTTCCTCTGGGGAAAGAATTTTTGAACTCCAACTGATACCCCTGAGACACAATCTCTAGTGTCCAGGGATCCTGAACATCTCTGATCCAAGCCTGGACAAAGAGAGAAAGTCTGCCCCCTACTAGATCCGGTCCTGGATCGGGGGCCGACCCTTCATGCTGACTTGGTAGCGGCAGCAGGCTTCTTGGATTGTTTACCCTTTTTCCAAGACTGGTTGGGTCTCCAAGTGGACTTGGTTTGAGAATAATTCCCTTCTTGTTTAGCGGAAGAGGGAACTCCCTTGCAATTTCAAAAGGAACGAAAATTACTCTGTCGCCCACTCTGTTTGGACTTTTTATCCTGAGGGAGGAAATGACCCTTGCCTCCTGTTATGTCTGAAATAATTTCCTTCAAGTCAGGTCCGAACAGGGTCTTCCCCTTGTAGCCAAAAGCTTAGACTTGGATGACACATCCGCAGACCAAGATTTTAACCATAAAGCCCGAAGTGCTAAGACGGCAAAGCCTGAACTCTTAGCCGCTAATTTAGTAATCTGCAGAGAAGCATCCGTAATAAACAAATTAGCTAACTTAAGAGCTTTAATCCAATCCTGAATCCCTTCCAAATGAGTCTCTTTCTTAAGAGACTCTTCTAGAGCGTCAAACCAATAAGCGGCCACTATGGTCACTGTAACCATGCAGGCCACTGGCTGTAAAAGGAATCCCTGGTGAATGTAGAGCTTCTTAAGGAGACCCTCCAACTTCTTATCCATAGGGTCCTTAAAGGCACAACTATCGTCAATAGGAATAGTAGTCAGTTTAGCCAGGGTAGAAATGGCTACCTCTACTTTAGGGACCGTCTGCCAAGAATCCCTAATAGCGTCGGCTATAGGATACATCTTTTTAAACACAGGGGAAGGAGAGGAGGGAATGCCTGGTCTCCCCCATTCCTTTGCCACAATCTCAGGAGGTCCTCTTAGGAACTGGAAAGACATCTGAGTAAGAAGGAACTTCCAAGTATCTGTCTAACTTACTCAACTTCTCTGGCGAAACCACTATTGAGTCACAGTCATCCAGAGTAATCAACACCTCCCTCAGTAACAAACGGAGGTGTTCAAGCTTAAATCTGAAGGAAACCCCATCAGGATCAGTTAAGGGCAAAGCACTCCCTGATTCAGAGAGTTCACCCTCAGAGAGCACCTCTGTACTCTCCAACTCAGAACCCTGGGAAGGTACATCCGCAATCGCCACCACAGTATCAGGGGCAGAATGGACTACATAGTTGTCCCCTCTTGTACGCTTGCCGTGCGATATGGGAAGGCTGGATAACGCATCAGAAAGCATAGAGGACATCACTGCAGCAATGTCTTTTAATGTAAACTTTGCAGACACTGGGGAAATACATGACCCTGCTTGCGCGGGCATGAAGGGCTGTGACGCTTGGGGAGAAAGCTGCGGCATACCTTGCATCTCATCTGTAGACCCTTGAGAAGCATCAGCCTTAGGCAAAGGTTTATCAAAAAAAATTCTGTCTCTATAATGTAAGGCCCTCTCACAACATGAGGGACAAAAAGGAAATGGAGGTTCCATAGTGGCATCCAAACACATAGAGCATGTGACAGCCTGGATATCATCTGAATCCATGCTAGCAGGAGCAGGAAAAATAATTGGTCTAGACTCTGTTAAATTAAATAATTCAATAGTAATGTGCCAATGAATATAAAAATTAATAATGTAGCTAAAAGACTTGTCAGTACAAGCGATCCTGACAAGACACTGTCTCTTTAAGAAATAAAATGACAACAATATTTCTGAGGCACTGAAATTCGTAACGGAACTGCAGAAAAAAATATTTAAACACCAGCACCTCGCCTCAACAGCTCTGCTGAGGCGCCTACCTGCCCCCTCGGTCCTCCGACCACTCCTGCGCACAATCCGGAGCTTAGCCTAAGACCGCTTGCTTTAGCGTGCAAACCATGCGGCCGAGGCGTCGTTCACGAAGCTTCACTAACAGCCGGTGACTTCCGGAAGAAGAGAGCGCTGTGCGGCAAGCTTAGCAAAAGCGCGCCAAGTAAAAACCACCCATCGCGGGCGTTGCGTCTCACACTAAAAGGCTCCGCTATCGGAAAAAAAAAGGAACAACATAGCCGCAAAAAAACGGAGCCCATTAATTGGGCTCCAGCAATACAACCCCAGCGTCTGCCCAGTTCACCCTAGTAGGAAAAAAAAAAAATGTTTTAATGCAAACGTTGCCCAAACATAAACAATGTCACTGGTGCAGTAACAACGTCTAGCCCATCTGACAACACATAACAACAGTGTCTCTAGATGTCCGTGTCGGTTAACATAGATCCCATTATAACCCACACACTCTGTAAATAGGGGAGCCCTGTTCCAGGAGCCCATAATTCCCCAGAGATTATAAGTGTACAGCCAATTCTGAGATATGCAAAAGCGCCAGAAATAAAAAGACTGCACTTACCTCTATGCTGAGCGACAGCATGACATGTCTCACAGTATCAAGAGGTCTTCTTCCTCCTGCAGCTCTGAACACAGAAGGGCCTTAGTTAATATCTGCTAAGACCATCAACAGCAGGGCAGCACAAGTATGAGAGGCACAGTGAGAGTAATCACACCAGTTCTCATTGCTTTTCTGTAGCTCTACTCTAGAGGCTGACAAGGAATACGGCTACACCCTATAGTAAAATAGCACAAACTGGTTCCATTTTAAAAATAATAAACTCTTGATTGAAGAAACTAAACTAACACCTCACTTTACCTCTTCCTATCACTAACACAGGCAAAGAGAATGACTGGGGTGGGAGGGAAGGGAGGAGCTATATATATACGGCTCTGCTGTGGTGCTCTTTGCCTCCTCCTGCTGACCAGGAGGCGATATCCCACAAGGATGAAATCCGTGGACTCATCGTATCTTGTAAAAGAAATTGATTCTCTGAGTTATGAAAGTTTAATTTTGACTAGACTATTCCTTTAAGTAAACAAATATTTTACAATACACTGTTCCTTTAATGGAAGTAACGTTAGTCATGTCTGATGGGTCCACTAGACCAGTGGTTCTCAACCAAAGTGAGTTCAAGGCCCGGTAAATTTTAGCTAGACATGTCCAGGGCCCGGTAGTTATATATATATATATATATAAGTGAGCAGCAGGGGCGGGCTAATCAGTAAGGCAAATAGGACCTGGGCTGAGCTACCAGCAAGTAGGGGGGCCCACAAATGGCATCTCCACGGATCCTGGTGCATTCCTTAAGCTGGAGTTTTCAGTTGCCCTATCAGTAACTAAGCAAATAAGTGTGGGTTTAGTGGGGGCCCTGGCGGGGGTCTGTCGCTGTGAGGGCCATAGAGTGTGGGGTCTGGTCCTGGAGGTTGGGTGCCCTTTCTCTGGACCTTAATGTTGGGGGACTTGGCTCTGGAGGTTGAGAGGCCTGTTGGGGGCAGGTCAGGGAGGCTACCATGTTTATTTGCATAAAATTTAATACATTTTGGTCAGTGTGAGACAGTGTTCCTGGGGCTTTGATAGGTCTCAGTCTGCCCCTGGTATGCGGTGGGGTAAGAGTGTGCAGTGGGTGCATGACAGGTCAGGGCCCACCAGCAGGGCTATCACGGCCCGGTACTGGGCCACGGCCCGGCTGTTGAGAAACCAGGCACTAGACAATCAAAACTTGAAATATTTGTTTTTATGAACATCCAATAGAGAGACAACCTTGTAATGATGAGAAACATAAATCATTTGATAGGGCAGTCAACTGAAATGGCAGTACAGGTCTTAAGAAGAAGAGATCAATGGTAAAGAAGCAATTACAATCTGAAACTAGACAGACAGAAGCAGGAAGTCTCAGGGACAGTTCACAAAGACATTGTGGCTCACTGTTTATTTGAGAGGTTTGAGACTGTGGCCATTTGTTTATCAGTAGTTCTTAAAGTCATTTTTAGTGCAGTATTGGAAAGTTAAAACTTTTAGTGCCACAGTAATTGGCTGCAAGATGGTAGCATTTCAAACATTTTATTTACAGTCGTGAACTATTATGTTTCATTCACCATTTCCAAAGGGATATTAAAAGCCACAGGACCAGGATGCTTATTACCTTCAGTGGCTCAAGTGAAACTGGCAAATGCAATGACCTTCAGAGCAGCAACTTTGTGCTTGCCCTACAGAAAACTGAATCTGAGAAGAACAATTTGTGCAGATTTGTATGTAGGTGAACACCCTGAAGAGGGGGGAAAAAAACAGAATTTATGCTTACCTGATAAATTACTTTCTCCAACGGTGTGTCCGGTCCACGGCGTCATCCTTACTTGTGGGAATATCTCTTCCCCAACAGGAAATGGCAAAGAGTCCCAGCAAAGCTGGCCATATAGTCCCTCCTAGGCTCCGCCCACCCCAGTCATTCGACCGACGGACAGGAGGAAAAATATAGGAGAAACCATATGGTACCGTGGTGACTGTAGTTAGAGAAAATAATTCATCAGACCTGATTAAAAAACCAGGGCGGGCCGTGGACCGGACACACCATTGGAGAAAGTAATTTATCAGGTAAGCATAAATTCTGCTAAAGAACAAAAAGGAACCCCGTAGGGAACCGAGAGCGGGGTGCGCTGACAGAAATAATATATGGTGTAAGGACTTAGTGTCTATGGACAAACCATATTAATCCATGTGAGAAAATGGTGCTGTGTCTTCTAAAACAGTCAAATGTGCGGGCGGCAAGGCTCCTCTGATCTTTGGGAAAAAGGTATCTGTGAATTAGAAAAAAAGAGGGCGCCACATAGCGTGATACTGTTGACTCAGAACCCAAAATAGGTGATAGATGTTAAGGCTTACCAAAGGTAATGGCACCGTGTAACTGGTGCTGACAGGCAGGCTAACACTTTCAGT
Source organism: Bombina bombina (assembly GCF_027579735.1). Taxonomy (NCBI): domain Eukaryota; kingdom Metazoa; phylum Chordata; class Amphibia; order Anura; family Bombinatoridae; genus Bombina; species Bombina bombina. Next base: position 223,830,726 of record NC_069502.1, read on the forward strand.
GGTTAGCACACTGGGTGATCTCCGGCGATCTGTGCACAGGTGGTATTCAGTGTTTCCTTAATTGGCGTCTGTGCGGCTGCTAGCTGAGACGCTGCGGTATCGCAGACACTTAGAAACCTTTACCAAGAAGGCTCAATAAGGAGAACAAAAGCAGGCAAAGAACAACTTCCGTGTATTAAAATCATTAAATTTTAATCCATACAAACTGCTACGCGTTTCTAGACCATAAACCGGTCTTTTCTTCAGGCATACAAAAATGGATATAAATTCGTTAAAAGTATTAACCTTATAAACAATTAAAAAACGGAAGTTGTCATAGATTTCAAAACAAAGGCCAATGAAATATAGGTGGTTACTTTGAATCTTATTTGTGTTAATAGGGCTTAATCACCTGTATGCTCAATTGGTACCTGCAAATGGTTATTCAATGAAACACTCGAATATTTTTCTCAATCTGCCACAACAAACTTGAATGTTCTATAGTGTGCCTGCTCAAAAAAATGTATATGATATAAAAACTTAAAAAACTTAATCTGCCTATGTGTGAGTCTGAGTATGATCGTTTGAAAAGTATGTGTAACCCCATGTGAAAAAAGAGAAAAATAAAATGGTCAATTAACAAAAGATCTTGTGTTCGCATTGGATGTGAAGTGTGTCAATTTATCATAATTCAAATCTATGGACATATAGGCGTGTGAATGTGTATTCGGCCAATGGTGTATATTGATCCTGAAACCACGATGTAATTTAATAAGTCACAACACAGATGTGTGTGTTACACAAAATCGTGACCTATAAGTCAGAATGTATTCTGAGCAATACTTGATTTTGACAGAGTAAACTGTGTAAGTTGGTTGTAATTACAAATTTCTATGTAAAATGTAATCCTTATAATAAACCAAAACCTGTGAATAAAATTCTTATTGTATTCATCACTGATATGAGGGACTCAAAGATTCAAAATGTTATATAATCGTCCACAATTGACAAATGCGACTGGACTCCCAACTCTGGATATTAATACACAGAGGTCCTTTAACCTATGGATTCTAACGAGAGATCTGTGTGTTCCTAAAAAGGCTTGTATCATGTTACTATGAAGGTATCTGATCTTACACTTCTGTAATTGAAACTTGGACAGATAAATCTAGCGAATAATTGTTCTGATTTATTATTATTTGCTTCGTTAAGCAATCTATATTTAATGGTCATGTTTTTATATATATATATATTTATTTGTATTCCAATTTTAAAAATAGATCTAATGATTACCTCAGGATATTGATATGGTCTGATATATCTAAAATGAACAGTACATAAAGTATAGTCGTTCTTACCATCAGCTAGTGTTATATGCTATTTGGTGTTTGGTCTAATGTGCCTAATGTATCATGTATCCCTATATTAATGGAATTTAGTGGACTGGGACATATTGAAACTATTATGGCAGTCCATAGTGTGTGTTTGCTGTTAGAGTGATGAAAAAAGTTAAGTGTATGGGAAATAGCTATTTTGGTGTATGAGAAGGATTAATAAGATGAATAATTGAATCTGCTGAGTTTACTCTATGGCTATATTTACATACATGTTAGAATGCATATATATCCTATCTTGAGTTTTGGGTTAAATTTTAGTTGAAAGCTGCTAAATCTAAATTGGCGTTTAGACCATCAGGAAAAAGAGTTTTTAATTTAAAGATCCAAAAAGTTTCTCGTTGTCTGAGTTTGTTTGTTCTGTTGTAATCTGCAGACCTAGGGATAAAATCTATGGGTGTATATCTGAAAGTATATGGATTGCCTTGGTGTTTATTTAGACAATGGTTTGGTACACTGTGTTTGATTTTAGTTTTTTTGCAATTCTTGCAATTACGCAAGTGTTCACCCCATCTTATTTTTATTTTTCTGCAGGTGCGGCCTACATATTGTAGGCCGCATATACACTCCAATAGGTATACTACAAAAGAAGAATTGCAGTTATAAAATCCCTGAATGGGGTATGTGTCCCCTGTCGTGTGGGATCTGAATGATTTACTACCATGTTTGATGTATTGGCAAGAATTGCAACCACTTTTCCCGCATTTGTATGTTCCTTGTAAACCAAATATCCCATTTTTTGTATGTGTATTGTTTTTGGATCGTTGTAATGTGTGTTTGACTATCTTGCTTGGTGCTAGTTTACTTCTCAGAGTGGGCGCTCTCCTGTAGACTATCTTAGGTTTGTCTTGTACAATATTCTTTAGAACAGGATCTCTTTGGATGACATGCCAATGTTTGTGTATTATCTGATTTATTTTATGAAAACTACTGTTGTATTGTGTAATAAACATGGTCTTATCTTGCTTTGTTGTGCTATTAATTACTCTGTTGTTTTTATTGTTATTGAATAATATCTCATCTCTATTTAATTTTTTGGTTTTTGTCAATGCATTATCCAAAATGTGAACCGGATAGTTTCTTTCTAAAAATCTGTTGTAAATGACCTGGCTTTGTTCAAGGAAGGTGTTAAAATCAGAACAATTCCTCTTGATGCGTCTAAACTGACTGTACGGTACGTTGTTAATCCAACTTCTGTGATGGTTACTATGGTATTCTAAATAGCTATTGCTATCAACATCCTTAAAAAATGTTTTTGATGTAATGGACCAATTGGGACCCCAACTGAGTATCAAATCTAAATATTCTATTGACTCTGTTTGAATGTTGGCTGTAAACGTAATCCCCATATCATTATTATTAAGATTTGTTATAAATAATTCTGCCGCTTGTATGCTGCCATTCCAAATTAAAATAAGATCATCTATGTAACGGCCATAGAATACCAGGCTCCCCCCAAGGTTCGCTTGATGTATGTAGATCTCTTCAAAAAATCCCATGAAGAGATTCGCAAAACTTGGGGCGAACCTGGTACCCATGGCCGTTCCCTTTGTCTGTAAATAATAACGATCTAAATATAAAAAATAGTTGTGTTGTAATATGTATTTGATACATTCTAAGATGTAAGTTCTTTGATCCTCAGGTAAAAAAGGGTCCTGTTCTAAATAATGTGAAACTGCCATCAATCCTAAGTCGTGTGTGATATTTGAATACAGTGAGCTGACATCACATGTGATCCAAAGTTTTATGTCATCGGTAAAAGTGAGATTATGTAATGATTGTAAAAGATGTGTGCTGTCTCTGATATAGGAAGGGAGTGTAGTGACAAATTTCTGTAGAAATTTGTCAATATAAGAAGATAAATTATACGTAAGATTGCCAATCCCTGCTATGATGGGACGTCCGGGGGGGTTAATTTTATCCTTATGGATTTTGGGAAGATGGTAGTAATGTGCTATGCTAGGATTGTCTATTTTCAAAAATTCTCTTTCTTCTTTGTTTAGGATACCTTGTAATGCGCCTTTATCTATTAGTTTCTGATATGTTAGTTTAAATATCGGAGTTGGATCCTTGGGTAAAATTTTGTAATAATTATCATCTCCTAGGATTCTCTCTGCTTCTTGAATGTAATCTTTATAGTCTTGAATAATGATCCCACCCCCCTTGTCTGCGTCACGTATGATGATATTAGGATTATTTTGTAAACTGTGTAAAGCTTTTTTATGTCTATGGAAAGAGTAGTTGGTTTTCTTAGCTGTTGTTTTAAGTAATTTTTCGCAATCCTCTAGAACCATATTTTGATATAATTCAATATATTTATTATTGCTATTATTGGGATTAAAGTTGGATTTATTTTTTACATTAGTGTGTATATATCCTTCAAATAGATGATCAGTTATATCTTCTATGTTTGTTATGACACATGGTGTTGATTTGTCTGATGGCATGTTGTCAGTTAGTATTATTTGTGAGTTGTTGTGATGAGGTTGATCTTTAACTAATTTTTTATTTGCAAAATATTTCTGCAAGGCTAGTTTTCGTGTGAAATTGTTTACATCCACGAATAAATTAAAAATGTTTGGAGAATTGGGTGGACAGAACGAGAGGCCCTTTTTGAGTACTCTTTTTTTCCTCTACAGATAATGTATGTGATGATATATTAAAGAGACCCTGATCTAATCTGGATAATTCCGCTTTTTTGGCGGTAAGGCCTCTGCCCCTCCGGCCTCGCTTTCTGTTATGAGAGGTCTTTTTGCTGATCTGGTTGGAAAATTTTCCAATCTTGTATTGTGGCCTATTCCTAAAAAAGGTGGTGGTGGATTGCTACTGGTACTAGGACTTTCGTCGTCTCTTATAGTTAAAAGAGGACTAAATCTATTGTGCTGTCCAAATTGTTCATAATGTGTGGTCGGAGTGTGTGGGTTCTCATTGTTAGCCCAAAATTGATTGGATGTTACATTGATTGTTGGTCGTCTAGGCTGATACATTGTGTCATTGTAATTGTTGTGGTCATATCTCATGGCATCTTCCCCTTGGGATCTAAAATTGCCATTTAGATTTCTATTGTTCCCCTGAAATGCACCCTTGTGATGATGTGTCTGGGCTCTCTGGTAGGACATGTTGTGTGCGTCCTTATTGGTATTATGTCTGAATTTGAATTCTCTATTGTTATGAGGTGTATGATCTCTATTCAAAGGTTGATAATAATGTTGTGATTTATGAGAATGTGTTTGGTATGGGCCCTTAGGAATGGAATATTGATTATGATGTGCTCTATTGTTAGAAGAAACCCAATTGGGTCTATGTTGTTCTTCTTTGTTTGTTATTTGTTCAAAATCAGATTGCATAGTTCTATACTGGGATGGCATGTGGTAAGTGGTGGATATGGTCGATCTTGAAAAGATTGGGGTGTTCTATAGTGATTATTATAACTCCTATTATGTTGAAATTGTCTAACTTCCTGATGATTATGCGTTGGAGACGATTTTTCTTTACGGTTGAAGGTATATACACTGTCATTGGTATAATCTTCATGATCCCTTTGTAATTTTTTATTTTTAATTTGCACAATGTTTTCCTGAAACCTATCTGTGCGTTCACTAATTTCCTTCAAAATCTTATTATAATCTGGATTCTGCTGGTAGACTCTAAGGTCTGTTTGTATTTTTTCTATATTGGTACTACTCTGGCTGTAAAGCTGACGTCTATGTTCAATTAGAATTTTAATTAAATTAAAGGAGCATTCATCTAGTTCCTCATACCACTTTTTTAAAAGTGTCGGATCATCTTTAAATGAACAATGTTTTAATATCCTAAGGCCTCTGGGAATATATTTAACCTCTGTGTATTTTTCCAGAGCCGTAAGGTCCCACCAATGTCTGTGTTCTTTATTTAGTTCCTCCTCTAATAAATAGAAGAGGTCTCTCATGGGTTTGATTTCATTACTTTCCAAAATGACATCAGAAATGTTATAATCTTTTGATAAATTGAAACTGAGTCTTTTTGAACTACGTTCTTCCTTGGACTGCATGATAAAACGTGTAACTATTGAAAGTTACTATTGAATTTACTTGGGAAATACCCTGGGATTTTGGTGATGATGTGATAAAATTGGTATGTGTATGAAATCAAAAAATGTGACTTGCTAGATGATGTGTAAAAAAAAAAAAAAAAAATTGTTGTGAAAAATAGAATAAATGAATAAAAATGAGAATCAAAATTTTTGCAGTGTGTACGTTGAAAAAGTCACTCTAATTATTCAAGCGTGGTAGTAATAGTGAGTGTGAATGTACCGGTGCTAAAACGGGTTTGATGTGTGTAAAAATTCTGTGATGGTCGTGTAAATATTCAAATAGCCAATGTAGCTAAGGGAGTGAAAAATGTAGGTGAAAAATAATAGTGATGTAAGAGAAAAGTATGTGTGTGCGATGTTGTGTGATGTTTGTGCTGCTAGCTCACAGTGTGTAAGTGCGAAATGTGAATACGAGATGTGGTGTGTGTTGAGAAGGCCCTAATCGTTTGGTGAACTAATATTGATAGGTGTAAAAGTGTTTGTGTGGCAGAAATGATCACGATTTTAAAAATTGTTCATATAGCTATACTCTATATAAAAATGGATGAACAGAGTGTGCAAAAAAACCCTAATTGGTAGATAATGAACCAAATGTACAATAGTGTCAAACTAAACCAATTCAGTACAATATCAATTTGTAAAACAGAGATATAATATGTGATGCAATTCAAATTCTAAAAGCAATTAATGTCAACATGTAAAGAGACCCTAATTAATAAAAAGTAAACCAAATGTACAATAGTGTCATACTAAACCAATTCAATACAATACTAATTTTGGACCTAGAAAGCAACAATCATTAAACAAGGATGTAATAAATGATGCAATTCAGAATCCAAAATCTAAAAGTAAAAAATGTCTAAAAGCAAATAATGTCGGCAAATGTAAAGACAAATAGTTAGCAAACAGTTATTAGAGTTCAAAAAAAAAAAATTATCACAAGGAAGCCTCCTAGGTGTCAAAAAGTCAATGGCTCAATCGTTATTGTAGGTCGCTGAACAAAAAGGAACCCCGTAGGGAACCGAGAGCGGGGTGCGCTGACAGAAATAATATATGGTGTAAGGACTTAGTGTCTATGGACAAACCATATTAATCCATGTGAGAAAATGGTGCTGTGTCTTCTAAAACAGTCAAATGTGCGGGCGGCAAGGCTCCTCTGATCTTTGGGAAAAAGGTATCTGTGAATTAGAAAAAAAGAGGGCGCCACATAGCGTGATATTGTTGACTCAGAACCCAAAATAGGTGATAGATGTTAAGGCTTACCAAAGGTAATGGCACCGTGTAACTGGTGCTGACAGGCAGGCTAACACTTTCAGTGGTTAGCACACTGGGTGATCTCCGGCGATCTGTGCACAGGTGGTATTCAGTGTTTCCTTAATTGGCGTCTGTGCGGCTGCTAGCTGAGACGCTGCGGTATCGCAGACACTTAGAAACCTTTACCAAGAAGGCTCAATAAGGAGAACAAAAGCAGGCAAAGAACAACTTCCGTGTATTAAAATCATTAAATTTTAATCCATACAAACTGCTACGCGTTTCTAGACCATAAACCGGTCTTTTCTTCAGGCATACAAAAATGGATATAAATTCGTTAAAAGTATTAACCTTATAAACAATTAAAAAACGGAAGTTGTCATAGATTTCAAAACAAAGGCCAATGAAATATAGGTGGTTACTTTGAATCTTATTTGTGTTAATAGGACTTAATCACCTGTATGCTCAATTGGTACCTGCAAATGGTTATTCAATGAAACACTCGAATATTTTTCTCAATCTGCCACAACAAACTTGAATGTTCTATAGTGTGCCTGCTCAAAAAAATGTATATGATATAAAAACTTAAAAAACTTAATCTGCCTATGTGTGAGTCTGAGTATGATCGTTTGAAAAGTATGTGTAACCCCATGTGAAAAAAGAGAAAAATAAAATGGTCAATTAACAAAAGATCTTGTGTTCGCATTGGATGTGAAGTGTGTCAATTTATCATAATTCAAATCTATGGACATATAGGCGTGTGAATGTGTATTCGGCCAATGGTGTATATTGATCCTGAAACCACGATGTAATTTAATAAGTCACAACACAGATGTGTGTGTTACACAAAATCGTGACCTATAAGTCAGAATGTATTCTGAGCAATACTTGATTTTGACAGAGTAAACTGTGTAAGTTGGTTGTAATTACAAATTTCTATGTAAAATGTAATCCTTATAATAAACCAAAACCTGTGAATAAAATTCTTATTGTATTCATCACTGATATGAGGGACTCAAAGATTCAAAATGTTATATAATCGTCCACAATTGACAAATGCGACTGGACTCCCAGCTCTGGATATTAATACACAGAGGTCCTTTAACCTATGGATTCTAACGAGAGATCTGTGTGTTCCTAAAAAGGCTTGTATCATGTTACTATGAAGGTATCTGATCTTACACTTCTGTAATTGAAACTTGGACAGATAAATCTAGCGAATAATTGTTCTGATTTATTATTATTTGCTTCGTTAAGCAATCTATATTTAATGGTCATGTTTTTATATATATATATATTTATTTGTATTCCAATTTTAAAAATAGATCTAATGATTACCTCAGGATATTGATATGGTCTGATATATCTAAAATGAACAGTACATAAAGTATAGTCGTTCTTACCATCAGCTAGTGTTATATGCTATTTGGTGTTTGGTCTAATGTGCCTAATGTATCATGTATCATGTAAATTAGTGAACGCACAGATAGGTTTCAGGAAAACATTGTGCAAATTAAAAATAAAAAATTACAAAGGGATCATGAAGATTATACCAATGACAGTGTATATACCTTCAACCGTAAAGAAAAATCGTCTCCAACGCATAATCATCAGGAAGTTAGACAATTTCAACATAATAGGAGTTATAATAATCACTATAGAACACCCCAATCTTTTCAAGATCGACCATATCCACCACATTCCACTTACCACATGCCATCCCAGTATAGAACTATGCAATCTGATTTTGAACAAATAACAAACAAAGAAGAACAACATAGACCCAATTGGGTTTCTTCTAACAATAGAGCACATCATAATCAATATTCCATTCCTAAGGGCCCATACCAAACACATTCTCATAAATCACAACATTATTATCAACCTTTGAATAGAGATCATACACCTCATAACAATAGAGAATTCAAATTCAGACATAATACCAATAAGGACGCACACAACATGTCCTACCAGAGAGCCCAGACACATCATCACAAGGGTGCATTTCAGGGGAACAATAGAAATCTAAATGGCAATTTTAGATCCCAAGGGGAAGATGCCATGAGATATGACCACAACAATTACAATGACACAATGTATCAGCCTAGACGACCAACAATCAATGTAACATCCAATCAATTTTGGGCTAACAATGAGAACCCACACACTCCGACCACACATTATGAACAATTTGGACAGCACAATAGATTTAGTCCTCTTTTAACTATAAGAGACGACGAAAGTCCTAGTACCAGTAGCAATCCACCACCACCTTTTTTAGGAATAGGCCACAATACAAGATTGGAAAATTTTCCAACCAGATCAGCAAAAAGACCTCTCATAACAGAAAGCGAGGCCGGAGGGGCAGAGGCCTTACCGCCAAAAAAGCGGAATTATCCAGATTAGATCAGGGTCTCTTTAATATATCATCACATACATTATCTGTAGAGGAAAAAAAAGAGTACTCAAAAAGGGCCTCTCGTTCTGTCCACCCAATTCTCCAAACATTTTTAATTTATTCGTGGATGTAAACAATTTCACACGAAAACTAGCCTTGCAGAAATATTTTGCAAATAAAAAATTAGTTAAAGATCAACCTCATCACAACAACTCACAAATAATACTAACTGACAACATGCCATCAGACAAATCAACACCATGTGTCATAACAAACATAGAAGATATAACTGATCATCTATTTGAAGGATATATACACACTAATGTAAAAAATAAATCCAACTTTAATCCCAATAATAGCAATAATAAATATATTGAATTATATCAAAATATGGTTCTAGAGGATTGCGAAAAATTACTTAAAACAACAGCTAAGAAAACCAACTACTCTTTCCATAGACATAAAAAAGCTTTACACAGTTTACAAAATAATCCTAATATCATCATACGTGACGCAGACAAGGGGGGTGGGATCATTATTCAAGACTATAAAGATTACATTCAAGAAGCAGAGAGAATCCTAGGAGATGATAATTATTACAAAATTTTACCCAAGGATCCAACTCCGATATTTAAACTAACATATCAGAAGCTAATAGATAAAGGCGCTTTACAAGGTATCCTAAACAAAGAAGAAAGAGAATTTTTGAAAATAGACAATCCTAGCATAGCACATTACTACCATCTTCCCAAAATCCATAAGGATAAAATTAACCCCCCCGGACGTCCCATCATAGCAGGGATTGGCAATCTTACGTATAATTTATCTTCTTATATTGACAAATTTCTACAGAAATTTGTCACTACACTCCCTTCCTATATCAGAGACAGCACACATCTTTTACAATCATTACATAATCTCACTTTTACCGATGACATAAAACTTTGGATCACATGTGATGTCAGCTCACTGTATTCAAATATCACACACGACTTAGGATTGATGGCAGTTTCACATTATTTAGAACAGGACCCTTTTTTACCTGAGGATCAAAGAACTTACATCTTAGAATGTATCAAATACATATTACAACACAACTATTTTTTATATTTAGATCGTTATTATTTACAGACAAAGGGAACGGCCATGGGTACCAGGTTCGCCCCAAGTTTTGCGAATCTCTTCATGGGATTTTTTGAAGAGATCTACATACATCAAGCGAACCTTGGGGGGAGCCTGGTATTCTATGGCCGTTACATAGATGATCTTATTTTAATTTGGAATGGCAGCATACAAGCGGCAGAATTATTTATAACAAATCTTAATAATAATGATATGGGGATTACGTTTACAGCCAACATTCAAACAGAGTCAATAGAATATTTAGATTTGATACTCAGTTGGGGTCCCAATTGGTCCATTACATCAAAAACATTTTTTAAGGATGTTGATAGCAATAGCTATTTAGAATACCATAGTAACCATCACAGAAGTTGGATTAACAACGTACCGTACAGTCAGTTTAGACGCATCAAGAGGAATTGTTCTGATTTTAACACCTTCCTTGAACAAAGCCAGGTCATTTACAACAGATTTTTAGAAAGAAACTATCCGGTTCACATTTTGGATAATGCATTGACAAAAACCAAAAAATTAAATAGAGATGAGATATTATTCAATAACAATAAAAACAACAGAGTAATTAATAGCACAACAAAGCAAGATAAGACCATGTTTATTACACAATACAACAGTAGTTTTCATAAAATAAATCAGATAATACACAAACATTGGCATGTCATCCAAAGAGATCCTGTTCTAAAGAATATTGTACAAGACAAACCTAAGATAGTCTACAGGAGAGCGCCCACTCTGAGAAGTAAACTAGCACCAAGCAAGATAGTCAAACACACTTTACAACGATCCAAAAACAATACACATACAAAAAATGGGATATTTGGTTTACAAGGAACATACAAATGCGGGAAAAGTGGTTGCAATTCTTGCCAATACATCAAACATGGTAGTAAATCATTCAGATCCCACACGACAGGGGACACATACCCCATTCAGGGATTTTATAACTGCAATTCTTCTTTTGTAGTATACCTATTGGAGTGTATATGCGGCCTACAATATGTAGGCCGCACCTGCAGAAAAATAAAAATAAGATGGGGTGAACACTTGCGTAATTGCAAGAATTGCAAAAAAACTAAAATCAAACACAGTGTACCAAACCATTGTCTAAATAAACACCAAGGCAATCCATATACTTTCAGATATACACCCATAGATTTTATCCCTAGGTCTGCAGATTACAACAGAACAAACAAACTCAGACAACGAGAAACTTTTTGGATCTTTAAATTAAAAACTCTTTTTCCTGATGGTCTAAACGCCAATTTAGATTTAGCAGCTTTCAACTAAAATTTAACCCAAAACTCAAGATAGGATATATATGCATTCTAACATGTATGTAAATATAGCCATAGAGTAAACTCAGCAGATTCAATTATTCATCTTATTAATCCTTCTCATACACCAAAATAGCTATTTCCCATACACTTAACTTTTTTCATCACTCTAACAGCAAACACACACTATGGACTGCCATAATAGTTTCAATATGTCCCAGTCCACTAAATTCCATTAATATAGGGATACATGATACATTAGGCACATTAGACCAAACACCAAATAGCATATAACACTAGCTGATGGTAAGAACGACTATACTTTATGTACTGTTCATTTTAGATATATCAGACCATATCAATATCCTGAGGTAATCATTAGATCTATTTTTAAAATTGGAATACAAATAAATATATATATATATAAAAACATGACCATTAAATATAGATTGCTTAACGAAGCAAATAATAATAAATCAGAACAATTATTCGCTAGATTTATCTGTCCAAGTTTCAATTACAGAAGTGTAAGATCAGATACCTTCATAGTAACATGATACAAGCCTTTTTAGGAACACACAGATCTCTCGTTAGAATCCATAGGTTAAAGGACCTCTGTGTATTAATATCCAGAGCTGGGAGTCCAGTCGCATTTGTCAATTGTGGACGATTATATAACATTTTGAATCTTTGAGTCCCTCATATCAGTGATGAATACAATAAGAATTTTATTCACAGGTTTTGGTTTATTATAAGGATTACATTTTACATAGAAATTTGTAATTACAACCAACTTACACAGTTTACTCTGTCAAAATCAAGTATTGCTCAGAATACATTCTGACTTATAGGTCACGATTTTGTGTAACACACACATCTGTGTTGTGACTTATTAAATTACATCGTGGTTTCAGGATCAATATACACCATTGGCCGAATACACATTCACACGCCTATATGTCCATAGATTTGAATTATGATAAATTGACACACTTCACATCCAATGCGAACACAAGATCTTTTGTTAATTGACCATTTTATTTTTCTCTTTTTTCACATGGGGTTACACATACTTTTCAAACGATCATACTCAGACTCACACATAGGCAGATTAAGTTTTTTAAGTTTTTATATCATATACATTTTTTTGAGCAGGCACACTATAGAACATTCAAGTTTGTTGTGGCAGATTGAGAAAAATATTCGAGTGTTTCATTGAATAACCATTTGCAGGTACCAATTGAGCATACAGGTGATTAAGCCCTATTAACACAAATAAGATTCAATGTAACCACCTATATTTCATTGGCCTTTGTTTTGAAATCTATGACAACTTCCGTTTTTTAATTGTTTATAAGGTTAATACTTTTAACGAATTTATATCCATTTTTGTATGCCTGAAGAAAAGACCGGTTTATGGTCTAGAAACGCGTAGCAGTTTGTATGGATTAAAATTTAATGATTTTAATACACGGAAGTTGTTCTTTGCCTGCTTTTGTTCTCCTTATTGAGCCTTCTTGGTAAAGGTTTCTAAGTGTCTGCGATACCGCAGCGTCTCAGCTAGCAGCCGCACAGACGCCAATTAAGGAAACACTGAATACCACCTGTGCACAGATCGCCGGAGATCACCCAGTGTGCTAACCACTGAAAGTGTTAGCCTGCCTGTCAGCACCAGTTACACGGTGCCATTACCTTTGGTAAGCCTTAACATCTATCACCTATTTTGGGTTCTGAGTCAACAATATCACGCTATGTGGCGCCCTCTTTTTTTCTAATAAAGCATAAATTCTGTTTTCTCCAACATTGGTGTGTCCGGTCCACGGCGTCATCCTTACTTGTGGGAACCAATACCAAAGCTTTAGGACACGGATGAAGGGAGGGAGCAAATCAGGTTACCTAAACGGAAGGCACCACGGCTTGCAAAACCTTTCTCCCAAAAATAGCCTCCGAAGAAGCAAAAGTATCAAATTTGTAAAATTTGGCAAAAGTGTGCAGTGAAGACCAAGTCACTGCCTTACATATCTGATCAACAGAAGCCTCGTTCTTGAAGGCCCATGTGGAAGCCACAGCCCTAGTGGAGTGAGCTGTGATTCTTTCAGGAGGCTGCCGTCCGGCAGTCTCGTAAGCCAATCGGATGATGCTTTTAAGCCAAAAGGAAAGAGAGGTAGAAGTCGCTTTTTGACCTCTCCTTTTACCAGAATAGACGACAAACAGAGAAGATGTTTGTCTAAAATCTTTTGTAGCTTCTAAATAGAATTTTAGAGCACGGACTACGTCCAAATTGTGTAACAAACGTTCCTTCTTTGAAACTGGATTCGGACACAAAGAAGGTACAACTATCTCCTGGTTAATATTTTTGTTAGAAACAACCTTTGGAAGGAAACCAGGCTTAGTACGCAAAACCACCTTATCTGCATGGAACACCAGATAGGGCGGAGAACACTGCAGAGCAGATAACTCTGAAACTCTTCTAGCAGAAGAAATAGCAACCAAAAACAAAACTTTCCAAGATAACAACTTAATATCTATGGAATGTAAAGGTTCAAACGGAACCCCTTGAAGAACTGAAAGAACTAGATTTAAACTCCAGGGAGGAGTCAAAGGTCTGTAAACAGGCTTGATCCTAACCAGAGCCTGAACAAATGCTTGAACATCTGGCATAGCTGCCAGTCGTTTGTGTAGTAAGACATATAAAGCAGAAATCTGTCCCTTTAGAGAACTCGCAGATAATCCTTTATCCAAATCTTCTTGCAGAAAGGAAAGAATCTTAGGAATTTTTACCTTATTCCAAGGGAATCCCTTGGATTCACACCAGCAGATATATATTTTCCATATCTTATGGTAAATCTTTCTAGTTACCGGTTTTCTGGCCTGAACCAGAGTATCAATCACCGAATCTGAAAACCCACGCTTTAATAGAATCAAGCGTTCAATTTCCAAGCCGTCAGCTGGAGGGAGACCAGATTTGGATGTTTGAATGGACCCTGAACAAGAAGGTCCTGTCTCAAAGGTAGCTTCCATGGTGGAACCGATGACATATTCACCAGGTCTGCATACCAAGTCCTGCGTGGCCACGCAGGAGCTATCAAGATCACCGAGACCCTCTCCTGTTTGATCCTGGCTACCAGCCTGGGAATGAGAGGAAACGGTGGGAACACATAAGCTAGGTTGAAGGTCCAAGGCGCTACTAGTGCATCCACTAGAGTCGCCTTGGGATCCCTGGATCTGGACCGTAGCAAGGAACCTTGAAGTTCTGACGAGACGCCATCAGATCCATGTCTGGAATGCCCCATAATTGAGTCAACTGGGCAAAAATCTCCGGGTGGAGTTCCCACTCCCCCGGATGGAATGTCCGACGACTCAGATAATCCGCTTCCCAGTTTTACACACCTGGGATGTGGATCGCAGATAGATGGCAGGAGTGATTCTCCGCCCATTGTATTATTTTGGTTACTTATTTCATCGCCAGGGAACTCCTTGTTCCCCCCTGATGATTGATATACGCAACAGTCGTCATGTTGTCTGATTGGAATCTTATGAATCTGGCCTTTGCAAGCTGAGGCCAAGCCCTGAGAGCATTGAATATCGCTCTTAGTTCCAGAATGTTTATCGGGAGAAGAGACTCTTCCCGAGACCACAGTCCCTGAGCTTTCAGGGATTCCCAGACCGCACCCCAGCCCACTAGACTGGCGTTGGTTGTGACAATGACCCACTCTGGTCTGCGGAAGCTCATTCCCTGGGATAGGTGGTCCAGGGATATCCACCAACGGAGTGAATCTCTGGTCTTCTGATCTACTTGAATCATCTGTAATGGTCTTAGATGAATTCGCGCAAAAGGAACTATGTCCATTGCTGCAACCATCAACCCTACTACTTCCATGCACTGAGCTATGGAAGGACGTGGAACAGAATGAAGAACTTGACAAGCGCTTAGAAGTTTTGACTTTCTGACATCTGTCAGAAAGATCCTCATTTCTAAGGAATCTATTATTGTTCCCAGGAAGGGAACTCTTGTTGACGGAGACAGAGAACTTTTTTCTATGTTCACCTTCCATCCGTGAGATCTGAGAAAGGCCAGAACGATGTCTGTATGAGCCTTTGCTTTTGAAAGGGACGACGCTTGTATTAGAATGTCGTCCAAGTATGGTACTACTGCAATGCCCCTCGGTCTTAGAACCGCTAGAAGGGACCCGAGTAACTTTGTGAAAATCCTTGGAGCAGTGGCTAATCCGAATGGGAGGGCCACAAACTGGTAATGTTTGTCCAGAAAGGCGAACCTTAGGAACTGATGATGTTCTTTGTGGATAGGAATATGTAGGTACGCATCCTTTAGATGCACGGTAGTCATAAATTGACCTTCCTGGATAGTGGGTAGAATCGTTCGAATGGTTTCCATTTTGAACGATGGTACCCTGAGAAATTTGTTTAGGATCTTTAAATCCAGAATTGGTCTGAAGGTTCCCTCTTTTTTGGGAACTACGAACAGATTTGAGTAAAATCCCATTCCTTGTTCCTTCATTGGAACTGGGTGTATCACTCCCATCTTTAGCAGGTCTTCTACACAATGTAAGAACGCCTGTCTCTTTATTTGGTTTGAGGATAAGTGAGACATGTGGAACCTTCCCCTTGGGGGTAGTTCCTTGAATTCCAGAAGATAACCCTGAGAAACTATTTCTAGCGTCCAGGGATCCTGAACATCTCTTGCCCAAGCCTGAGCAAAGAGAGAGAGTCTGCCCCCCACTAGATCCGGTCCCGGATCGGGGGCTACTCTTTCATGCTGTTTTGTTAGCGGTAGCAGGCTTCTTGGTCTGCTTACCCTTGTTCCAGCCTTGCATCGGTTTCCAGGCTGGTTTGGACTGTGAGGCATTACCCTCTTGCTTAGAGGATGCAGAATTAGAGGCCGGTCCGTTCCTGAAATTACGAAAGGAACGAAAATTAGACTTATTCTTGGCCTTGAAAGGCCTATCTTGTTGGAGGGCATGGCCCTTTCCCCCAGTGATATCTGAGATAATCTCTTTTAATTCTGGGCCAAAGAGAGTTTTACCCTTGAAGGGGATGTTAAGCAATTTTGTCTTGGATGATACATCCGCTGACCAAGACTTTAGCCAAAGCGCTCTGCGCGCCACAATTGCAAACCCTGAATTTTTCGCCGCTAATCTAGCTAATTGCAAAGCGGCATCTAAAATAAAAGAGTTAGCCAACTTAAGTGCGTGAACTCTGTCCATAACCTCCTCATATGGAGTCTCTCTACTGAGCGACTTTTCTAGTTCCTCGAACCAGAACCACGCTGCTGTAGTGACAGGAACAATGCACAAAATGGGTTGTAGAAGGTAACCTTGCTGTACAAAAATCTTTTTAAGCAAACCTTCCAATTTTTTATCCATAGGATCTTTGAAAGCACAACTATCTTCGATAGGAATAGTAGTGCGCTTGTTTAGAGTAGAAACTGCCCCCTCGACCTAAGGGACTGTCTGCCATAAGTCCTTTCTGGGGTCGACCATAGGAAATAATTTCTTAAATATAGGAGGGGGAACAAAAGGTATGCCGGGCTTCTCCCACTTCTTATTCACTATGTCCGCCACCCGCTTGGATATAGGAAAAGCGTCGGGGTGCACCGGAACCTCTAGGAACTTGTCCATCTTGCATAATTTTTCTGGAATGACCAAGTTGTCACAATCATCCAGAGTAGATAACACCTCCTTAAGCAGTGCGCGGAGATGTTCTAATTTAAATTTATATGTCACAACATCAGGTTCAGCCTGTTGAGAAATTTTTCCTGAATCTGAAATTTCCCCATCTGACAAAACCTCCCTCATGGCCCCTTCAGATTGGTGTGAGGGTATGACAGAACAATTATCATCAGCGCCCTCCTGCTCTTCAGTGTTTAAAACAGAGCAATCGCGCTTTCTCTGATATGCAGGCATTTTGGATAAAATATTTGCTATGGAGTTATCCATTACAGCCGTCAATTGTTGCATGGTAATAAGCATTGGCGCGCTAGAAGTACTAGGGGCCTCCTGCGTGGGCAAAACTGGCGTAGACACAGAAGGAGATGATGTAGAACCATGTCTACTCCCTTCATCTGAGGAATCATCTTGGGCAATTTCATTATTTGTGGCAGTACTGTCCTTACTTTGTTTGGACGCTATGGCACAATTATCACACAATTTTGAAGGGGGAGACACATTGGCTTTCATACATATAGAACATAGCTTATCTGAAGGCACAGACATGTTAAACAGGCTTAAACTTGTCAACAAAGCACAAAAACCGTTTTAAACAAAACCGTTACTGTCTCTTTAAATTTTAAACAGAGCACACTTTATTACTGAATATGTGAAAATATATGAAGGAATTGTTCAAAATTTACCAAAATTTCACCACAGTGTCTTAAAGCATTAAAAGTATTGCACACCAATTTTCAGAGCTTTAACCCTTAAAATAACGAAACCGGAGCCGGTTACAGATTTAACCCCTATACAGTCCCAGCTACAGCCTTTGCTGTGACTTTACCAAGCCCAGAGGGGAATACGATACCAAATGACGCCTTCTAGGAACTTTTCCAACTACTCTCAGGTCCTCACACATGCATCTGCATGTCTTGTACTCAAAAACAACTGCGCAGTAAAGGCGCGAAAATGAGGCTCAGCCTACAACTGGGAAGGCCCTTCCTGACTGGAAAAGGTGTCTAACATAGTGCCTGACGTTAAAAAACGTTCCCCAAGTTTATAAGTGTGAATTATCAGCATAAACATGTATAAAATGTCCAAATAAAGCAATCGATTTAGCCCATAAAAGTGTCTACCAGTTTTATAGCCCATATTAAGCCCTTTATTCTGTTTGAGACTAAGAAAATGGCTTACCGGTCCCCATGAGGGGAAATGACAGCCTTCCAGCATTACACAGTCTTGTTAGAAATATGGCTAGTCATAGTTAAACAGAAAAGTCTGCTAACTGTTTCCCCCAACTGAAGTTACTTCATCTCAACAGTCCTATGTGGAAACAGCAATCGATTTTAGTTACTGTCTGCTAAAATCATCTTCCTCTCACAAACAGAAATCTTCATCTTTTTCTGTTTCAGAGTAAATAGTACATACCAGCACTATTTTAAAATAACAAACTCTTGATAGTAGAATAAAAAAACTACAACTAAACACCACATACTCTTAACCATCTCCGTGGAGATGTTGCCTGTGCAACGGCAAAGAGAATGACTGGGGTGGGCGGAGCCTAGGAGGGACTATATGGCCAGCTTTGCTGGGACTCTTTGCCATTTCCTGTTGGGGAAGAGATATTCCCACAAGTAAGGATGACGCCGTGGACCGGACACACCAATGTTGGAGAAAACAATTTTGAGGGAACAAATATACGTTTGCCAAAAGGTCAGAAGCCACTAAATTCACCATAGAAGTGTGTCAGGTTGCCAGCTTCTCTAAAGTCTAGATAAATGTTCTTTAAAATATTGTGACTTTATCTTTCTAAAAAGAAGTAACATAAACCTGTGGCCAGCCAGAAAATGAAAAGTTAGAAACTGAACTGTTCCAAAGTAAACCTGAAGAGACTGAAATTATTTACGTTGGTGGGTAGGTGCGAATACGAAAAGAACATTACATCTGACCTATAGTTGTCATAAGTGAACTTGGGTCTAGTTCAAGAATAGATGTTTGGATTCCTTATTACCACATGATAAACATTCTGTCCATTTATATCAAGGAATGAACACTCATCATTGGTGGTTACTGTAATTAGTCAAGAAAGAAATACTTTTAAAAAAAATCTACGATTTGTACACTGCTTATAAATGTAATGCATTCATGATTCCCTGTCACACTAACAAATGGAATCCACTTAAGTTCATGACTACATTCCAACTGATAATAGGCATATTGAAAATTTCTCAGAGAGAGACAACAGCGTGTACTGACACAAAAATAGACATCAATTCTAGAATGAGACAGACTGTATTATCCTCACTCTACTACCAACCAATGCACAAATGGATTAAAATCATCAGTAGATAAGACACTTGCAATGAAACCTTAAATAAATGAGTCATCAAGAGCTGATAAAAACATAATTTATGTAAGAACTTACCTGATAAATTAATTTCTTTCATATTGGCAAGAGTCCATGAGCTAGTGAAGTATGGGATATACAATCCTACCAGGAGGGGCAAAGTTTCCCAAACCTCAAAATGCCTATAAATACACCTCTCACCACACCCACAATTCAGTTTAACGAATAGCCAAGCAGTGGGGTGATAAAGAAAGGAGTAGAAGGCATCAACAAAGGAAATTTGGAAATAATTGTGCTTTATACAAAAAAATCATAACCACCATAAAAAGGGTGCGCCTCATGGACTCTAGCCAATATGAAAGAAATGAATTTATCAGGTAAGTTCTTACATAACTTATGTTTTCTTTCATGTAATTGGCAAGAGTCCATGAGCTAGTGACGTATGAGATAGCAATACCCAAGATGTGGAACTCCACTCAAGAGTCACTAGAGAGGGAGGGAATAAAATAAAAACAGCCATTTTCCGCTGAAAAACATTAATCAACAACCCAAAAAAAACATAATTTATGCTTACCTGATAAATTCCTTTCTCCTGTAGTGTAGTCAGTCCACGGGTCATCCATTACTTATGGGATATTAACTCCTCCCTAACAGGAAGTGCAAGAGGATCACCCAAGCAGAGCTGCTATATAGCTCCTCCCCTCTACGTCACACCCAGTCATTCGACCGAAAACCAAACGAGAAAGGAGAAACTATAGGGTGCAGTGGTGACTGGAGTATAATTTAAAATTTAGACCTGCCATAAAAAACAGGGTGGGCCGTGGACTGACTACACTACAGGAGAAAGGAATTTATCAGGTAAGCATAAATTATGTTTTCTCCTGTTAAGTGTAGTCAGTCCACGGGTCATCCATTACTTATGGGATACCAATACCAAAGCTAAAGTACACGGATGACGGGAGGGACAGGCAGGATCTTTACACGGAAGGAACCACTGCCTGAAGAACCTTTCTCCCAAAAACAGCCTCAGAAGAAGCAAAAGTGTCAAATTTGTAAAATTTGGAAAAAGTATGAAGAGAAGACCAAGTTGCAGCCTTGCAAATCTGTTCAACAGAGGCCTCATTCTTAAAGGCCCACGTGGAAGCCACAGCTCTCGTAGAATGAGCTGTAATTCTTTCAGGAGGCTGCTGTCCAGCAGTCTCATAGGCTAAACGTATTATGCTACGAAGCCAAAAAGAGAGAGAGGTAGCAGATGCTTTTTGACCTCTCCTCTGTCCAGAATAAACGACAAACAGGGAAGAAGTTTGGCGAAAATCTTTAGTTGCCTGTAAATAAAATTTCAGGGCACGGACTACGTCTAGATTGTGCAGAAGTCGTTCCTTCTTTGAAGAAGGGTTAGGGCACAATGATGGAACAACAATCTCTTGATTGATATTCTTGTTAGTGACTACCTTAGGTAAGAACCCAGGTTTAGTACGCAGAACTACCTTGTCTGAATGAAAAATCAGATAAAGAGAATCACAATGTAAGGCCGATAACTCAGAGACTCTACGAGCCGAGGAAATAGCCATTAAAAACAGAACTTTCCAAGATAACAGCTTGATATCAATGGAATGAAGGGGTTCAAACGGAAAACCCTGTAAAACGTTAAGAACTAAGTTTAAGCTCCATGGTGGAGCAACAGTTTTAAACACAGGCTTAATCCTGGCCAAAGCCTGACAAAAAGCCTGAACGTCTGGAACTTCTGACAGACGTTTGTGTAAAAGGATGGACAGAGCTGAGATCTGTCCCTTCAAAGAACTTGCAGATAAACCATTTTCTAAACCTTCTTGTAGAAAGGACAATATCCTAGGAATCCTAACCTTACTCCATGAGTAACTCTTGGATTCGCACCAGTGTAAATATTTACGCCATATCTTATGGTAAATTTTCCTGGTAACAGGTTTCCTAGCCTGTAGTAAGGTATCAATTACTGACTCCGAAAATCCACGCTTTGATAAAATCAAGCGTTCAATCTCCATGCAGTCAGCTTCAGAGAAATTAGATTTTGATGTTTGAAAGGACCCTGAATTAGAAGGTCCTGTCTCAGAGGCAGCGACCAAGGTGGACAGGATGACATGTCCACTAGATCTGCATACCAGGTCCTGCGTGGCCACGCAGGCGCTATTAGAATCACCGATGCTTTCTCCTGTTTGATCCTGGCAATCAATCGAGGAAGCATCGGGAAGGGTGGAAACACATAAGCCATGTTGAAGACCCAAGGTGCTGTCAGAGCATCTATCAGCGCCGCTCCCGGGTCCCTGGACCTGGATCCATAACAAGGAAGTTTGGCGTTCTGGCGAGACGCCATGAGATCCAGATCTGGTTTGCCCCAACGTCGAAGTATTTGGGCAAAGACTTCCGGATGAAGTTCCCACTCCCCCGGATGAAAAGTCTGGCGACTTAGGAAATCCGCCTCCCAGTTCTCCACGCCTGGGATGTGAATCGCTGACAGGTGGCAAGAGTGAGACTCTGCCCAGCGAATAATCTTTGAGACTTCCATCATCGCTAGGGAACTCCTTGTCCCTCCCTGATGATTGATGTAAGCCACAGTCGTGATGTTGTCCGACTGAAACCTGATGAACCTCAGAGTTGCTAACTGAGGCCAAGTCAGAAGGGCATTGAGAACTGCTCTCAATTCCAGAATGTTTATTGGAAGGAGACTCTCCTCCTGAGTCCATGATCCCTGAGCCTTCAGGGAATTCCAGACAGCGCCCCAACCTAAAAGGCTGGCGTCTGTTGTTACAATTGTCCAGTCTGGCCTGCTGAAGGGCATCCCCCTGGACAGATGTGGCCGAGAAAGCCACCATAGAAGAGAATCTCTGGTCTCTTGATCCAGATTCAGCATAGGGGACAAATCTGAGTAATCCCCATTCCACTGACTTAGCATGCACAATTGCAGTGGTCTGAGATGCAGGCGTGCAAAAGGTACTATGTCCATTGCCGCTACCATTAAGCCGATTACCTCCATGCATTGAGCCACTGACGGGTGTTGAATGGAATGAAGGACACGGCAAGCATTTAGAAGTTTTGTTAACCTGTCCTCTGTCAGGTAAATTTTAATTTCTACAGAATCTATAAGAGTCCCCAAGAAGGGAACTCTTGTGAGTGGTAATAGAGAACTCTTTTCTTCGTTCACTTTCCACCCATGCGACCTTAGAAATGCCAGTACTAACTCTGTATGAGACTTGGCAGTTTGGAAGCTTGACGCTTGTATCAGAATGCCGTCTAGGTACGGAGCTACCGATATTCCTCGCGGTCTTAGTACCGCCAGAAGAGAGCCCAGAACCTTTGTAAAGATTCTTGGAGCCGTAGCTAACCCGAAGGGAAGAGCTACAAACTGGTAATGCCTGTCTAGGAAGGCAAACCTTAGATACCGGTAATGATCCTTGTGAATCGGTATGTGAAGGTAGGCATCCTTTAAATCCACTGTGGTCATGTACTGACCCCTTTGGATCATGGGTAAGATTGTCCGAATAGTTTCCATTTTGAACGATGGAACTCTTAGGAATTTGTTTAGGATCTTTAAATCCAATATTGGTCTGAAGGTTGCTTCTTTCTTGGGAACCACAAACAGATTTGAGTAAAATCCTTGTCCATGTTCCGACCGCGGAACCAGATGGATCACTCCCATGAGTAAAAGATCTGGCGGGCCGTGGACTGGATACACCACAAGAGAAATAAATTTATCAGGTAAGCATAAATGTTTTCTCTTGTAAGGTGTATCCAGTCCACGGATCATCCATTACATGTGGGATACCAATACCAAAGCTAAAGTACACGCATGAAGGGAGGGACAAGGCAGATACTTAAACGGAAGGTACCACTGCCTGTAAAACCTTTCTCCCAAAAATAGCCTCTGAAGAAGCAAAGTTGCAAGAGAATGACTGGATATGGCAGTTAGGGGAGGAGCTATATAGCAGCTCTGCTGTGGGTGATCCTCTTGCAACTTCCTGTTGGGAAGGAGAATATCCCACAAGTAATGGATGATCCGTGGACTGGATACACCTTACAAGAGAAATAAGTTTATTTTCATAATTGAAAGAAAAAAACTTAAATCAAAAGCAGAAGAATCAAACTGAAACAGCTGCCTGAAGAACTTTTCTACCAAAAACTGCTTCCGAAGAAGCAAATACATCAAAACGGTAGAATTTAGTAAATGTATGCAAAGAGGACCAAGTTGCTGCTTTGCAAATCTGATCAACCGAAGCTTCATTCTTAAAAGGCCACGAAGTGGAGACTGATCTAGTAGAATGAGCTGTAATTCTCTGAGGAGGGGCCTGACCCGACTCCAAATAAGCTTGATGAATCAAAAGTTTCAACCAAGAAGCCAAGGAAATAGCAGAAGCCTTCTGACCTTTCCTAGGACCAGAAAATAAAACAAATAGACTGGAAGTCTTCCTGAAATCTTTAGTAGCTTCCACATAATATTTCAAAGCTCTTACCACATCCAAAGAATGTAAGGATCTTTCCAAAGAATTCTTAGGTTTAGGACACAAGTAAGAGACAACAATTTCTCTACTAATGTTGCTAGAATTCACAACCTTAGGTAAAAATTGAAAAAAAGACCGCAAAACTGCCTTATCCTGATGAAAAATCAGAAAAGGAGACTCACAAGAAAGAGCAGATAGCTCAGAAACTCTTCTAGCAGAAGAGATGGCCAAAAGGAACAACACTTTCCAAGAAAGTAGTTTAATGTCCAAAGAATGCATAGGTTCAAATGGAGAAGCCTGTAAAGCTTTCAGAACCAAATTAAGACTCCAAGGAGGAGAAATTGATTTAATAACAGGCTTAATACGAACTAAAGCCTGTACAAAACAGTGTATATCAGGAAGTATAGCAAACTTTCTGTGAAATAAAACAGAAAGAGCGGAGATTTGTCCTTTCAAGGAACTTGCAGACAAACCCTTATCCAAACCATCCTGAAGAAACTGTAAAATTCTAGGAATTCTAAAAGAATGCCAGGAGAATTTATGAGAAGAACACCATGAAATGTAAGTCTTCCAAACTCTATAATAAATCTTTCTAGAGACAGATTTACGAGTTTGTAACCTAGTATTAATCACTGAGTCAGAGAAACCTCTATGACTTAGTACTAAGCGTTCAATTTCCATACCTTCAAATTTAATGATTTGAGATCCTGATGGAAAAACGGACCTTGAGATAGTAGGTCTGGCCGTAATGGAAGTGGCCAAGGCGGGCAACTGGACATCCGAACCAGATCCTCATACCAAAACCTGTGTGGCCATGCTGGAGCTACCAGCAGCACAAATGATTGTTCCATGATGATTTTGGAGATCACTCTTGGAAGGAGAACTAGAGGCAGGAAAATGTAAGCAGGATGATAACACCAAGGAAGTGTCAGCGCATCCACTGCTTCCGCCTTCACATCCCTGGAACTGGACAGGTATCTGGGAAGTTTCTTGTTTAGATGAGAGACCATGAGATCTATCTCTGGAAGCCCCCACATCTGAACAATCTGAGAAAATACATCTGGATGGAGAGACCACTCCCCTGGATGTAAAGTCTGGCGGCTGAGATAATCTGCCTCCCAATTGTCTACACCTGGGATATGTACCACAGAGATTAGACAGGAGCTGGATTCTGCCCAAGCAAGTATCCGAGATACTTCTTTCATAGCTTGGGGACTGTGAGTCCCACCTTGATGAGTGACATATGCCACTGTTGTGATATTGTCTGTCTGAAAACAAATGAACGGTTCTCTCTTTAACAGAGGCCAAAACTGAAGAGCTCTGAGAATTGCACGGAGTTCTAAAATATTTATGGGTAATCTCGCCTCTTGAGATTTCCAAACCCCTTGTGCCGTCAGAGATCACCAAACAGCTCCCCAACCTGAAAGACTCGCATCTGTTGTGATCACAGTCCAGGTTGGCCGAACAAAAAAAGCCCCTTGAACTAAACGATGGTGATCTATCCACCATGTCAAAGAGTGTCGTACATTGGGATTTAAGGATATTAATTGTGATATCTTTGTATAATCCCTGCACCATTGGTTCAGCATACAAAGCTGTAGAGGTCTCATGTGAAAACGAGCAAAGGGGGATCGCGTCCGATGATGCAGTCATGAGACCTAAAACTTCCATGCACATAGCCACTGAAGGGAATGACTGAGACTAAAGGTGCCGGCAGGCTGCAACCAATTTTAAACGTCTCTTGTCTGTTAGAGACAGAGTCATGGACACTGAATCTATCTGGAAGCCTAAAAAGGTGACCCTTGTCTGAGGAATCAAGAAACTTTTTGGTAAATTGATCCTCCAACCATGTATCCGAAGAAACAGCACTAGTTGATTTGTGTGAGATTCTGCAGTACGTAAAGACTGAGCTAGTACCAAGATAGCGTCCAAATAAGGAAACACCGCAATACCCTGTTCTCTGATTACAGAGAGTATGGCACCCAGAACCTTTGAGAAGATTCTTGGAGCTGTTGCTAGGCCAAATGGAAGAGCAACAAATTGGTAATGCTTGTTTAGAAAAGAGAATCTCAGAAACTGATAATGTTCTGGATGAATCGGAATATGAAGGTATGCATCCAGCAAGTCTATTGTGGACATATAATGTCCTTGCTGAACAAAAGGCAGAATAGTCCTTTTAGTCACCATCTTGAAAGTTGGTACTCATACATAACGATTCAAAATTTTCAGATCCAGAATGGTCTGAATACATTTTCCTTTTTTGGGACAATGAAAAGATTTGAATAAAACCCCAAACCTTGTTCCTGAAGAGGAACTGGCATGATTACCCCTGAAGACTACAGGTCTGAAACACACTTCAGGAAAGCCTGAGCTTTTACTGGATTTGCTGGGATACGCGAGAGAAAAAATCTTCTCACAGGAGGTCTTACAGATTTTATCCAAATATCCTTGAAAAACCTTAATCTGCCCCCTACCAGCTGAGCTGGAATGAGGGCCGCACCTTCATGCGGACTTAGGGGCTGACTTAGGTTTCCTAAATGGCTTGGATTTATTCCAATTTGAGGAAGGTTTCCAATTGGAAGCAGATTCCTTGGGGGGAGGATTGAGTTTTTGTTCCTTATTCTGACGAAAGGAACGAAAACGGTTAGAAGCCTTAGATTTACCCTTAGGTTTTTTATCCTGAGGCAGAAAAACTCCCTTCCCCCCAGTGACAGTTGAAATAATAGAATCCAACTGAGAACCAAATAAAGTATTACACCTTTAGATGTCATATCAGCATTCCAAGATTTAAGCCACAAAGCTCTTCTAGCTAATATAGCTAAAGACATGGATCTAACATCAATTTTGATAATATCAAAAATGGCATCACAAATAAAATGATTAGCATATTGCAGTAAGCGAATAATGCTAGATAAGTCAGAATCCAATTCCTGTTGCGCTAAATTCTCCAACCAGAAAGTTGATGCAGCCGCAACATCAGCCAAAGAAATTGCAGGTCTAAGAAGATGACCTGAATATAAATAGGCCTTCCATAGATAAGATTCAAGCTTCCCATCTAAAGGATCCTTAAAGGAAGTACTATCTTCCATAGGAATAGTGGTACGTTTAGCAAGAGTAGAAATAGCCCCATCAACTTTGGGGATTTTTTCCCAAAACTCTATAGATTTTGCTAGTAAAGGATACAATTTTTTAAACCTTGAAGAAGGAATAAAAGAAGTACCTGGCTTATTCCATTCCTTAGAAATCATATCAGAAATAGCCTCAGGAATAGGAAAACCCCTGGAGAAACCACAGGAGGTTTAAAAACTGCATTTAAACGTTTATTAGACTGAACGTCAAGAGGACTGGTTACCTCAATATCCAAAGTAATTAACACTTCTTTTAACAAAAAACGCATATACTCTATTTTAAATAAATAAGTAGATTTGTCAGTGTCAATGTCTGAGGAAGGATCTTCTGTATCAGATAGATCCTCATCAGAAGAGGCTAAATTATTATGTCGTTGGTCATTTGAAATTTCATCAACTAAATGAGAAGTTTTAAAAGACCTTTTACGTTTATTAGAAGGTAGAAATGCAGACAAAGCCTTCAAAATAGAATCAGAAACAAATTCTTTAAAATTTACAGGTATATCATGCACATTAGAAGTTGAAGGAACTGCAACTGGCAATGTACTATTACTGATGGATACACTATCTGCATGTAAAAGTTTATCATGACAACTATTACAAATGACATTCGGCGAAATAATTTCAACAATTTTACAACAAATGCACTTAGCTTTGGTAGAACCAATGTCAGGCAGCAATGTTCCAGCAGAAACTTCTGAGGCAGGATCAGATTGAGACATCTTGCAAAATGTAAGAGAAAAAACAACATATAAAGCAAAATTATTTATTTCCTTATATGACAGTTTCAGGAATGGGAAAAAATGCAAATAGCATAGGCCTCTGATAGAGAAAAAAGCAAGAGGCAAACATCAATGGGGTATTGAAATAATGAAAAAGTTTGGCGCCAAGTATGACGCACAAACGTAACGTAAACTTTTTTGGCACCAAAAATAACCGGAAATGACACACTCGTGTTACTAATGACGCAACCGTGTGAAAGGTGTCGGCGTCAAGTATGAACCTGGAAATTACGAAGTTGCGTCATAGACTTATTTTTCCGCGTCAAAAATATTTTCGCGCTAAGAATGACGCAATAAAGTTTAGCATTTGACGCACCCGCGGGCCTAATGCCGCCCGCAATTTGCAAGAAGTAGTCAATAGAAAAAAGACTAAACCCCAGGTAAGAAAAAAATTTCTTTAAAAGATGTTTATATTTCCCAAATATGAAACTGACAGTCTGCAGAAGGAAATACATGAACCCGACTCATGGCAAATATAAGTACAATACATATATTTAGAACTTTATATAAATGCATAAAGTGCCAAACCAGAGCTGAGGTGTCTTAAGAAATAAAAACATACTTACCCAAAGACACCCATCCACATATAGCAGATAGCCAAACCAGTACTGAAACAGTTATCAGTAGAGGTAATGGTAAATTGAGAGTATATCGTCGATCTGAAAAGGGAGGTAGGAGATGAATCTCTACGACCGATAACAGAGAACCTATGAAATAGATCCCCGTTAGGGAAATCATCGTATTCAATAAGTGATACTCCCTTCACGTCCCGCTGACATTCGCTGTACTCTGAGAGGAATCGGGCTTCAACAATGCTGAGAAGCGCATATCAACGTAGAAATCTTAGCACAAACTTACTTCACCACCTCCATAGGAGGCAAAGTTTGTAAAACTGAATTGTGGGTGTGGTGAGGGGTGTATTTATAGGCACTTTGCCCCTCCTGGTAGGATTGTATATCCCATACGTCACTAGCTCATGGACTCTTGCCAATTACATGAAAAATGCTTGTCTGATGTGCAGTATTCAATTATGAGTGATTAAGGGCCCCACAAGAAAACGCCATAAATGTTTACTTCTGTAGAGAATGATATACAGCGATCAAAAAAGCAACAGCAGATGTAGGGTATTGAGTGAAAAGAATCGCAGGGTTAGGGTAAGATGTTATAAGCTTTATAGGAGAGATTTAGGATCCGACAACATAAAAACAGATGTAAGACAAAACAAATAAATTGATATATTAAAACATTTATTTATAAATAAAATAAAAATATATTGATATAAATATGTTTAAACAGATATAAATATACATTCACATTTTATAGCAATGTCTAGCATGAAAGCAGCTCATTCACAATATAATGCTGTCACGTGTTGCTATATAACATCCTATTCTACAATGAGTTTACTATACACAGGAAATTAGTCATTTTAGAACGGCATCAGACAATCGAGAATTATTTCTTACACCAACCCCATGGTTAAGTATGGCTGTGTTTCCCACCCCATACATTGCTAAAACATCAAATAGGCAGTCATAAAGCTGCACTACCAGCCTAGGTCCCATTTCATACCATACGTAAAAGCTTTACATCCAGCTATCGCTGTACCTCAGAATGAGGAATGTGTACAGCTTCCTTGTTGCACCAAAGGATAGAAAATCCAATCTTCATAGATACCAGAATCTATTGCAGTATCACAGTCTGAGCTCACGTGTAGACAAAATCAATAACTTCCGCATGAGTATGCACTGATCCATTTACGAATATGCACCATTCTGAGTCCAGCAGCATATACATATTATATACATAGCATATACATATTACTGTAAGTTATCTAGGCTGAGAAAAGATTTGCACTGTTCGCTGGCTCTCTTGCTT
Organism: Bombina bombina; assembly: GCF_027579735.1. NCBI lineage: Eukaryota > Metazoa > Chordata > Amphibia > Anura > Bombinatoridae > Bombina > Bombina bombina. The sequence goes on from NC_069502.1 coordinate 223,860,510, forward strand.
CAGCTCCTCAATATGAGAGTCTAGTCGATGTATAAGTTCCTGGGAACGAATTTCTTCCTCTTGCAAGAAGCGTGAGGCAACTGCATCTGCAGGTGATGTAGGTGGAATTGGGAGCTATTTAAAAAAAAAAAAAAAAAAACACACATAAATAACAGAAGCTTTGTACATCAAAATGAGCCGTACTTACTGAAGTAGAAAAATACATCAATTATAGTAGTATAAAATGGGCAGGAAAGTGAGAGAGAGGATAACTCATAGCTTCTTCATTGTATTGAAATTGATGAAATCATAGTGCAAAAGTAATGTCTAAAGCTAGCATGGGCTCACGTTTTAAGCTGATCACCTTGTTTGTTCTTCTTATAAAAACACTTTTGGTACTTTACAGCAGATGAACTTTGAGACATCTAATAATAGTCAATGATAACTTTTTCCAAATTGAGTTCATGTAGGAAACTTGGATTTTTATAGTAGGACAGCCATGTGTATCTTACAGGGTATGCACTGCAAAAAACATTGCTCTGCACATGCCAAGTGAAATCTTATAAAAAGAAGAAAAGGTGGCAGTCAATGAAAGATTAGTTACTATTATTTGCTCAAAAACAGCAAATGAGAAGACAGTGGAAATTGTCAATATTATACATGCCAAAATATTAGAAAGTTCAGAAAAGCAAAAGTTGTTGGCACAGGGCAGAAAGAACAAATGTTTGATATACTTCAGCAAAACAATGTAAGAACATATGCATGGTAATACTAGTAACTGATGTTGTTCATACAACTTACCAAAGATACAGACTCCACCAATGACTCTTCAGAAGAGTTCTGCTCTCTTCCGATAGGCTCAGATGACATCAGATCAACCCCCTTCCAGACCTCTGAGGACAGAGAATCAACAGAGTTGCTTCTACTAAGTTCTTTTTGAGTAAAGCATGGACCCTGCTGAGATTGGTAATTCTCTGTGGCTTCTTTCAGACGCTCTTGCATCTGCTTTATTTCTTGCTTGTGTCTCAGTAACAGCTCCTGGGATATCCTGGTCAGATGAAAATAAACTTTACTGAGCTGCATATTAAATATGATTTCATATGAACATACATCATAATTTCTCTTTAATAGCAATGTTATTTCTTGTATAAAAATATTTTTGTCAGAGTGCACATCATTTAAAAAAAACTAATAAAAAACAAAAAAACACAACAAAACACACAGCAAATCTGTCAAGTCTAAAACATGTTAATTTCATATAACCAGACTGTAAGGGTTGGTTCAAGAAAAGCCTCTCACAATTATAATATTTAAGTGAATGTCTGTTGATACATTAACTGCAGTTAAATAAATACACATTTCACTATTCACGTGGAGTATAAAAAGCAACAAACTGTAAAATGTCCCTTTTTCCTAACTACTTGCTCCGGAGCACCACATCAGGAACCCTTGATTGTTTTGGGCTGGATACTGGCATACAGGGAAAGCGCAGGAGTTTGTTTGATGGCTATTGTACTTAGGAGTTATAATTAGATTTAACATAGGTTTTGAAAGACATATGTATTAAAATATCGAAACTCTTTGAATGTGATTGTCATGATTTGGTTACCACTTATTATGAGCCCAGTGATCTGTACATCATGTTACGTTTTTGATTGTGATCTGTCTTTCTTGAGCTTTGTATTATTGGGGTCTTCCACTTATTCCCCTTATCCCACAATAAATGTAATAATAATTAAAAAAAAAAAAATTCCATTATGCCCCAAATTCATTGGCCCATATATAGTTTTTTGAAAAACAAGTATGTGGTCTTTGATATTTTTGGGCCATCATTAAATACCAAACACATATGGCACAGTGCAGTACAGCACAGCACTGAAAAGAAAATTTATGCTCAACTGATAAATGTATTTCTTTTTTGACACGATGAGCCCACGGATCATCTTAATTACTAATGGGATATTCACCTCCTGGTCAGCAGGAGGCGGCAAAGAGCACCACAGCAAAGCTGTTAAATAGCTCCTCCCTTCCCTCCCACTCCAGTCATTCGACCAAAGTTAAGGATAGAAAGAAAAAACCAAGGTGCAGAGGTGTCTGAAGTTTACAATAACCAACAACCTGTCTTACAAGAACAGGACGCGCCGTGGACTCATCGTGTCAAAAAAGAAATACATTTATCAGGTAAGCATAAATTTTCTTTTTTCTTTTTTATGACACCATGAGTCCACGGATCATCTTAATTACTAATGGGATTCAATACCCAAGCTAGAGTACACAGATGATACGGGAGGGACAAGACAGGGAACCTAAACAGAAGGCGCCACTGCTTGAAGAACCTTTCTCCCAAAAACGGCCTCGGCCGAGGCAAAAGTGTAAAATTTGTAGAATTTTGAAAAAGTGTGAAGAGAAGACCAAGTTGCAGCCTTGCAAATCTGTTCCACAGAAGCTTCATTTTTGAATGCCCATGAGGAAGCAAAAGCAATGAGCCGTAACTCTCTCAGGAGGCTGCTGTCCAGCAGTCTCATATGCAAAACGTATGATACCCTTCAGCCAAAAAAGAAAGAGAAGTAGCTGTAGCTTTCTGTCCCTTACGTTTTCCCGAAAAAATCCCAAACAAGGCAGAAGACTGACAAAAGTCCTTAGTCGCCTGCAGGTAAAACTTTAAAGCAGGGACCACGTCCAAATTGTGCAGAAGTCGTTCTTTCTGAGAAGGAGGATTAGGACACAAAGGAGGAACAACAATCTCCTGATTAATGTTCCGATCAGAAACGACCTTAGGAAGAAATCCTAATTTAGTACGTAAAACTACCTTATCTGAATGGAAAATAAGGTAAAGAGACTCATACTGCAATGCCGAGAGCTCAGACACTCTCCGAGCAGAAGAAATAGCAACAAGAAATAAAACTTTCCAAGATAACAACTTAATATCTAAGGAATGCATGGGCTCAAACGGAGCCCCTTGAAAAACTTTGAGAACTAAATTAAGACTCCATGGAGAAGTAACTGGTTTGAAGACAGGCCTGATCCTGACCAAGGCCTGACAAAATGATTGCACATCTGGGACATCCGCCAGACGTTTGTGTAACAAAATAGATAAGGCCAAGATTTGACCCTCTTGGAGAAAAGACAAAATTCTAGGAATCCTAACTCTACTCCATGAGTAGCCCTTGGATTCGCACCAATTGAGATATTTACACCAAATCTTATGGTAAATCTTTCTAGTCACAGGCTTACGAGACTGAATCATGGTCTCTATGACCGAGTCAGAAAACCCCCGCTTGGATAAAATTAAGGGTTCAATCTCCAAGCAGTCAGCTTTAGAGAAACTAGATTTGGGTGAAGAAAAGGCCCCTGAATTAGACGGTACTTCCTCAACGGAAGTCTCCAAGGTGGCAGAGATGCCATCTCCACCAGATCTGCATACCAAATTTTGCGAGGTCAAGCCGGTGCTATGATGATCACTGATGCCCTCTCCTTTTTGATTCGAGCAATGACCCAAGGAAGAAGAGCAAACAGAGGAAATAGGTATGCTAGACTCAAGGTCCAAGGAACCGCCAGAGCATCTATCAGCTCCGCCTGGGGGTCCCTGGACCTCGACCCGTATCTCGGGAGCTTGGCATTCTGTCAGGATGCCATGAGATCCAATTCCGGCTGACCCCACTTGAGAATCAGATTTGAAAACACTTCCGGATGGAGTTCCCACTCCCCCGGATGAAAAGTCTGCCTGCTCAGGAAATCCGCCTCCCAGTTGTCCACCCCTGGGATGTGGATCGCCAACAGACAGCAAGAGTGGATTATTTTGGCTACCTCTGTCATCGCTAAGGAACTCCTCGTTCCTCCCTGATGATTGATGTAAGCCACTAAAGTTATATTGTCCGACTGGAACCTGATAAACCAGACCGAGGCTAACTGGGGCCAGGCCAGAAGGGCATTGAAGATCGCTCTCAGTTCTAGAATGTTTATAGGAAGAACAGACTTTGACTGAGTCCAAACTCCCTGAGCTTTTAGGGAGTCCCAGACTGCTCCACACCCTAGAAGGCTGGCGTCTGATGTCACAATTACCCAAGATGGTCTGCGAGAGCAGGTTCCCTGGGAGAGGTGATCCAGAGACAACCACCATTGAAGAGAATCTCTTGTCTTCTGCTCCAGTAGTATTCGAGGAGACAAGTCCGCATAATCTCTGTTCCATTGCCTGAGCATGCTTAACTGCAGAGGTCTGAGGTGGAACTGAGCAAACGGGATAATGTCCATTGCCGCCACCATCAGCCCGATTACCTCCATACACTGAGCCACTGACGGCCAAGGAGTGGACTGAAGGACTAGGCAAGTATTGATAATCTTTGATTTCCTGACTTCTGTCAAAAAAATCTTCATAGACAGGGAATCTATTAAGGAACTCTTTTCCAAATTTACCTTCCACCCGTGAGTTCGCAGGAAAGATAACACCATGTTGGTGTGGGATTTTGCTTGTTGAAAGGATGGCGCCTGGACTAGGATGTCGTCCAGATAGGACGCCACTGCAACGCCCGTGACCCGAAACACCGCCAACAGCAATCCCGGAACCTTTGTGAAAATTCTGGGAGCTGTGGCAAGACCGAAAGGAAGAGCCACAAACTGGAAGTGTTTGTCTAGGAAGGCAAACCTTAGGAACTTGTGATGATCCCTGTGAATAGGGACATGTAGGTACGCGTCCTTTAAATCCTCTGTTGTCATAAATTGACCCTCCTGGATCAAGGGAAGAATGGAATGAATAGTTTCCATCTTGAAGGACGGTACCCTGAGAAATTTGTTTATACTTTTGAGGTCTAAAATTGGTCTGAAGGTTCTCTCCTTCTTGGGAACCACGAACAGATTGGAATAAAAACCCCGACCCTGTTCCTGTACTGGAACGGGAACAATCACTCCCAGGGCGGAGAGGTCTCCTACGCGATGTAAGAACGCCTCTCTCTTTGTCTGGTTTGCAGATAATCTTGAAATTAGAAATCTGCCTCTGGGAGGAAAACTTTTGAACTCTAGTTTATATCCCTGGGACACTATTTCTATTGCCCAGGGATCCTGAACATCCCGAACCAAAGCCTGAGCGAAGGAAAGTCTGCCCCCTACCAGATCCGGTCCCGGATCGGGGGCATACCCTTCATGCTGTCTTGGATTCAATAGCAGGCTTCTTGGATTGTTTTCCCTTATTCCAAGACTGGTTGGGTCTCCATGCAGGTTTAGATTGTTCCTGCTTAGAGGAGGAAGAATTTCCTGTGAAATTTCGAAAGGAACGAAAATTACTCTGTCGTCCTTTCTGTTTGTTTCTCTTATCTTGAGGGAGAAGATGACCCTTACCTCCCATGATATCAGAAATATTTTCCGTTAGGCCAGGTCCAAACAAGGTCTTCCCCATGTAAGGAATAGCCAGAAGTTTAGACTTAGAGGAAACGTCCGCAGACCAAGGCTTTAACCATAAGGCTCTGCAAGCTAGAATAGAGAACCCCGAAATCTTAGCTCCCAGCTTGATAACCTGAAGGGAAGCGTTGCTAAGTAAAGCCGTCGGGAGACACAAACCACCAGAGCAAAAAAAAAAAAGCTTTACTCCCAGGCCTAGTGCCTGCAGATTTGGCTTTCTAAAATCCTCTCCAGTCTAGGAGAGTCTGTAGTCCCAAACACAAAGTGCCACTTTCCTGTATGAGCCTTATATGTTCATTATCGCTTACTGAATGTCGGATTTTCCTCTTACGCTTGCCCTGCAACATTGGAAAAGCAGACAACGCATCAGAAATTGTAGAAGACATGAGAGAAGCTATGTCTTTTAAGGTAACTCTAGCGGGAGTTAGAGCAGAAGTGCAGGGCACTGCTTGTGAGGGCAGTAACATTTGGAACTCTTGGGGAGAAAGCTGCGGCATATATTGAACCTCGTCATTAGACTTTTGGACAGCATCCGCTTTAGAAAAATTTTGCTCAGAAAAAATCTTTTCCCTATAATTTAAATTCCTCTCAATACATGAGGGACAGAAAGGGATAGGTGGTTCCACATTTGCATCAAAACACAAGGAGCAAAGAATAAAAAAAGCAGCACTTACCTTGTATCTGCCTGACAGCAAGACAGCTCATAGGCTTGAGAGGTCCTATCCCTCACATCGACCTGTGGAGAAATAAAAGTCTGAGTAAATCTATCTCAGGCTATAGAAGATAGAGCAGGATGAAATACATGGGAGGCGCAGTGAGAATGATGTCCCACAAGTTGCCATTGCTCTAAAGCCACCACTGCTCTACTGAAGAGACTGATATGGACTACGGCTACACCCTAGGACAAAGCAGCACTATCTTGCACTTCTTTAAAAATAATAAACTCTTGATTGAAGAATCTTATCTAACACCTCACTTTAACACTTCCTAGCACTAACGTAGGCAAAGAAAATGTCTGGAGTGGGAGGGAAGGGAGGAGCTATTTAACAGCTCTGCTGTGTTGCTCTTTGCCTCCTCCTGCTGACTAGGAGGTGAATATCCCATTAGTAATTAAGATGATCCGTGGACTCATCGTGTCATAAAATTGAAAGAACACTAGTGGATGATATTATACATATAAATGCTTCTGCATACAGCTTGAAGGACTTGCAAGAGTGTGTAAGTAACTTCAGTGACAACATATGTCTGTTTATTGAATTAACTGCATCAATAATTAAATTAGACGTCTGATTAGCAGAAAAGAAGGTCCAGATATAAGGTTCAGAAATGCACAAGTTTAAATGTATTTTTTGTTGAAAACAAAAAATTAACAATTTAAGATTTAAAAAAAAAAAAAACACATTTTACAACCAATTAATAAGAAATGGAAATTATGATAAACTATTAAAGGGACAGTCTACCATAGAATTGGTATTGTTTTAAAAGATAGATAATCCCTTTATTACCCATTCCCCAGTTTTGCATAACCAACACAGTTATATTAATATACTTTTTACTTCTGTGATTACCTTGTATCTAAGAACCTTCTTCCAGCCCCCTGATCACATGACTGTGACTGTTTATTATCTATTGTCTTAAATTTAGCCTTGTTTTGTGCTAAATCTTAAATAACCCCCTGTGCCTGAACAGTGTTATCTATATGGCCCACATGTACTTTTTGTCTCTTTGTGTTGAAAAGAGATGTAAAAAGCATATGATAAGAGGCAGCCCACAAAGACTTAGAAATTAGCATATGAGCCTACCTATGTTTAGTTTAAACTAAGAATACTAAGAGAAAAAAGCAAATTTGATGATAAAAGTAAATTGGAAAGTTGATTAAAATTAAAAGTCATATCTGAATAATGAAAGTTTAATTTATACTAGACTGTCCCTTTAAGTTAAAACATCACTTTCATGCCCCATTTAAAAAAAAAAAAAAAAGCTCAATTATTAGAGTTTGTAACAATTCCTGTAGACAGAAAACACATTTGGACAGAGTACTCCTTAGAATCAGGATACTACTTTTTCCAGTGAGGGAACTCATGACTCACTTAATTACACCAGGTCTAATGTAAAGGGATATTCTAGTTTAAAAAGCTGTTTTTCTATTAGCTCTTTTTATTGTTAAAGTGAATGTAAAGTAAAAATATTAAAAACAGGGGCACTTTCATTCATTAAACTTTACATTGCAACATTTTTTTGTTTTGTTTTTTAAATACTTTCCTTTTCTTTAGCAAACCCAGACCGCAATCCTCCGCCTGCAGCTCTTCTGTACTTAGCACTTCAACAATAAAACTGGCTTCCTCCAATCACGGCGTGGCCTCACGAGATGGACGCTCTAAGGTGCACGCCATGAAAAAAAACCACTGCAATGTGAAGTTTAATGAATGAAAGTGCCCCTGTTTTTAATAGTATTTTAAAAAAACGGGCACTCATTCATGGAACTTTACATTCACTTTAAATGACTTCTGTTCTCACACAATGGACATGCACCTCAGTACTATGGATCTGATATGGGAAAAATCTAGCAGAAAACGCCTAAAGAATCTCACAGTGGTATCATTTTACAAACCTAGCAGAAAATGCCTAAAGAATCTCACAGTGGTTTCATTTTACAAACCTAGCAGAAATCACCTAAAGAATCTCACAGTGGTATCATTTTACAAACCTAGCAGAAAGCACCTAAAGAATCTCACAGTGGTATCATTTTACAAACCTAGCAGAAAACGCCTAAAGAATCTCACAGTGGTATCATTTTACAAACCTAGCAGAAAACGCCTAAAGAATCTCACAGTGGTATCATTTTACAAACCTAGCAGAAAGCACCTAAAGAATCTCACAGTGGTATCATTTTACAAACCTAGCAGAAAGCACCTAAAGAATCTCACAGTGGTATCATTTTACAAACCTAGCAGAAAGCACCTAAAGAATCTCACAGTGGTATCGTTTTACAAACCTAGCAGAAAGCACCTAAAGAATCTCACAGTGGTATCATTTTACAAACCTAGCAGAAAGCACCTAAAGAATCTCACAGTGGTATCATTTTACAAACCTAGCAGAAAGCACCTAAAGAATCTCACAGTGGCATCATTTTACAAATCTAGCAGAAAGCACCTAAAGAATCTCACAGTGGTATCATTTTACAAACCTAGCAGAAAGCACCTAAAGAATCTCACAGTGGTATCATTTTACAAACCTAGCAGAAAGCACCTAAAGAATCTCACAGTGGCATCATTTTACAAACCTAGCAGAAAGCACCTTACTCATAGCAGCTACATTTTAGCAACCTAAAGAATCTCACACTGGTATCATTTTACATTAGTTTTACCTCTCTACCGCAGTTTGGATGTCAGACTGTCTTTTCTGTTGAAAAAGCTCTAGATTTCTTTTGGTGTCTGTGAGCTCCTTCTGTAGTTTCTGGTTTTCACATTCCAAGTTATCCAGTGCCTAAAAGATTAATAAATTGTGTGGATAAACAATCTAATGAGATAAGGAGGAATATATGAATACTGTAAAGGTTATATTCATGTATTAGTGTATAACAAAACCGAATACTATGACTAAAGAGCAGGAAGATATACAAGGCTGTTAGGATAACTGTGTGCAAATATTAAAGGGCCATAAGAAAAATGACACACTCTAATTCGTAATAGCATGTAGTTTTATAACCAGCGACCCTGCACTACTGTGTAGGGGCCTGCAAAGGGGTTAAACACACAGGAAAAGTAATGCCGGTCCCAAGCAGCAATTGCCCCAGATCCAATCAGCAGTGCTTGACACAGCTGAGTTGCACAACTAGCACTGCTGATTGGATTACATTTTCTTACTATTATGGTCCTATAAAATGGACATAAAACAAGTTGAAATAGAGACAAAATAATATAATATGTACTTTAATTACTTTATCTGCAAATTTATACTGCAGTGCCTCGCCATCAACCCTTTCTTTTTAGTTTCTGAATTGTACAGCTCCAATCCGCCCTCACATGTCCTTCTAGGTCTGTATCTATATCTATTGTTGTTTTGGTAAAATGCAAAACTGAATAGGGATTATCTGCTGAAGCATGCCTAGAAGCTGTGAACTCAGTTGAAATACAATCCTTGTGTCTAAACACTGATAAGGGGGGGGGGTGGAGTTGGCTCCTCCATGCAGCTTAGCTATGTAAATGTAACGCTCGTGGGATACCCCTCTATCAGACCATCCCGGCGTCGAGCCGGAAATTATAGGGAATATCCCAGAGCAGAGAAAGTTAGTGAGATAGGGAAGGCAGCACTCACCACAGACAGAGCAGTCCCCAGCAGGAACAGCAGAGCAGTCCAAGGTTGAACCACTAGAATGGTCAGCAGGCAGGGTCTGGCAACAGCAAAGCAGTCCATGGATAAACCACTATAATGGTCAGGCAGGCAGGGTTTGGCAACAGCAAAGCAGTCTAAGGGCACACCACTAGAATGGTCAGGTAGGTAGGGTTTGGCAACAGTAGAGCAGTCCAGCAGTTTATTGGTTAAGGCAGAGTAGTCAGACAGGCAGGTTCAGCAACAGTTATTAATCCAGCAGTTTAAGGGTTAAGGCAGGTAGAGTAGTCAGGCAGGCAGGTTCAGTAACGTTATCAGGCACAAGAAAGAACGATCTGTCATACCCAGGAGAACACAATGTAACACCTATACTTGGGCAGTGACAGATCATTCTAAAAACATTTAAATAGGCGCAGATTTGCACCACTTAGTTCCGACCGGCATCCAGAGCGTGCGGCGATGATGTCAGCGACGCACGCATCTGGAGCCAACACTGCCCCTGACAACGAGCAGGGAAGGAGATGCTGCGCCCCTAGCAGAAGCTAGAGCGGAATGACATTGCCCCCCTCTCAAGGGTTCCCTCAGGGAACCGGAGTCGGCCTCAAAGGATGAGCAGCATCTGGAGTCCAGAGATGAAGCATGCACATCACAGGCAGGAACGATCTGCCACGGAGTAACCCTTCCAATGTATCAGATACTGCAGTTGTCTGCGCCTGTATCTGGAGTCCAGAATCTCAACAATTTTATATTCGGGGTCACCACGAACCAAGAGCGGAGGAGGTCGGAGCCGGGTATATCTATTCTTGATGTAAGGTTTAAGTAGTGAGATGTGGAAGACTGGATGTATGTGTAGGGTTTTTGGCAAGGCCACTTTGTAGGCAACAGGAGAGTCTTTTCAGGACCTTGTAAGGGCAGATAACCCTAGGCCCCAATTTGTGACAGGGTTGACATAGAGATCCAAACAAGTTCACCCACTGGGATGGCACATACAGAAGCCCTATGACGATCAGCAAACTTCTTATATCTAGAGACAGCTGAGCGCAGCTGAGAGCAAATACGTTGCCAATGAGTGGTGAGTTCAGTGACGTGTCGGTCTGCGGCAGGGACCCCAGTGGAAAGAGGGAAGACACGAGGTTGATACCCTGCTGCGGCTTGAAACGGAGAACATCAAAGAGAAGAGTGCCAATGAGAGTTCCTTGCCAGCTCAGCTAGGGGTAGCAATTCAGACCAGTTGGTATGGCGAGCGTTGACAAAGGCTCTAAGGTAGGCTTCAAGATCCTGGTTTGTTCTCTAAGTTAGTCCATTGGTCTGAGGATGGTAGCCAGACGACAAGGAAACAGTGGTTCCAATAAACTTACAAAAGGCTCTCCAAAAGGCAGAGATGAACTGTGGACCTCTGACGGAAACAATATTCACAGGAATGCCATGAAGTCACACCACATGCAAGAGAAAAAACAGAATTTATGCTTACCTGATAAATTACTTTCTCCAACGGTGTGTCCGGTCCACGGCGTCATCCATAACTTGTGGGAATATTCTCTTCCCCAACAGGAAATGGCAAAGAGCACAGCAAATGCTGTCCATATAGTCCCTCCCAGGCTCCGCCCACCCCAGTCATTCGACCGACGGACAGGAGAAAAACAGGAGTAACCATAGGGTGCCGTGGTGACTGTAGTTAAAGAAAGAAATTCATCAAACCTGATTGAAAAACCAGGGCGGGCCGTGGACCGGACACACCGTTGGAGAAAGTAATTTATCAGGTAAGCATAAATTCTGTTTTCTCCAACATTGGTGTGTCCGGTCCATAACTTGTGGGAACCAATACCAAAGCTTTAGGACACGGATGAAGGGAGGGAGCCAATCAGGTTACCTAAACGGAAGGCACCACGGCTTGCAAAACCTTTCTCCCAAAAATAGCCTCCGAAGAAGCAAAAGTATCAAATTTGTAGAATTTGGCAAAAGTGTGCAGGGAAGACCAAGTCGCTGCCTTACATATCTGATCAACAGAAGCCTCGTTCTTGAAGGCCCATGAGGAAGCCACAGCCCTAGTAGAGTGAGCTGTGATTCGTTCGGGGAGGCTGCCGTCCGGCAGTCTCGTAAGCCAATCGGATGATGCTTTTCAGCCAAAAGGAAAGAGAGGTAGCAGTAGCTTTTTGACCTCTCCTCTTGCCAGAATAAACAACAAACAGAGAAGACGTTTGTCTGAAATCCTTTGTTGCTTCTAAATAGAACTTTAAAGCACGTACTACATCTAAATTATGTAACAAACGTTCCTTCTTTGAAACTGGATTTGGACACAAAGAAGGCACAACTATTTCCTGGTTAATATTCTTGTTGGAAACAACCTTTGGAAGGAAACCAGGTTTAGTACGCAAAACAACCTTATCTGAATGGAACACCAGATAGGGCGGATTACACTGCAGAGCAGATAACTCAGAAACTCTTCTAGCAGAAGAAATAGCAACCAAAAACAGAACTTTCCAAGATAACATCTTGATATCTATGGAATGTAGAGGTTCAAACGGAACCCCTTGAACTAAATTCAGACTCCAGGGAGGAGTCAAAGGTCTGTAAACAGGCTTGATCCTGACCAAAGCCTGAACAATAGCTTGAACATCTGGCACAGCTGCCAGTCGTTTGTGTAACAAGACAGATAAAGCAGAAATCTGTCCTTTTAGAGAACTCGCTGATAATCCCTTATCCAAACCTTCTTGGAGAAAGGAAAGGATCCTAGGAATTTTAATCTTACTCCATGAGAATCCCTTGGATTCACACCAACAGATATATCTTTTCCATATTTTATGGTAAATTTTTCTAGTTACAGGTTTTCTGGCTTGTACCAGAGTATCTATCACAGAATCCGAAAACCCACGCTTAGATAAAATCAAGCGTTCAATTTCCAAGCCGTCAGCTGAAGAGAAACTAGATTTGGATGTTCGAATGGACCCTGTACTAGAAGATCTTGCCTCAAAGGTAGCTTCCATGGTGGAGCCGATGACATATTCACCAGGTCTGCATACCAAGTCCTGCGTGGCCACGCAGGAGCTATCAAAATCACTGAGGCCCTCTCCTGTTTGATCCTGGCTACCAGCATGGGAATGAGAGGAAACGGTGGAAACACATAAGCTAGGTTGAAGGTCCAAGGCGCTACTAATGCATCCACTAGAGTCGCCTTGGGATCCCTGGATCTGGACCCGTAGCAAGGAACCTTGAAGTTCTGACGAGACGCCATCAGATCCATGTCTGGAATGCCCCATAATTGAGTCAACTGGGCAAATATCTCTGGGTGGAGTTCCCACTCCCCCGGATGGAATGTCTGACGACTCAGATAATCCGCCTCCCAGTTTTCCACTCCTGGGATGTGGATCGCAGATAGATGGCAGGAGTGATCCTCCGCCCATTTTATGATTTTGTTCACTTCTCTCATCGCCAGGGAACTCCTTGTTCCCCCCTGATGGTTGATGTAAGCAACAGTCGTCATGTTGTCTGATTGGAATCTTATGAATCTGGCCTTTGCTAGTTGAGGCCAAGCCCTGAGAGTATTGAATATCGCTCTCAGTTCCAGAATGTTTATCGGGAGAAGAGACTCTTCCCGAGACCATAGACCCTGAGCTTTCAGGGAGTCCCAGACCGCGCCCCAGCCCACTAGACTGGCGTCTGTCGTGACGATGACCCACTCTGGTCTGCGGAAGCTCATTCCCTGGGACAGGTGATCCTGGGTTAGCCAACAACGGAGTGAATCTCTGGTCTTCTGATCTACTTGAATCACTGGAGACAAGTCTGTATAGTCCCCATTCCACTGTTTCAGCATGCACAGTTGTAATGGTCTTAGATGAATTTGCGCAAAAGGAACTATGTCCATTGCTGCAACCATCAACCCTACTACTTCCATGCACTGAGCTATGGAAGGTCGTGGAACAGAGTGAAGAACTTGACAAGCGTTTAGAAGTTTTGATTTTCTGACATCTGTCAGGAAAATCTTCATTTCTAAAGAATCTATTATTGTCCCCAAGAAAGGAACTCTTGTCGACGGAGACAGGGAACTCTTTTCTATGTTCACCTTCCACCCGTGAGATCTGAGAAAGGCCAGAACGATGTCTGTGTGAGCCTTTGCCTTTGAAAGAGACGACGCTTGTATCAGAATGTCGTCCAAGTAAGGTGCCACTGCAATGCCCCTTGGTCTTAGAACCGCTAGAAGGGACCCGAGTACCTTTGTGAAAATCCTTGGAGCAGTGGCTAGCCCGAATGGGAGAGCCACAAACTGGTAATGTTTGTCTAGAAAGGCGAACCTTAGGAACTGATGATGATCTTTGTGGATAGGAATATGTAGATACGCATCCTTTAGATCCACGGTAGTCATGAATTGACCCTCCTGGATTGTAGGTAAAATCGTTCAAATAGTTTCCATTTTGAACGATGGCACTCTGAGAAATTTGTTTAGAATCTTTAAATCCAGAATTGGTCTGAAAGTTCCCTCTTTTTTGGGAACTACAAACAGATTTGAGTAAAACCCCATTCCTTGTTCCACAGTTGGAACTGGGTGTATCACTCCCATTTTTAACAGGTCTTCTACACAATGTAAGAATGCCTGTCTCTTTATTTGGTTTGAAGATAAGTGAGACATGTGGAACCTTCCCCTTGGGGGTAGTTCCTTGAATTCCAGAAGATAACCCTGAGAAACTATTTCTAGTTCCCAGGGATCCTGAACATCTCTTGCCCAAGCCTGAGCGAAGAGAGAGAGTCTGCCCCCTACTAGATCCGGTCCCGGATCGGGGGCTACTCCTTCATGCTGTTTTGGTAGCAGCAGCAGCAGGCTTCTTGGCCTGCTTACCCTTGTTCCAGCCTTGCATCGGTTTCCAAGCTGGTTTGGTTTGCGAAGCATTACCCTCTTGTCTAGAGGCTGCAGAGTTGGAGGCTGGTCCGTTCCTGAAATTGCGAAAGGAACGAAAATTAGACTTATTCTTGGCCTTGAAAGGCCTATCTTGTGGGAGGGCGTGGCCCTTACCCCCAGTGATGTCTGAGATAATCTCTTTCAATTCTGGCCCAAAAAGGGTTTTACCCTTGAAAGGGATATTAAGCAATTTTGTCTTGGAAGATACATCCGCTGACCAAGACTTTAGCCAGAGCGCTCTGCGCGCCACAATTGCAAACCCTGAATTTTTCGCCACTAATCTAGCTAACTGCAAAGCGGCATCTAAAATAAAGGAATTAGCTAACTTAAGTGCGTGAATTCTGTCCATAACCTCCTCATACGGAGTCTCTCTACTGAGCGACTTTTCTAGTTCCTCGAACCAGAACCACGCTGCTGTAGTGACAGGAATAATGCACGAAATAGGTTGCAGGAGGTAACCTTGCTGTACAAAAATCTTTTTAAGCAAACCCTCCAATTTTTTATCCATAGGATCTTTGAAAGCACAATTATCCTCGATAGGAATAGTAGTGCGCTTGGCTAGTGTAGAAACTGCCCCCTCGACCTTAGGGACTGTCTGCCATATGTCCTTTCTGGGGTCGACCATAGGAAATAATTTCTTAAATATAGGAGGGGGGACAAAAGGTATGCCGGGCTTCTCCCACTCCTTATTCACTATGTCCGCCACCCGCTTGGGTATAGGAAAAGCATCGGGGTGCACCGGAACCTCTAGGAACTTGTCCATCTTGCACAATTTTTCTGGAATGACCAGGTTGTCACAATCATCCAGAGTAGATAGCACCTCCTTAAGCAGTGCACGGAGATGCTCTAACTTAAATTTAAATGTCACAACATCAGGTTCTGCCTGTTGAGAAATTCTACCTGAATCAGAAATTTCCCCATCTGACAAAATCTCCCTCATGGCCACTTCAGATTGGTGTGAGGGTATGACAGAGCAATTATCATCAGCGCCCTCCTGCTCTACAGTGTTTAAAACAGAGCAATCACGCTTTCTCTGAAATGCAGGCATTTTGGATAAAATATTTGCTATGCTTTAAGGCTATTTCTGACAGTGTAGTAATGTGGTCACAATAAAATATATATTTAGAGGTTGTGAAATCAATGGTATTTGTTGTTTTGGTTTTTATTTAGGGGAAACAAAAAATGGTTTAATTTATATGAGCTGGTGCCTTATGGGTATACAGTGCATGTGCCTATGGTGTGTAATATTGTGTAATATATTGTAAAAAATTTTCATTATACATTTCTTTCTAAGTTCGCTTATTGTAAAACCTATTTGTTTATTTTTTATTTTGCTGCGTTTATGGTTTAGAAACAAAATTAACAGAACATTATATTAATATCTTGCATAAAAAATGGCTGCACATTTTCCAGATCATAAAAGTGCATTTTTAAAACATTTGTTTTGTAAAAACTATTAAAATTAATGAGCCACTTTTTTCCACATAAAACTGTAAAAAAAAAAAAAAAAAAAATATTTGCTATGGAGTTATCCATTACTGCCATCAATTGTTGCATAGTAACAAGCATTGGCGCGCAAGAAGTACTAGGGGTCTCCTGCGTGGGCAAAACTGGTGTAGACACAGAAGGAGATGATGTAGAACTATGTCTACTCCCTTCATCTGATGAATCATCTTGTGCAACTTTACTATCTGTGGCAGTACTGTCCTTACTTTGTTTGGACGCTATGGCACAATTATCACACAATTTTGAAGGGGGAGACACATTGGCTTCCATACATACAGAACATAGTTTATCTGAAGGCACAGACATGTTAAACAGGCTTAAACTTGTCAATAAAGTACAAAAACCGATTTAAAATAAAACCGTTACTGTCTCTTTAAATTTTAAACAGGGCACACTTTTTTACTGAATATGTGAAAAACTATGAAGGAATTGTTCAATTTTAACCAAATTTTCACCACAGTGTCTTAAAGCATTCAAATTTCAGAGCTTTAACCCTTAAAATGACGAAACCAGAGCCGTTTATAGTTTTAACCCCTCTACAGTCCCAGCTACAGCCTTTGCTGCGACTTTACCAAACCCAGGGGGGTATACGATACCAAATGAAGCCTTCTAGGAATCTTTTCAACTACTTCCAGACCCACACACATGCAGCTGCATGTCCTGCTCTCAAAAGTAACTGCGCAGTAATGGCGCGAAAATGAGGCTCTGCCTACTACATAGAAGGCCCTTCCTGACTGGGAAGGTGTCTAAACCAGTGCCTGACGTAAAAAAACGTTCCCTAAAGTTATAAAGTGTGAATTTTCAATATCAAGCTGTATAAAATGCCCAAATAAAGCAATCGATCTAGCCCATAAAAGTGTCTACCAGTTTTATAGCCCATATTAAGCCCTTTATTCTGTTTGAGACTAAGAAAATGGCTTACCGGTCCCCATGAGGGGGAAATGACAGCCTTCCAGCATTACACAGTCTTGTTAGAAATATGGCTAGTCATACTTTAAGCAGAAAAGTCTGCCAACTGTTCCCCCAACTGAAGTTATCTCATCTCAACAGTCCTATGTGGGAACAGAAACCGATTTTAGTTACTGCTGCTAAAATCATACTCCTCTCACAAACAGAACTCTTCATCCTTTTCTGTTTCAGAGTAAATAGTACATACCAGCACTATTTTAAAATAACAAACTCTTGATAGTAGAATAAAAAACTACAACTAAACACCACATACTCTTCACCATCTCCGTGGAGATGCTGCTTGTTCAGCGGCAAAGAGAATGACTGGGGTGGGCGGAGCCTGGGAGGGACTATATGGACAGCTTTTGCTGTGCTCTTTGCCATTTCCTGTTGGGGAAGAGAATATTCCCACAAGTTATGGATGACGCCGTGGACCGGACACACCAATGTTGGAGAAAGGGACTACAATTCCAGAGCAGAAGGCAGTTTGGTTAGGGGTACGAAGTGAGCCAGTCTGTAAAAGCGGTCCACCACAACCCAGATAACTGTATGGTGGTCGAAAGAAGGAAGGTCCAAAATGAAGTCCATTGTTATGTGTGTCCATGGTCGTTTGGGAATAGACAATGGTTGGAGAAAGCCAGGAGGAAAGGATCGGGGAGTATTGTTGGTCGCACAAATTGTGCAGGCTTTCACATAATCCTGAGCGTCAGACTTCATAGTAGGCCACCAAACATGTTGGGAAAGATGCTTGAAAGTCTTAGTCAAACCAAAATGTCCTGAGAGTTTGCCATCATGAGCCCAGGCTAGCACAGGGATGTGTAGGTTCAGAGGTGCAAAGAGGATATCGGAGGCCATGGGGGCACCAGGAGGTTTACTAGACTGAGCACGATGCAATCTGTGCAGAAGGGTGGTATTGAGTTGAGCAACCACACAGGAGTGGTGTATGATGTGTTCGATAGGAGCTTCTGAGGAATCACTTGAGTGAGGGAACTGACGGGAAAGGGTGTCCGCCTTCTTGTTCATGGTCCCAGGAAGCTAAGAGACCACAAAGTTAAAACGGGAAAAGAACAAGGCCCACCTGGCCTGTCAAGGATTGAGTCGATGAGCAGTCTCTAGGTAAGTCAGATTCTTGTGGTCGGTGAGAATCTGAATAGGATTGGCAGTGCCCTCTAACCAGTGATGTCATTCAGTCAAGACCATCTTAATGGCTATGAGTTAATGATTACCCACAATGTAGTTCCTCTCAGCAGGAGTAAAGCGTTTAGAGAAAAAGGCTACAGGGTGTGACTTTGAAGTCAAAGGGTCCCTTTGGGTAAGAACTGCTCCAGCCCCTATCTCGGAGGCATCAACCTCTAAAGTTGTAGGTCAGGATCAGGATGGAGGAGCACAGGAGCTGTACAAAAAGCCTTTTTCAGACAAGAGAAGGCGTTTATGGCCTCAGGAGGCCAATGTTTACAGTCTCTGTTCCGTTTGGTCAATTCAGTGAGAGGAGCTACTGTTTGAGAAAAGTTCTTTATAAACTTGCGGTAATAATTGGAGAATTCCAAGAACCTCTGCAATTCCTTTAAAGAGGTAGGTTGAGGCCATTCTAGTACTGCGGTGAGTTTAGCAGGATCCATGGCAAAACCCTCCTTCAAGATGACATATCCAAGGAATTGGATCTGAACTTGATCAAACTCATACTTTTCTAGCTTGGCTACCAAAGAATTATCTCTGAGACGAAGAAGCCCCTGTCTCACGTGCCTATGATGCTCCTCTAAAGTGGAAAAGAAAACAAGGATATCATCCAGATAAACGATGACAGTGCGGTTGATGAGGTCACAGAAGACATCGTTGACAAATGCCTGGAAGACTACAGGGGCGTTACACAGCCCAAAGGGTATTACAAGGTATTCGTAATGCCCAGATCTTGTGTTAAAGGCGGTCTTCCATTTGTAGCCTGGAAAGATGCGAATCAGATTGTAAGCCCCACGTAAGTCCAATTTGGTGAAAAAGCGAGCATCCTGGAGTGAATCATACAGTTCGGTGATCAATGGTATAGGATAGCGATTCTTGATTATGTTGTTCAAGGCCCTGTAGTCAATGCAGGGTCTGAGCCCGCCATCCTTCTTACTGACAAAAAAGAAGCCAGCCCCAGCAGGAGAGGAGGAAGGGGAAATTAACCCCTTAGCTATGTTCTCTTGGATGTACTCCTCCATGGACTTGGTTTCAGCCTTGGAGAGTGGATAAGTCCTCCCTTTAGGAAGTGGGGCTCCGGGAAAGAGGTCAATCTTGCAGTCATAAGGATGGTGGGGTGGCAGCACGCCGGCTGCTTTTTTCTCAAACACATCCGCAAAGTCTGTGTATATTGAAGGAAGGTTTGAAGGACTCTGTGTACTGGCTATGGGAATACCGGGCAGAGGAATGAATTTAGCAAGGCAGGAGTGGAAACACGAGGTACCCCAGGAGGCCAATTGTGTACCCGAAGCCAAGGAAGGGTCAGGGGTGCTGACTCAAAATGGATCACGCCCGAACCAAGGGGGGTGCCATCCAGGGTAGTTATTTTGAGACAATGTCTCTTCTGCAGAAGAGGCAAACCAGCTTGAATCAGAAAACGGAGATCCGGGAAGTTTCAAGCTGCTCCTGAATCAATGAAGGCTTGAGTGTGGACAGTATTCTGAAGGAAGGTAAGGGTAACCGGTACCAGGATCTGAGAGTAGTGAGGGAATTTAGTTGACACCATGCTTAGAGGTACCCCAGTGTTATCCCTGAAGCATTGGCTTTCCCGGCCGAATGTCACAGTCCTTTAGTTGGTGGGTGTTAGATGCACAATAAAAACATAGTCTCAGTCTAATTCTTCTCTGTGTTTCAGACTCTGAAGGTTTGAAGGAGGAGAGATCCATGGGTTCTTCAACTGAGGTAACTGGAGTAGCTGAAGGGGTAGCGGATGCTGCCAAAACTGGGCTAATAGGAGGACGGGAGGGAAGGACCCTCCTAGTTCTGTCTCTCTCAGCTTGCCTTTCCTGAAAGCGAGAGTCCAGATTGATACAAAGCGCTATAAAGTCATCCAAAGAAGAAGGAATATCACAATAAGTGAGTTCATCTTTGATGCATTCATGGAGACCCCCTCCTAAAGGCTGCCTTGAGAGCACTGCCATCCCAAGTGGTTTCAAGTGCCAAGGTGCGGAACTCAATGGCAAATTGTGCCACAGTTTTATTGCCTTGGCGTAAATCCAAAAGAGAATATTCCGCAGCAGATGTACGGCCACACAGAAGATAAAGCAAAAATAAACTCATCAGCATCATGCAGGAGTGTAGCGTTTTGTTCCAAAAGGGGGGAGACCCAGGCTAGAGCCTTGTCCTTTAGCAAGTAAATGATAAAGGTGACCCTTGACTGATAAGACTGAAAGGTGTGAGGATCATTGCGGAAGTGCAGCCTGCATTGGTTTAGAAAGCCCCTGCAATCAGTAGTACCTTCATACTTGTCAGGCAAGGGTATCCGGGGTATACTTCCAGAAGCAGAGGAAGAGGTCAGTAGGAGTAGGGGCTGGTGGTGTAGCAACAGGAGCGGCATCCCTTGCTGCAACTAGTAAGGAGAGTTGAGTGGTAATAGCCTCTAGCATGGAATCCATATTCTGCAACTGTGTGGTATGGGTTCCCAACATATGTCCCTGAAGATAAAAACCTCGTGCCACCTCATCTGGCTGCAGTGCCCAAGTATAATGTAACGGAATGATAGGGAGAATCCCAGAGCAGAGAAAGTTAGTGAGATGAGGAAGGCGGCACTCACCACAGGCAGGACAGTCTCCAGTGGCAACAGCAGAGCAGTCCATGGATGAACCACTAGAATGGTCAGGCAGGCAGGGTCTGGCAACATCGAAGCAGTCCAAGGCACACCACTAGAATGGTCATGCAGGCAGGGTTTGGCAACAGTAGAGCAGCCCAGCAGTTTAAGGGTTAAGGCAGGTAGTCAGACAGGCAGGTTCAGCAACAGTAATTAATCCAGCAGTATAAGGGTTAAGGCAGGTAGAGTAGTCAGGCAGGCAGGTTCAGTAGCGATATTAGGCACAAGAAAGAACGAACGATTTGTCACACCCAGGAGCACACAAAAGTAACACCTATACTTGGGCAGCGACAGATCATTCTAAAAACATTTAAATAGGTGCAGATTCAGGCCACTGAGCTCCGACCTGCATCCTGAGTGTGCGGCAATGACGAGCAGAGAAGGAGATGCCGCGCCCCTAGCAACGGCTAGAGTGGCGCGGCGTGACAGTAATCAATTTTGCTTATTTTTGAAAAATATTTTAAATACTTGCCAGCAATTTTTAAACATTTTGTTATGCAAAACTATTTTTAATGAATTAGCCCTTATAGGATATGCACAGATCTCAACCTGTTTTATGTCCCTTTAAGCTAAGCCTACAGCAGAGATATTTGAGTCTCTGGGACTGCCATAAGTATCTGCAACTTTCTCATTTCATTTCACAGCATCCCTATAAAGCACACATATGCCTCCCCCTAAAAGCCCTAAGATGCAATATGTGTGCTTTGCCTCACCAATAAAATGCTCATAATTTATCATTTGAAAATTCTCCCTTCTTATATTAACAAGAAAGAATAAATCACCGCTATAGAATATCCAACTTACTCCAATACTTTCAAAATAAAACTATATGACATAAAACCATGAATAAAAAAGTCTGATAAAAGTTATTAGGATGCACATGGTCGTGTAAAGAATTGTTCAATTAAAAAGCTTCCACAAACAAAAACGGAGATGCAGCTGTATAAATGAGAAGCCAACTTGGAAATCTTCTATACTGTACAATCACTAAAAACAAACAGGGAAACTCCGATTCAAGGTATAATATATATTTAATCACGCTTCTAAAACATAGTAAAAATGCAATTACTAGAAGCGCAACAGATAATTGCACAAAATCAGAAAGTCCATCCGGGATCTGTCCGTGTTAGTGTAAGCTCTCCTTTATTACTTCAAACGTTTGGTAGTCTGTATCTAGTAACGAATCAGGGTAGCAACAAAAAAAACACAATGTATTCCAAACATGCATGCGCCTTTGATAAAGTCTGCAAGTACAAGCAGATGAAACGCATCCGGCTATTCAGGTCCCACTATTGTATCCGTAGTTCCTGTTATCGGCGGTTGTTTCAAACTGTCTCAATATGTTGCTAATAGGGCCATTTTTTACAACACCGTTTAGAATACGTTGCGTTTGCTACCCGGACTTGTTACTTCAGATACAGACTACCAAGCTGCTGAAGTAATAAGGGACAGATCCCAGACAGACTTTCTGATTTTGTGCAATTATCATTTTTACTATGTTTTAGAAGCGTGATTAAATATATATTATATTATACCTTGAATCGGAGTTGCACTGTTTATGTTTATCAGTTTTTATACTAACAAATGGGAAACTAAGCTCCAACCCCCGTTACCAAAAAAAAGTATTTTAATCTTTAAAACAAATGAGCAATATGCATCCTCTGTATCTGTAATTGATACGAACATGGAGTTATCAAGCAGATGGTACCTTACACCAGTCAGACTAGGGGTGATCTATATTGTGGCACTTTGGTTACCTGCTGGAGAGGTTGTGCAGACACAGGTACATATTTACATATTTGGTGTCATTGCCTTGTAGCTCACAAATCTTGGATTGCTAGCACAAAAGAAATGGAAAGTGTGTAATCTATTAATCTATCCAAGGATGTCAGTTTTTTGTAATCCTAGGTGAGCTCAGGAGCGTGCACATGTCTTAAGCCATCTAAAAGCTTGCACAACACTGTTTATAGTAATGTTATACATTATTACAAAACACAACTGCCATAGACATGTGCATGCTCCTAAGCTCCTCTCACCCGACCTATATTTATTCTTCAACAAAGGATACCAAGAGAAGAAAGTTTATTTTTGACTTTACTGTCTATTTAAAGCTTTACCTGCAGCACATCTGGATCTCTCTTCTCAAGCATTGCTGACAGCCTTCTATTCTCTTGTTGTAAATTCTCCAGGAAAACCTTAAGTATCACAGGAGGAGAAATAGTATACGGAGAAAAATATGTTACTTAAAAGGGACAGTCTAGTTAAAATTAAAGGGATAGGAAAGTCAAAATTAAAAATTGCATGATTCAGATAGAGCATGACATTTTAAAACACTTTTAAATTCACTTCTATTTTAAAATGTGCTTTGTTCTCTTAGTATCCCTTAGGGAAAAAGAATACGCACATATCCTACACTAGTGGGCGCTGCTGCCGATTGGTCCCTGCACACGTTTGTCTCTTGTGATTGGCTAACTAGATGTGTTCAACTAGCTGTCAGTAGTGCAATGCTGTTCCTTCAAAGGATAACAAGAGAATGAAGCTCATTTGTTAATAGAAGTAAATGGAAAAGTCGTTTGAAACTGTATATTCTAAATTATGAAAGAAAATGTTGGGGTTTCCTGTCCCTTTAAACTTTCATGGTTTAGATAGGACATGCCAATTTAAACAAGTTTCCACTTATCAAATTTTTTTTTGTTTTCTTGGTATTCTTTGTTGAAAGCTACACCTAGGTAGGCTCATATGCTAAATTTCTAAGCCCTTAAAGGCCTCCTCTTAAGTTAGTGCATTTTGACAGTTTTTCACAGCTAGTTCATGTGTGCCTTATAAATTACATTGTGCTCACTCCCATGGAGTTATTTATGAGTCCGCGCTGATTGGCTAAAATGCAAGTCTGTCAAAAGAACTGAAGTAAGGAGGCAGTCTGCAGAGGCTTAGATACAAGTTAATCACAGTGGTGAAAAGTATATTAATATAACCGTGTTGGTTATGTAAAACTGGGGAATGGGTAATAAAGGTATTATCTATCTTTTTAAATAATAACAATTCTGGAGTAGACTTTCACTTTAATACAAACTTTGTTACTATGAAAAAAAGATTCTCTAACATAACAAAAGTGGCACACAGATGTGTATAAGATCAGATGTATGCAGTACAAGCAGGGCTGGATTTATAATTAGGCAGCATAGGCATGTGCCTACAGGTGCCCTCCATAGAGGGGTGCTTGTTTCTGCTTATTATAAATACCAGTAAGCTAAAAGTTACTTTTACGAAACCACAATACGGAGAGCTGGAAAAAAATGGTAACAGCTAGTTCCTGTTCAGCTAAAGGACCTTTGATGTTCGAGCTTCCTGCACTTTCTATCATTTGTTAGTCATGTGCCTACTCTGACATCACAGGTGACTTAAGTAGATGGGAACTAGCTGCTAATTGCAATATGGTGGCTAAAATTACTATTCTTGGGCCTATTTGGGCATTAAACACTAAATTCTTTTCAGGCACCTCCCTCTAATAATGGGTGCATCAATTTTGGAACCTAGGTTCCACTGTAGATATCCAAGTTAGAGCATATGTGCAACCATGTAAGCTTTGTAATGCAGTGAAAACTAGCGGCACCCATGACAAGAAGGAGGCTGTGAATAAAATCAATACTATGCTTATAAAAACAAAATGTATACTTACCTGATAAATTTGTTTCTTTCCGGGCATGGAGTCCACAATTTCATTCCAATTACTAGTGGGAATTCAACTCCGGCCAAAGGAAAATGGAAAAAGATAACATAGGTATATAGAGTTACCTGAGGTTTATACCAAAAAATTGCCCTCTTAACTGTAAATAAGGGCAGGTCGTGGACTCTCCATGCCCGGAAAGAAACAAATTTATAAAAGGTAAGCATAAATTTTGTTTTCTTAGAGAGTCCACGATTTCATTCCAATTACTAGTGGGAACCAATACACAAGCTAAAGGACACAGAATAAAAGTGAGGGAGAACGAGAGAGGCGGACCTAAACAGAAGGCACCACCGCTTGAAGAACTATTCTCCAAAAGGAAGCTTCAGCAGAGGCAAAAAATCATTTTATTTTATTTTAAATTTAGAAAAAAGGTATGCAATAAGGACCAAGAGGACACCTTGCAGAATTGCTCCATAGAAGCTTCCTCTTTGAAAGCCCAGGAAGGAGAGACACCCATAGTGGAGTGAGCCGTAATTCTCTCAGGAGGTTGTTGTCCAGTTGTTCTATAAGCTAACCGGATAACACTTCTCAGAGAGAAAGAGTAGCAGAAGTGGCCTTCTGACCCTTACGCTTACCAGCGAAAACAACGAATAGGACAGAAGATTGCCAAAATCTATAAATGCTAGCAGATAAAATTTTAGCATACGCACCAAATCCAGGTTGTGCAACAAACATTCCTTCTAAGAAGAAGGGCTAGGACAAAAGGAAGAAACAACAACAATTTCTTGCTAGATGTTGTGATCTGACACTACCTTATGAAGAAATCCCAACTTGGATCTCCTTATTCACATGAAAAATAAGGAAGGGAGAATCACATTATAGAGCCAGTCATTCTACCGAAGTTAGGAAGAGAAAGGAAAAGCCAAGGTGCAGAGAAGTTTACAATAATTAACAACCTGTCTAAAAGAACAGGGCGGGCCGTGGACTCATTGTGTCTAAAAAGAACCAAATTTATCAGGTAAGTATAATTTTTCTTTTCTTTTTAAAGACATTATGAGTCCACGGATCATCTTCATTACTTATGGGATACAATACCCAAGCTAGAGTACACAGATGATAAGGGAGGGACAAGACAGGGAACCTAAATGGAAGGCACCACTGCTTGAAGAACCTTTCTCCCAAAAGCTGCCTCAAGATAGGAGCTTTAATTATTATCTTGGATCTCCTCTAAGGAAGTCTCAGTCTTGAGAGACTCAGACAGAGCATCAAACCAATAAGCTGCTGCACTAGTGACAGTAGCAATGCACGCAGCTGGCTGCAATAGCAGACCCTGGTGAACATAAACCTTTTTAAGTAGACCCTCCAACTTCTTGTCCATGGGATCTTTAAAAGCACAACTATCCTCAATGGGAATAGTAGTTCGCTTGGCTAAGGTGGAAATAGCCCCTTCTACCTTAGGAACCATTTGCCAAGCTTCCCTGACAGCGTCAGCAATAGGAAACATCTTTTTGAAAATAGGAGAGGGACAGAAGGAAATACCTGGTCTCTCCCATTCCTTAGAAACAATCTCTGAAGCTCGCTTAGGCACTGGAAAAACGTCCGAGTAAGAAGGAACTTCGAAATATCTGTCCAATTTACTTGACTTCGCAGAAGCGACCACTACTTGGAATTACAGTCGTCTAAAGTAACCAAAACCTCCCTGAGTAACAGACGGAGGTGTTCTAGTTTAAACCTGAAAGAGACAACCTCTGAATCAGTCAAAGGCAATGAACTCTCTGAGTCTGAAATTTCGCCTTCCGATAGAACCTCTATACCCTCCATCTCAGTTCCCTGGAAGGGTACATCCGAGATTGCCACCATTGCATCAGAAACCTCACTGATAGCATGGTTGTCTTTCCTCTTACGTTTGCCTTGTAGCATAGGAAAAGCAGACAACGCATCAGAAATTGTGGAAGACATAAGCGCAGCTATGTCTTTTAAGGTAACTCCAGCACGCGCTAGAGCAGAAGTACAGGGCACTGCTTGTGCGGGCATTAGTGAAGTTTGGGACGCTTGGGGAGAAAGCTGCGGCATACTATGAATCTCGTCATTAGACTCCTGAGAAACATCCGCTTTAGAAAAATTTTGTTCATGAAAAATCTTTTCTCTATAACTTAAAGCCCTCTCAATACATAAGGGACAAAAAGGAATTGGGGGTTCCACATTGACATCCAAACACATGGAGCAAGTTACATTTTCCACGGCTCCTATGTCCATACTGAAGCACAATAAAATGACAATGTAATAAAACTTTAACAAAAAAAATGTATTACAATAAAACGTTACTGTCCCTTTAAAAAGGAAACTTTTTTTACTTGCAGCAAGAAAAACGTCTCACCAAAAATAAAAATTCGAAGTTAATCAAAATACTTTATTTAAAAAAAAATGTATTATGTAAACCGTTACTGTGTCTTTACATTTTAAAACGTCAACTATTTTACTGCATTAAGAAAAAGAACGTATTCTCAGTTAAATAAAGCAAAATTCAGACCCCCCTTACACCTCAGCAGCTCTGCTGAGGCACCTACCTGCCAACCGGCTCACTGCTATGTCTTTAGCGATCCGGATAATAAGGTCTCTATAGCACTAAAACCACTTGCTCAAATTATACAACAACCATGCGGTTCGAGTGCGATGTTGCTCAGACGTCCATGACACACCAGACAAGGCTGAATACTGTGCAGCTTAAAGGAAGCACGCAAAAACGACTGCTCCCCATCGTGGGCGTTACTAAACAAAAATAACCCGACCGGCTTCATAGAAAAATAAACCGTTAGGGAAATTAACCACCGTAATGTCAAATAAGCTTAGCTCCCAGCCCCAGTGCTCCTGTACTTGTGCTGTCCAAAACTCTCCATACACAGAGAGTATAATGTCCCAACACAAAGAGCCCCATGTTTCTGAGCCTTATGTGTTATATGTATCTTATTAAAGTGCCCACTTTCCTCTGAGTCTTGTTATCCTCCCAGAATAAAAAAGTCAGCACTTACCTTCAATTTGTCCAACAGCAGGACAGTCCAGCAGGTTTAAGAGGTCTTCTCCCTCCCATAGCCCTGTGGAAAATGATAAAGCCTGAGTTAAGTTTGCTTAGGCCATCAGGATTAGGGCAGCATAAATGTATGGGAGGCACAGTGAGAATTATGTCCCACCAGTTCCCATTGCTCTAAAGCCACCAAAAGCTCTACTGAAGAGACTGATATTGACTACAGCTACACCCTAGAACAAGGCAGCACAATCTTGCACTACTTTAAAAAATAATAAACTCTTGATTGAAGAATATTTTCTAACACCTAACTTTACCTCTTCCTAGCACTAACGTAGGCAAAGAGAATGACTGGGGTGGGAGGGAAGGTAGGAGCTATTTAACAGCTCTGCTGTGGTGCTCTTTGCCTCCTCCTGCTGACCAGGAGGTGAATATCCCATAAGTAATGAAGATGATCCATGGACTCATCGTGTCTTTAAAAAGAAATAGGCCACGCCTTAAATGAACATCCAGCGCCAGCAACTGGATTAGAACCATCAACCTTTGAGTTGCAAAGCCACGGAGATAATCACCAGTTTACATTGGCCTGCTTTCCTAAGTAACGGCCCTTCGCTCAACTGAGCTCTAATTAACTGCGCCATAAATTTGAGAAAAAAATGAGACGACATGTTTATCATCAAATTAAAAACTGCCACGGACATGAACATGTCGCGGACCAGTCAGCAGCGTTCCACACACTGAGACGGTATAAGAAACAAAGATAACCCTCTGCTCCTGTCACATACCTATTTACATAGAAAATAAAAGGCTTATTGCACATAGAGAGATTAAACACCTAACTTAGGACAACAAAAAATAAGAAGAAGAACTTAAAAAAAGTTCTAAAAAGTTCTAAATTGGAGTAAAATTAAATGATAAAGTTTTAGTATGTGATGAGTTATACAGAAAAGGCTAATTATGTACGAAAAAAGTCTTTCCATCCATCGCACAAGATGGCGACAAACCCTTAGAAAAGAAGACTTTTACAATGTAAAAAAGTCTAGAGCAAAAAAAACACACAGCCATTGCAACTAGTAATCACTTAGAAATTAATATTTTAATAATCAGAGGCTGACAGAAAAAAATATTATGGCAGTATTACTTAAACACTACCATTTAGAATGATGCGCTAAGATATTTAAAAAAAAAAGCGCTGAGACAGACTCTAAGAAAACATAATTTATGTAAGAACTTACCTGATAAATTCATTTCTTTCATATTAGCAAGAGTCCATGAGCTAGTGACGTATGGGATATACATTCCTACCAGGAGGGGCAAAGTTTCCCAAACCTTAAAATGCCTATAAATACACCCCTCACCACACCCACAATTCAGTTTAACGAATAGCCAAGAAGTGGGGTGATAAGAAAAAAGTGCGAAAGCATATAAAATAAGGAATTGGAATAATTGTGCTTTATACAAAAAAAAATCAAAACCACCACAAAAAAGGGCGGGCCTCATGGACTCTTGCTAATATGAAAGAAATGAATTTATCAGGTAAGTTCTTACATAAATTATGTTTTCTTTCATGTAATTAGCAAGAGTCCATGAGCTAGTGACGTATGGGATAATGATTACCCAAGATGTGGATCTTTCCACACAAGAGTCACTAGAGAGGGAGGGATAAAATAAAGACAGCCAATTCCTGCTGAAAATAATCCACACCCAGAATAAAATTTTTAATGAAAAAACATAAGCAGAAGATTCAAACTGAAACCACTGCCTGAAGTAGGTTTCTACCAAAAACTGCTTCAGAAGAAGAAAACACATCAAAATGGTAGAATTTAGTAAAAGTATGCAAAGAGGACCAAGTTGCTGTTTTGCAAATCTGATCAACCGAAGCTTCATTCTTAAACGCCCAGGAAGTAGAAACTAACCTAGTAGAATGAGCTGTAATCCTTTGAGGCGGAGTGTTACCCGACTCAACATAGGCATGATGAAATAAAGATTTCAACCAAGATGCCAAAGAAATGGCAGAAGCTTTCTGGTCTTTTCTAGAACCGGAAAAGATGACAAATAGACTAGAAGTCTTTCGGAAAGACTTAATAGCTTCAACATAATATTACAAAGCTCTAACAGCATCCAAAGAATGCAATGATTTCTCCTTAGAATTCATAGGATTAGGACATAATGAAGGAACCACAATTTCTCTACTAATGTTGTAAGAATTCACAACCTTAGGTAAAAAATTCAAAAGAAGTTCGCAGCACCGCCTTATCCTGATGCAAAATCAGAAAAGGAGACTCACAAAAAAGAGTAGATAATTCAGAGACTCTTCTGGCAGAAGAGATGGCCAAAAGAAACAAAAAACTTTCCAAGAAAGTAATATAATGACCAAAGAATGCATGGGTTCAAAAGGAGGAGCTTGAAGAGCCCCCAGAACCAAATTCACTTTGTTTGACTTAATGACAGGTTTTATACGAACCAAAGCTTGTACAAAACAATGAATATCAGGAAGATTAGCAATCCTTCTGTGAAAAAGAACAGAAAGAGCAGAGATTTGTCTTTCAAGAAACTTGCGGACAAACCTTTATCTAAACCATCCTGAAGAAATATAAGTCTTCCAGACTCTATAATATATCTCTCTAGATACAGATTTACGAGCCTGTCACATAGTACCAATCACAGAGTCAGAGAAACCTCTTTGACCAAAAATCAAGCGTTCAAACTCCACACCTTAAAATTAAGGTTTGAGATCCTGATGGAAAAAAGAACCTTGAGACAGAAAGACTGGTCTTAACGGAAGAGTCCACAGCTGGCAAGAGGCCATCCGGACAAGATCCGCATACCAAAACCTGTGAGGCCATGCTGGAGCTACCAGCAGGACAAACGAGCATTCCTTTAGAATATTGGAGAATACCCTTGGAAGAAGAACTAGAGGCGGAAAGATATAGGCAGGATGACACTTGTAAGGAAGAGATAATGCATCCACTGCCTCCGCCCGAGGATCCCTGGATCCGGACAGATACCAGGGAAGTTTCTTGTTTAGATGAGAAGCCATCAGATCTATTTCTGGGAGTTCCCACATTTGAACAATCTGAGGAAATACCTCTGGGTGAAGACCATTCGCCCAGGTGCAACGTTTGGCGACTGAGATAATCCGCTTTCCAATTGTCCATACCTGGGATATGAACCGCAGAGATTAGACAGGAGCTGGATTCCGCCCAAACCAAAATTCGAGATACTTCTTTCATAGCCAGAGGACTGTGAGTCCCTCCTTGATGATTGATGTATGCCACAGTTGTGACATTGTCTATGTGAAAACAAATGAACAACTCTCTCTTCAGAAGAGGCCAAGACTGAAGAGCTCTGAAATTACACGGAGTTCCAAAATATTGATCGGAAATCTCACCTCCTGAGATTCCCAAACCCCTTGTGCCGTCAGATACCCCCACACAGCTCCCCAACCTGTAAGACTTGCATCTGTTGAGATTATAGTCCAGGTCGGAAGAACAAAGAAGCCCCCTGAACTAAACGATGGTGATCTGTCCACCATGTCAGAGAGTGTCGTATAATCGGTTTAAAGATATTAAGTGAGATATCTTTGAGTAATCCCTGCACCATTGGTTCAGCATACAGAGCTGAAGAGGTCGCATGTGAAAACGAGCAAAGGAGATCGCATCTGATGCGGCAGTCCTAAGACCTAAAATTTCCATGCATAAGGCTACCAAAGGGAATGATTGTGACTGAAGGTTTTGACAAGCTGAAATCAATGTTAAACTTCTCTTGTCTGACAAGGACAGAGTCATAGACACTCAATCTATTCTAGAAACCTAAAAAGGTTACCCTTGTCTGAGGAATCAATGAACTGATTGGTAAATTGATCCTCCAACCATGAACTTGAAGAAACAACACAAGTCGATTCGTATGAGATTCTTCGAAAATGAGAAGACTGAGCAAGTACCCAGATATCGTCCAATAAGGAAATACCAAAACCCTGTTCTCTGATTACAGAAAGAAGGGCACAGAGAACCTTTGAAAAAAATTCTTGGAACTGAGGCTAGGCCAAACGGTAGAGCCACAAAACTGGTAATGCTTGTCTAAAAAGAGAATCTCAGACACTAAAAGTGATCTGGATGAATCGGAATATGCAGATACACATCCTGTAAATCTATTGTAGACATATAATGCCCTTGCTAAACAAAAGGCAGGACAGTCCTACAGAAACTGAATGTTGGTATCCTTACATAACGATTCAATATTGATAGATCCGGAACTGGTCTGAAGGAATTAACCTTCTTTGGTACAATGAAGAGATAAAATAAAACCCCAGCCCCTGTTCCAGAACTGGAACTGGCATAAATACTCCAGCCAACTCTAGATCTGAAACACATTTCAGAAATGCTGAGCCTTTGCTGTGTTAACTGGGACACGGGAAAGAAAAAAATCTCTTAGCAGGAGGCCTTAACTGAAGCCAATACTGTACCTTTCTGAAACAATGTTCTGAAACCAGAAATTGAGAACGGAATTGATCAAAATTTCTTTGAAGAAAACGTAATCTGCCCCATACCAGCTGAGCTGGAATAAGGTCCGCACCTTCATGGGTACTTAGGAGCTGGCAATAGGTTTTCTATAAGGCTTGGATATATTCCAAACTGGAAATAGTTTCCAAACTGATACCGCTCCTGAGGATGAAGGATCAGGCTTTTGTTCCTTATTGTGAGGAAAAGAATGAAAATGATTATTAGCCCTAAATTTACCTTAGATTTTTTATCCTTTGGTAAAAAAGTTCCCTTCCTTCCAGAAACAGTTGAAATAATAATTTATTACCCTGGAAAGAAAAGGAAAGCAAAGTTGACTTAGAAGACATATCAGCATTCCAAGTTTAATCCATAAAGCTTTTCTAGCTAAAATAGCTAGAGACATATACCTGACATCAACTCTAATGATATCAAAAGATGGTATCACCAATAAAATTATTAGCATGTTATAGAATAATAATAATGCTATAAAATTATGATCTGTTACTTGTTGCGCTAAAGCTTCTAACCAAAAAGTTGAAGCTGCAGCAACATCCGCTAAAAATATAGCAGGTCTAAGAAGATTACCGGAACATAAGTAAGCTTTTCTTAGAAAGGATTCAATTTTCCTAACTAAAGGATCCTTAAATGAATTACTATTTGCCGTAGGAATAGTAGCACATTTAGCAGGAGTAGAGACAGCCCCATAACCTTAGGGATTTTGTCCCAAAAAAACTCTAATCTGTCAGATGGCACAGGATATAATTGCTTAAACGTTTAGAAGGAGTAAAAGAATTACCCAAATTATTCCATTCCCTGGAAATTACTTCAGAAATAGCATCAGGGAGATTAAACACTTCTGGAATAACTACAGGAGATTTAAAAACCTTATTTAAACGTTTAGATTTAGTATCAAGAGGACCAGAATCCTCTATTTCTAATGCAATTAATACTTCTTTAAATAAAGAACGAATAAATTCCATCTTGAACAAATACAAAGATTTATCAGCATCAACCTCTGAGACAGAAACCTCTGAACCAGAAGAACCATGATCAGTATCAGAATGATGATGTTCATTTAAAAATTCATCTGAAAAAAGAGAAGTTTTAAAAGACTTTTATGTAAACTAGAAGGAGAAATAACAGACATAGCCTTCTTAATGGATTTAAAAAATAAAATCTCTTATGTTTATCAGGAACACTCTGAAAATTAGATGTTGACGGAACAGCAACAGGTAATGTAACAGTACTAAAGGAAATTTTATCTGCATTAATAAGTTTGTCATGACATGCAATACAAACAACAGCTGGAGAAACAGATACCAAAAATTATAGCAGATACACTTAGCTTGGTAGCTCCAGCACTAGACAGCGATTTTCCTGTAGTATCTTCTGACTCAGATGCAACGTGAGACATCTTGCAATATGTAAGAGAAAAAACAACATATAAAGCAAAATTGATCAAATTCCTTAAATGACAGTTTCAGGAATGGGAAAAAATGCCAAAGAACAAGCTTCAAGCAACCAGAAGCAATGAAAAAATAAGACTTAAATAATGTGGAGACAAAAGCGACGCCCTTATTTTTTAGCGCCAAATAAGACGCCCACATTATTTGGCGCCCAAATGATTTTGGCGCCAAAAATGATGCCACATCCGGAACGCCAACATTTTTGGCGCAAAATAACGTCAAAAAATGACGCAACTTCCGGCGACACGTATGACGCCGGAAACGGAAAAGAATTTTTGCGCCAAAAAAGTCCGCGCCAAGAATGACGCAATAAAATGAAGCATTTTCAGCCCCCGCGAGCCTAACAGCCCACAGGAAAAAAAAGAGTCAAATTTTTGAAGGTAAGAAAAAATGATTAATTCAAATGCATTATCCCAAATATGAAACTGACTGTCTGAAAAATAAGGAAAGTTGAACATTCTGAGTCAAGGCAAATAAATGTTTGAATACATATATTTAGAACTTTATAAACAAAGTGCCCAACCATAGCTTAGAGTGTCACAAAAAATAAGATTTACTTACCCCAGGACACTCATCTACATGTTTGTAGAAAGCCAAACCAGTACTGAAACGAGAATCAGCAGAGGTAATGGTATATATAAGGGTATATATAAGAGTATATCGTCGATCTGAAAAGGGAGGTAAGAGATGAATCTCTACGACCGATAACAGAGAACCTATGAAATAGACCCCGTAGAAGGAGATCACTGCATTCAAAATAGGCAATACTCTCCTCACATCCCTCTGACATTCACTGCACGCTGAGAGGAAAACCGGGCTCCAACTTGCTGCGGAGCGCATATCAACGTAGAATCTAGCACAAACTTACTTCACCACCTCCATCGGAGGCAAAGTTTGTAAAACTGAATTGTGGGTGTGGTGAGGGGTGTATTTATAGGCATTTTAAGGTTTGGGAAACTTTGCCCCTCCTGGTAGGAATGTATATCCCATACGTCACTAGCTCATGGACTCTTGCTAATTACATGAAAGAAAGAGTCATCCAGTAAACTTCACAGTCCGTGGCGCTCAAGAACAGCCATGAGGAAAAATACCTTATTATAGTATACAAATCCTCTAAACCAGTGATCCCAGTTACAAAATGCATAAAAAGAGAGAGTGGATCGCACAAATAAGTGCAGTCTAGAAGTCTAGGAAATGCAGCACATATAAGAGTAAATGATGTCAGAAAAAAGAACAGATACATTCAATTTGTGCAAAAAATATTGAAATACATTTATTAATATTACTATATATAAGCTTAAAAAACACACACACACATACAAGTAAGGGGTCCCCCTAAAAAGTTGCGTACAAAAGATATGGCCAGATAAATTACTAAAGTGGTGCACCACTTGTCCAAAGATTGCTTGGAACTGAAGAGTCAAGCAAGGCAAGAAAGCATTAATGCATAAGTGTAGCTCAGCAAAGCAGTCAATGCTCAAACAATGTTCCAGATTAATGCAGAAAAGCGTAGTGCACAAAGCAATGAAAAAGTCAGCATCAAGCCAAGCAAAATAAATCCATAAGCAGTTAGAAATTCTTCAGTTACACTGACATATCTTTAGAGACCATCACAGTTAGTAACCCTCAATGTGTGTATAGCAAAGATGAAACACATATATTGCATTCATACGTTCTAAACAATATGCCCCAGGTGCTGCACTTTCAGATAAAACAGAACGCATCCAGCGTTATATCCGATGATGAATACTGATCCACATGCAGATTTCACCAACAGGCAATGTTCCATCAGTCACAGAGGGTAAGCAAAGTGAGGAAGGGATCTCCCAAACAAGTGAGGTCACTTTTTTGTTTTACAAAATGCATAACCCGACATAAGCAGTGATCAAATGCACCAACACCGAAGCCTCTAATGAATAAGCGACCGTATGCCACGATAAAGCCCTAGGACAGCCCAGAGATTAAACATCTTCCAACTAACTGAGCGGCTGGAAGTTGCGATGCGTGAGAGCAAGAGGAATAATATTTTGCTCCGTATGCGGATGTGTTGCTTGTGCGGCCATGAAACAAATTGCGTATGAGAATATATACACAAACGCCCTAGGAAAGAGATATGAAATATTTACCGAAGCGACCTAAATAGGAAGCTGCAAATGTCAATAACACCGGCGCTCTACATACATCAGCACCCCATACAATGTGCTGCGAAAAACAGCACTTAACAGCAGCGCTCTATGAATACAAGTACCCATACTGTGTACTGTAAAGGTGGCCATTTACTCTGCATATGATACCAGCACCCTATACTGTGTGCTGTAAATGCGGCCATCCACATCAGCACCATATTTACACAAGCGCTCTGTGAGCCGCGAAAGTGGCCATAAATACCACCACTCTGCATACAGCCGCAAATGCGGCCATAAACACCACTGCTTTGTATACATAAACACCCATACTGTCTGCTGTGAAAGATATTGACAGCACTCTATATGACAACAGCGCTCTATACTTTTATGTTGCAAATGTGGTATCCTAGTTGTGAGCTGAAATGCGGCCTCAAACTTGAGAATCGGATCCTCAAAGAAAAGTCGTTGCTGCTCTTAGTGAAATGATATCCCAAGATTTTGATATAACTAATATTCCTAGACGCAACATTTTAATAGGGTAATGGATGTGCCAGCTGGTCACCGTTAAACGTCCCGTCCCCCCTTCCCCTGATGGCAGTAACATCATACCTGCCAAGGGAAGGGAATAAGTAATAAAAAAAAAAAAAGACACAGTACTTCCTAGTCTGTCAGCTTCATCCAACATCTGACAGGGTCCTGGGTAGAAAAGAAAAACAGAGTAACCAACCCTGGTTTTCTAAATAGGGGTAGAATAAGTGCTGGAAGGTAAGGACTACCTCGCCGTCTTCCAACTTCTAAAAGCCACCATTACGCTTACTAAAGAGATTGACATGGACACAGCATAGCCACAATCCTTGTTTGCAGGGAAAGTACCCATCAAAGGATTACATTCTTCAGACACCATCTTCGCACATCCTCCCGATGATAGAGGCAAAGAGGATAACTGGGGATTATGGGTAAGGGAAGTGACACTTAAAGGGCCATGATACCCAAATGTTTAAACACTTGAAAGTGATGCAGCATAGCTATAAAAAGCTGACTAGAAAATATCACCTGAACATCTCTATGTAAAAAAGAAAGATATTTTACCTCAAAAGTTCCTCAGTAGCCACCTCCCATTGTAAAGGACTTCTAAGCAGCAAATCAGTATGCCTGTCCGGGGCAGCGAAGGGAGTGAGCTTCGCGAACACTCATCTTATTTTCCTATTCAGTTTAAGGAAGTTTACTATGAAATCTCATGAGAGTAAATTCAAATCTCATGAGATCACAGTAAAAGAGTTCATAACCTCAGCACTGCTGATGCTGATTGGCTGCTATTCATTTCTTCATTATTATTTTTTTACCTGCAGCTGGGCAGCAGCTGAAGTATAAAACTTTTTACACAGAACTTACTCTGCTGAGCTAAGGAAATTGTGAGGCAAAATATCTTCCTTTTTTACATAGAGATGCTCAGGTGATATTTTCCCGTCAGCTTTTTACAGTTATACTGCATTAGTTTCAAGTGATTTAGCATATGAGTATTATTGTCCCTTTAAAAGCTCTGCTGGGGTGCTCTTTGCCTCCTCCTGCTGGCCATGAGTTGAATTCCCAAAAGAAATTGGAATGAAATTATGGACTCTCCATGCCATAGGAAAGAACTGTATTGTACAAGAACGTCAAAATAATGTTGTGCAAAAATAAAAAAGTATGATGTAACATGTATAAGAATGAAAACAAATGATGCAGAAAGAGAGAGACAGTAATTATTACATTTACATTACAAAGACATGCCCCTACCCTATGTTCTGCAGATTGTCTCTCGGCTCTCTCCCTCTCTGATCGTAGCTTTTTCTCCCACTCACCAGCAGTGGTGTTGGAGGAAGCCATGCACATATCTCTTTTATGCAACTCCTGGGTCAACTGGGAGATCTCTTTCCTCATCCCATCTACAGCACTGTTGTATGTAAGCTCAGCCTGGGACAGCTGGCCCTTCAGCTGGAAGATCAAGGGAAATCAGTCACAGAGAGCTCCCTGCCCCCAACACTTGTACTAATGGAATTATCCAGCTAATCTGCAAGATGTGATCAACTCATGGTTTTTATTAAATTAGAAGCATGTGAGTGAGTGAGTGCATAAAGAGCACTCCTTTCCTGTGTAATTACATTATTACAATAGAGTTTTTCTACTCTATTTTCCTTATATACTTGTGCGTCAGGTAACCAAGATATACCATTAAATTCTGAATAGCATCAAAGTAAAAGATGGACAGACATAACCAGCAGACAGAACTAGGTAGATGCATGCAAAGTAGGGCAAACAAAAGCCGCCATATCAAATATAGGCGGGGTATGCACAGCAGAATATGCACACCAGGGCCTAGATTTGGAGTTTGGCGGTAGCCGTGAAAACCAGCGTTAGAGGCTCCTAACGCTGGTTTTAGGCTACCTCCGGTATTTGGAGTCACTCAAAAACGGGGTCTAACGTTCACTTTTCAGCCGCGACTTTTCCATACCGCAGATCCCCTTACGTAAATTGCGTATCCTATCTTTTCAATGGGATTTTTCTAACTCCGGTATTTAGAGTCGTGTCTGAAGTGAGCGTTAGAAATCTAACGACAAAACTCCAGCCGCAGAAAAAAGTCAGTAGTTAAGAGCTTTCTGGGCTAACGCCGGTTCATAAAGCTCTTAACTACTGTGCTCTAAAGTACACTAACACCCATAAACTACCTATGTACCCCTAAACCGAGGTCCCCCCACATCGCCGCAACTCGATTACATTTTTTAACCCCTAATCTGCCGACCGCCACCTACGTTATCCTTATGTACCCCTAATCTGCTGCCCCTAACACCGCCGACCCCTATATTATATTTATTAACCCCTAACCTGCCCCCCACAACGTCGCCGCCACCTACCTACAATAATTAACCCCTAATCTGCCGACCGCAAAGAGCCGCCAGCTACATTATAGCTTTGTACCCCTAATCTGCTGCCCCTAACACCGCCGACCCCTATATTATATTTATTAACCCCTAACCTGCCCTCCCTAACATCGCCGACACCTAACTTCAATTATTAACCCCTAATCTGCCGACCGAATCTCGCCGCTATTCTAATAAATGTATTAACCCCTAAAGCTAAGTCTAACCCTAACACCCCCCTAAGTTAAATATAATTTTAATCTAACGAAATTAATTAACTCTTATTAAATAAATTATTCCTATTTAAAGCTAAATACTTACCTGTAAAATAAATCCTAATATAGCTACAACATAAATTATAATTATATTATAGCTATTTTAGGATTAATATTTATTTTACAGGTAACTTTGTATTTATTTTAACCAGGTACAATAGCTATTAAATAGTTAAGAACTATATAATAGCTAAAATAATTACAAATTTACCTGTAAAATAAATCCTAACCTAAGTTACAATTAAACCTAACACTACACTATCAATAAATATATTAAATACAATATCTACAAATAAATACAATTAAATAAACTAACTAAAGTACAAAAAATAAAAAAATATTTACAAACATAAGAAAAATATTACAACAATTTTAAACTAATTACACCTACTCTAAGCCCCCTAATAAAATAAAGCCCCCCAAAATAAAAAAATGCCCTACCCTATTCTAAATTACTAAAGTTCAAAGTTCTTTTACCTTACCAGCCCTGAACAGGGCCCTTTGCGGGGCATGCCCCAAGAAGTTCAGCTCTTTTGCCTGTAAAAAAAAAAAAAAATACAATACCCCCCCACCCCCACCAACATTACAACCCACCACCCACATACCCCTAATCTAACCCAAACCCCCCTTAAATAAACCTAACACTAAGCCCCTGAAGATCATCCTACCTTGTCTTCACCATACCAGGTTCACCGATCCGTCCTGGCTCCAAAATCTTCATCCAACCCAAGCGGGGGCTGGCGATCCATCTTCCGGCGGCTGAAGAGGTCCAGAAGAGGCTCCAAAGTCTTCATCCTATCCGGGAAGAAGAGTAGATCCGGACCGGCAACCATCATCTTCCAAGCGGCATCTTCTATCTTCATCCGATGAGGACCGGCTCCATCCTGAAGACCTCCACCGCGGACCCATCTTCATCCGGCGACGTCCAACTGAAGAATGACGGTTCCTTTAAGGGACGTCATCCAAGATGGCGTCCCTCAAATTCCGATTGGCTGATAGGATTCTATCAGCCAATCGGAATTAAGGTAGGAATATTCTGATTGGCTGATGGAATCAGCCAATCAGAATCAAGATCAATCCGATTGGCTGATCCAATCAGCCAATCAGATTGAGCTCGCATTCTATTGGCTGATCGGAACAGCCAATAGAATGCGAGCTCAATCTGATTGGCTGATTGGATCAGCCAATCGGATTGAACTTGATTCTGATTGGCTGATTCCATCAGCCAATCAGAATATTCCTACCTTAATTCCGATTGGCTGATAGAATCCTATCAGCCAATCGGAATTCGAGGGACGCCATCTTGGATGACGTCCCTTAAAGGAACCGTCATTCTTCAGTTGGACGTCGCCGGATGAAGATGGGTACGCGGTGGAGGTATTCAGGATGGAGCAGGTCTTCATCGGATGAAGATAGAAGATGCCGCTTGGAAGATGATGGTTGCCGGTCCTGATCTACTCTTCTTCCCGGATAGGATGAAGACTTTGGAGCCTCTTCTGGACCTCTTCAGCCGCCGGAAGATGGATCGCCAGCCCCCGCTTGGGTTGGATGAAGATTTTGGAGCCAGGACGGATTGGTGAACCTGGTATGGTGAAGACAAGGTAGGATGATCTTCAGGGGCTTAGTGTTAGGTTTATTTAAGGGGGGTTTGGGTTAGATTAGGGGTATGTGGGTGGTGGGTTGTAATGTTGGGGGGGGGTATTGTATTTTTTTTTTTTTACAGGCAAAAGAGCTGAACTTCTTGGGGCATGCCCCGCAAAGGGCCCTGTTCAGGGCTGGTAAGGTAAAAGAGCTTTGAACTTTAGTAATTTAGAATAGGGTAGGGCATTTTTTATTTTGGGGGGCTTTGTTATTTTATTAGGGGGCTTAGAGTAGGTGTAATTAGTTTAAAATTGTTGTAAGATTTTCCTTCTGTTTGTAAATATTTTTTTATTTTTTGTAACTTAGTTCTTTTTTATTTTTTGTACTTTAGTTAGTTTATTTCATTGTAGTTATTTGTAGATATTTTATTTAATTAATTTAATGATAGTGTAGTGTTAGGTTTAATTGTAACTTAGGTTAGGATTTATTTTACAGGTAATTTTGTTATTATTTTAACTAGGTAACTATTAAATAGTTATTAACTATTTAATAGCTATTGTACCTGGTTAAAATAATTACAAAGTTACCTGTAAAATAAATATTAATCCTAAAATAGCTATAATATAATTATAATTTATGTTGTAGCTATATTAGGATTTATTTTACAGGTAAGTATTTAGCTTTAAATAGGAATAATTTATTTAATAAGAGATAATTAATTTCGTTAGATGTAAATTATATTTAACTTAGGGGGGTGTTAGTGTTAGGGTTAGACTTAGCTTTAGGGGTTAATACATTTATTAGAATAGCGGTGAGCTCCAGTCGGCAGATTAGGGGTTAATAATTGAAGTTAGGTGTCGGCGATGTTAGGGAGGGCAGATTAGGGGTTAATACTATTTATTATAGGGTTAGTGAGGCGGATTAGGGGTTAATAACTTTATTATAGTAGCACTCAGGTCCAGTCGGCAGATTAGGGGTTAATAAGTGTAGGCAGGTGGAGGCGACGTTGTGGGGGGGCAGATTAGGGGTTAATAAATATAATATAGGGGTCGGCGATGTTAGGGCAGCAGATTAGGGGTACATAGGGATAATGTAAGTAGCGGCGGTTTACGGAGCGGCAGATTAGGGGTTAATAATAATATGCAGGGGTCAGCGATAGCGGGGGCGGCAGATTAGGGGTTAATAAGTGTAAGGTTAGGGGTGTTTAGACTCGGGGTACATGTTAGGGTGTTAGGTGCAGACGTAGGAAGTGTTTCCGCATAGCAAACAATGGGGCTGCGTTAGGAGCTGAACGCGGCTTTTTTGCAGGTGTTAGGTTTTTTTTCAGCTCAAACATCCCCATTGTTTCCTATGGGGGAATCGTGCACGAGCACGTTTTTGAGGCTGGCCGCGTCCGTAAGCAACTCTGGTATCGAGAGTTGAAGCTGCGTTAAATATGCTCTACGCTCCTTTTTTGGAGCCTAACGCAGCCTTTATGTGGACTCTCAATACCAGAGTTATTTTTATGGTGCGGCCAGAAAAAAGCCGGCGTTAGCTACGCGGGTCCTTACCGAAAAAACTCTAAATCTAGCCGCAGGTCTGGTAATAGAATAGAAGCACGTTCACAAAAGGAAAAACAGAATTTATGTTTACCTGATAAATTACTTTCTCCAACGGTGTGTCCGGTCCACGGCGTCATCCTTACTTGTGGGATATTCTCTTCCCCAACAGGAAATGGCAAAGAGCCCAGCAAAGCTGGTCACATGATCCCTCCTAGGCTCCGCCTACCCCAGTCATTCGACCGACGTTAAGGAGGAATATTAGCATAGGAGAAACCATATGGTACCGTGGTGACTGTAGTTAAAGAAAATAAATTATCAGACCTGATTAAAAAAACCAGGGCGGGCCGTGGACCGGACACACCGTTGGAGAAAGTAATTTATCAGGTAAACATAAATTCTGTTTTCTCCAACATAGGTGTGTCCGGTCCACGGCGTCATCCTTACTTGTGGGAACCAATACCAAAGCTTTAGGACACGGATGAAGGGAGGGAGCAAATCAGGTCACCTAAATGGAAGGCACCACGGCTTGCAAAACCTTTCTCCCAAAAATAGCCTCAGAAGAAGCAAAAGTATCAAACTTGTAAAATTTGGTAAAAGTGTGCAGTGAAGACCAAGTCGCTGCCCTACATATCTGATCAACAGAAGCCTCGTTCTTGAAGGCCCATGTGGAAGCCACAGCCCTAGTGGAATGAGCTGTGATTCTTTCGGGAGGCTGCCGTCCGGCAGTCTCGTAAGCCAATCTGATGATGCTTTTAATCCAAAAAGAGAGAGAGGTAGAAGTTGCTTTTTTACCTCTCCTTTTACCGGAATAAACAACAAACAAGGAAGATGTTTGTCTAAAATCCTTTGTAGCATCTAAATAGAATTTTAGAGCGCGAACAACATCCAAATTGTGCAACAAACGTTCCTTCTTTGAAACTGGTTTCGGACACAGAGAAGGTACGATAATCTCCTGGTTAATGTTTTTGTTAGAAACAACTTTTGGAAGAAAACCAGGTTTAGTACGTAAAACCACCTTATCTGCATGGAACACCAGATAAGGAGGAGAACACTGCAGAGCAGATAATTCTGAAACTCTTCTAGCAGAAGAAATTGCAACTAAAAACAAAACTTTCCAAGATAACTTAATATCAACGGAATGTAAGGGTTCAAACGGAACCCCCTGAAGAACTGAAAGAACTAAATTGAGACTCCAAGGAGGAGTCAAAGGTTTGTAAACAGGCTTAATTCTAACCAGAGCCTGAACAAAGGCTTGAACATCTGGCACAGCTGCCAGCTTTTTGTGAAGTAACACAGACAAGGCAGAAATCTGTCCCTTCAGGGAACTTGCAGACAATCCTTTTTCCAATCCTTCTTGAAGGAAGGATAGAATCTTAGGAATCTTAACCTTATCCCAAGGGAATCCTTTAGATTCACACCAACAGATATATTTTTTCCAAATTTTGTGGTAAATCTTTCTAGTTACAGGCTTTCTGGCCTGAACCAGAGTATCGATAACAGAATCTGAGAACCCTCGCTTCGATAGGATCAAGCGTTCAATCTCCAAGCAGTCAGCTGGAGTGAAACCAGGTTCGGATGTTCGAACGGACCCTGAACAAGAAGGTCTCGTCTCAAAGGTAGCTTCCAAGGTGGAGCCGATGACATATTCACCAGATCTGCATACCAAGTCCTGCGTGGCCACGCAGGAGCTATCAAGATCACCGACGCCCTCTCCTGATTGATCCTGGCTACCAGCCTGGGGATGAGAGGAAACGGCGGGAACA
The DNA here is from genome assembly GCF_027579735.1 of Bombina bombina. Classification (NCBI taxonomy): domain Eukaryota; kingdom Metazoa; phylum Chordata; class Amphibia; order Anura; family Bombinatoridae; genus Bombina; species Bombina bombina. The sequence continues at coordinate 223,904,223 of NC_069502.1, forward strand.
CATAAGCTAGTTTGAAGGTCCAAGGTGCTACTAGTGCATCCACTAGAGCCGCCTTGGGATCCCTGGATCTGGACCCGTAGCAAGGAACTTTGAAGTTCTGACGAGAGGCCATCAGATCCATGTCTGGAATGCCCCACAGCTGAGTGACTTGGGCAAAGATTTCCGGATGGAGTTCCCACTCCCCCGGATGCAATGTCTGACGACTCAGAAAATCCGCTTCCCAATTTTCCACTCCTGGGATGTGGATAGCAGACAGGTGGCAGGAGTGAGACTCCGCCCATAGAATGATTTTGGTCACTTCTTCCATCGCCAGGGAACTCCTTGTTCCCCCCTGATGGTTGATGTACGCAACAGTTGTCATGTTGTCTGATTGAAACCGTATGAACTTGGCCCTCGCTAGCTGAGGCCAAGCCTTGAGAGCATTGAATATCGCTCTCAGTTCCAGAATATTTATCGGTAGAAGAGATTCTTCCCGAGACCAAAGACCCTGAGCTTTCAGGGATCCCCAGACCGCGCCCCAGCCCATCAGACTGGCGTCGGTCGTGACAATGACCCACTCTGGTCTGCGGAATGTCATCCCTCGTGACAGGTTGTCCAGGGACAGCCACCAACGGAGTGAGTCTCTGGTCTTCTGATTTACTTGTATCTTCGGAGACAAGTCTGTATAGTCCCCATTCCACTGACTGAGCATGCACAGTTGTAATGGTCTTAGATGAATGCGTGCAAAAGGAACTATGTCCATTGCCGCTACCATCAACCCGATCACTTCCATGCACTGAGCTATGGAAGGAAGAGGAACGGAATGAAGTATCCGACAAGAGTCTAGAAGCTTTGTTTTTCTGGCCTCTGTCAGAAATATCCTCATTTCTAAGGAGTCTATTATTGTTCCCAAGAAGGGAACCCTTGTTGACGGAGATAGAGAACTCTTTTCCACGTTCACTTTCCATCCGTGAGATCTGAGAAAGGCCAGGACTATGTCCGTGTGAGCCTTTGCTTGAGTAAGGGACGACGCTTGAATTAGAATGTCGTCCAAGTAAGGTACTACAGCAATGCCCCTTGGTCTTAGCACAGCTAGAAGGGACCCTAGTACCTTTGTGAAAATCCTTGGAGCAGTGGCTAATCCGAAAGGAAGCGCCACGAACTGGTAATGCTTGTCCAGGAATGCGAACCTTAGGAACCGATGATGTTCCTTGTGGATAGGAATATGTAGATACGCATCCTTTAAATCCACCGTGGTCATGAATTGACCTTCCTGGATGGAAGGAAGAATAGTTCGAATGGTTTCCATCTTGAACGATGGAACCTTGAGAAACTTGTTTAAGATCTTGAGATCTAAGATTGGTCTGAACGTTCCCTCTTTTTTGGGAACTATGAACAGATTGGAGTAGAACCCCATCCCTTGTTCTCTTAATGGAACAGGATGAATCACTCCCATTTTTAACAGGTCTTCTACACAATGTAAGAATGCCTGTCTTTTTATGTGGTCTGAAGACAACTGAGACCTGTGGAACCTCCCCCTTGGGGGAAGCCCCTTGAATTCCAGAAGATAACCTTGGGAGACTACTTCTAGTGCCCAAGGATCCAGAACATCTCTTGCCCAAGCCTGAGCGAAGAGAGAGAGTCTGCCCCCCACCAGATCCGGTCCCGGATCGGGGGCCAACATTTCATGCTGTCTTGGTAGCAGTGGCAGGTTTCTTGGCCTGTTTTCCCTTGTTCCAGCCTTGCATTGGTCTCCAAGCTGGCTTGGCTTGAGAAGTATTACCCTCTTGCTTAGAGGACGTAGCACTTTGGGCTGGTCCGTTTCTACGAAAGGGACGAAAATTAGGTTTATTTTTTGTCTTGAAAGGCCGATCCTGAGGAAGGGCGTGGCCCTTACCCCCAGTGATATCAGAGATAATCTCTTTCAAGTCAGGGCCAAACAGCGTTTTCCCCTTGAAAGGAATGTTAAGTAGCTTGTTCTTGGAAGACGCATCAGCCGACCAAGATTTCAACCAAAGCGCTCTGCGCGCCACAATAGCAAACCCAGAATTCTTAGCCGCTAATTTAGCCAATTGCAAAGTGGCGTCTAGGGTAAAAGAATTAGCCAATTTGAGAGCATTGATTCTGTCCATAATCTCCTCATAAGGAGGAGAATCACTATCGACCGCCTTTATCAGCTCATCGAACCAGAAACATGCGGCTGTAGCGACAGGGACAACGCATGAAATTGGTTGTAGAAGGTAACCCTGCTGAACAAACATCTTTTTAAGCAAACCTTCTAATTTTTTATCCATAGGATCTTTGAAAGCACAACTATCCTCTATGGGTATAGTGGTGCGTTTGTTTAAAGTGGAAACCGCTCCCTCGACCTTGGGGACTGTCTGCCATAAGTCCTTTCTGGGGTCGACCATAGGAAACAATTTTTTAAATATGGGGGGAGGGACGAAAGGAATACCGGGCCTTTCCCATTCTTTATTAACAATGTCCGCCACCCGCTTGGGTATAGGAAAAGCTTCTGGGAGCCCCGGCACCTCTAGGAACTTGTCCATTTTACATAGTTTCTCTGGGATGACCAACTTGTCACAATCATCCAGAGTGGATAATACCTCCTTAAGCAGAATGCGGAGATGTTCCAACTTAAATTTAAATGTAATCACATCAGGTTCAGCTTGTTGAGAAATGTTCCCTGAATCAGTAATTTCTCCCTCAGACAAAACCTCCCTGGCCCCATCAGACTGGGTTAGGGGCCCTTCAGAAACATTATTATTAGCGTCGTCATGCTCTTCAGTATCTAAAACAGAGCAGTCGCGCTTACGCTGATAAGTGTTCATTTTGGCTAAAATGTTTTTGACAGAATTGTCCATTACAGCCGTTAATTGTTGCATAGTAAGGAGTATTGGCGCGCTAGATGTACTAGGGGCCTCTTGAGTGGGCAAGACTCGTGTAGACGAAGGAGGGAATGATGCAGTACCATGCTTACTCCCCTCACTTGAGGAATCATCTTGGGCATCATTGTCATTGTCACATAAATCACATTTATTTAAATGAATAGGAATTCTGGCTTCCCCACATTCAGAACACAGTCTATCTGGTAGTTCAGACATGTTAAACAGGCATAAACTTGATAACAAAGTACAAAAAACGTTTTAAAATAAAACCGTTACTGTCACTTTAAATTTTAAACTGAACACACTTTATTACTGCAATTGCGAAAAAACATGAAGGAATTGTTCAAAATTCACCAAATTTTCACCACAGTGTCTTAAAGCCTTAAAAGTATTGCACACCAAATTTGGAAGCTTTAACCCTTAAAATAACGGAACCGGAGCCGTTTTTAACTTTAACCCCTTTACAGTCCCTGGTATCTGCTTTGCTGAGACCCAACCAAGCCCAAAGGGGAATACGATACCAAATGACGCCTTCAGAAAGTCTTTTCTAAGTATCAGAGCTCCTCTCACATGCGACTGCATGCCATGCCTCTCAAAAACAAGTGCGCAACACCGGCGCGAAAATGAGACTCTGCCTATGCTTTGGGAAAGCCCCTAAAGAATAAGGTGTCTAAAACAGTGCCTGCCGATATTATTATATCAAAAAACCCAAATAAAATGATTCCTCAAGGCTAAATATGTGTTAATAATGAATCGATTTAGCCCAGAAAAAGTCTACAGTCTTAATAAGCCCATGTGAAGCCCTTATTTACAATCGTAATAAACATGGCTTACCGGATCCCATAGGGAAAATGACAGCTTCCAGCATTACATCGTCTTGTTAGAATGTGTCATACCTCAAGCAGCAAGAGACTGCACACTGTTCCCCCAACTGAAGTTAATTGCTCTCAACAGTCCTGTGTGGAACAGCCATGGATTTTAGTGACGGTTGCTAAAATCATTTTCCTCATACAAACAGAAATCTTCATCTCTTTTCTGTTTCTGAGTAAATAGTACATACCAGCACTATTTCAAAATAACAAACTCTTGATTGAATAATAAAAACTACAGTTAAACACTAAAAAACTCTAAGCCATCTCCGTGGAGATGTTGCCTGTACAACGGCAAAGAGAATGACTGGGGTAGGCGGAGCCTAGGAGGGATCATGTGACCAGCTTTGCTGGGCTCTTTGCCATTTCCTGTTGGGGAAGAGAATATCCCACAAGTAAGGATGACGCCGTGGACCGGACACACCTATGTTGGAGAAAAGTATAGTGAGCATAACAAGCATTTATAACCAAGTAAAACATGAAAATACATTTTACACTGCACAGTAGGACAGTGTAAGTCATAATTCTGGTCTCCTTTGCTGTGGCCAGAGGCTAATCTGAGGTAAAATGTAAGATTCACTTCAGCATTACTATATATACAAAGAGAATATCACTGCAGTATTAGCTCCTGGACTCCTGTAACTTTGTTGGGAAGGGAATGAAAGAACAATTTGCCCAGGTAAATTACAGCAGAAGGCAAAAGAATAAAAGTGTATTGTCAGGGTTTACTATGCTTAAAAAGGGACATTAAACACTATATTTTATAAGCTTAGTATTGAGGTTATTCCCCACCTCCCTCTAGTCCAGGGGTCAGCAACCTTCGGCTCCCAGATGTTTTGGAACTACATTTCCCATGATGCTGAGACACTCTTTAGGCTATCTGAGCATCATGGGAAATGTAGTTACAAAACATCTGGGAGCCGAAGGTTGCTGACCCCTGCTCTAGTAATTGGTGCCGCCATGTTGAAATCTTACTATTACTACATTCCAGTGCCGACCCATTTTAACCTGCAGTGTAACCTAAGTTATATAATGGCAACACCCATGATTAGAGGGAGGTGCATAAAATTGTATTTAGTGTCCATTTATTTACACATTTTATAGGGATGTTTGTGTTCCCCCCATTAAACTTTTAAAGGGACATTAAACACTTTGAGATGGTAAAATAAAATTATAAATTGTATATATAAAAAAACTCAATATACTTTCATAATTTATTTTGTCCCCTTTTCCTGTAATTCCATTATGAAATTGTGAGCTTTTCAGTTCCTGTTAGAAATTTAAGTGCAGAACACAGTTATATTCCACACAGTCATTGGCTGCACACTCTAGTGACCTATTTATAACAGTCTCAAATTGGCCACAGCAGAGAAAGTAACCTAAGTGACATGACAGCTCCCATCGTTTCATAGACATTAAATAGAGACAAAATAAGTGTAAAGTTTTAAACAATTAATGAAACTTTAAACTATAGGCCCCATCCGATATGCAGCGTCGCCCGCACAAGCTGGCGACGCCGTTTTTTGCGAGTTTTTGGTATCCTATATACCCGTCGCTCACAATTTTTACTCCTATAAGCTAACATGGGACCGCGACGTAAATCGGTATCCAATATCCAGCGCAGGGCCTTACGTGGCGAAAATGGAGAAATCTTACTCCATTTTCACCTCGCCATAAAATGCAGCCGTAGCAGGCCTTGCGCTGAGTATGGGAACACCGTAACTCCCTAAAATACCTGCAAAAAAAAAACTAACACCTAACGCATGCGCAATGTCTATCTACCTGTCAACCGCAATCCCCTACCGCAATAACTAATAAAAAGTGTATTAATCCCTAAACCGCCATAGCCCACATAGCCTATTAAATCTATTAACCCCTAATCTGCCGCCGCCAACCTCGCCGCCACTATAATAAAGTGATTAACCCCTAAACCTAAATAAAGTGATTAACCCCTAAATCTAACCCTAACACCCCCCTAACTTAATTATTATTTAAATAAATCTAAATAATATTACTATTAACTAAAGTATTACTATTTAAAACTAAATACTTACCTATAAAATAAACCCTAAGATAGCTAATAATTACAAAATTACCTGTAAAATAAATCCTAACCTAAGTTACAAATACACCAAACACTACACTTGTAGCTACAATTAGCTACAATTAAATAAACTACACTAAAGTACCAAAAAAACCAAACACTAAATTACAGAAAATAAAAAAAATTACAAGAAGTTTAAACTAATTACACCTAATCTAAGCCCCCTAATAAAATAAAAAAGCCCCCCAAAATAATAAAATGCCCTACCCTATTACAAATAGTCCTTAAAAGGGCTTTTTGCGGGGCATTGCCCCAAAGTAATCAGCACTTTTACCTGTAAAAAAAAAAAAGAACAATCCCCCCCAACATTACAAACCACCACCCACACACCCCTACTCTAAAACCCACCCAATCCCCCCTTAAAAAAACTAATACTACCCCATTAAAGATCACCCTACCTTGAGCCGTCTTCACCCAGCCGGGCACAAGTGGTCATCCGATCCGGCCAGAAGTCTTCATCCGATGGGGCAGAAGAGGACATCCAGACCGGCAGAAGTCTTCATCCTACCCGGGCAGAAGAGGACATCCGGACCGGCAGAAGGCTTCATCCAAGCGGCATCTTCTATCTTCATCCATCCGACGAGGAGCGGCTCCATCTTGAAGACATCCGGCGCGGAGCATCCTTCCAGCACGACGGACTAACGACGAATGACTGTTCCTTTAAATGACGTCATCCAAGATGGCGTCCCTCGAATTCCGATTGGCTGATAGAATCCTATCAGCCAATCGGAATTAAGGTAGGAAAAATCTGATTGGCTGATTTAATCAGCCAATTGGATTGAGCTGATTGGATCAGCCAATAGAATGCGAAGTCAATTCTATTGAACTTCAATCCGATTGGCTGATTAAATTAACCAATCGGATTTTTCCTACCTTAATTCCGATTGGCTGATAGAATCCTATCAGCCAATCAAAATTCGAGGGACGCCATCTTGGATGACGTCATTTAAAGGAACCGTCATTCGTCGTGCTGGAAGGATGCTCCGCGCCGGATGTCTTCAAGATGGAGCCGCTCCTCGTCGGATGGATGAAGATAGAAGATGCCACTTGGATGAAGCCTTCTGCCGGTCCGGATGTCCTCTTCTGCCCGGGTAGGGTGAAGACTTCTGCCGGTCTGGATGTCCTCTTCTGCCCCATCAGATGAAGACTTCTGGCCGGATCGGATGACCACTTGTGCCCGGCTGGGTGAAGACGGCTTAAGGTAGGGTGATCTTCAATGGGGTAGTGTTAGTTTTTTTTAAGGGGGGATTGGGTGGGTTTTAGAGTAGGGGTGTGTGGGTGGTGGGTTGTACTTTTGGGGGGGATTTTATTTTTTTTTACAGGTAAAAGAGCTAATTACCTTGGGGCAATGCCCCGCAAAAGGCCCTTTTAAGGACTATTTGTAATTTAGTATAGGGTAGGGCATTTTATTATTTTGGGGGGCTTTTTTATTTTATTAGGGGGCTTAGATTAGGTGTAATTAGTTTAAACTTCTTGTAATTTTTTTTTATTTTCTGTAATTTAGCGGGTTTTTTTTTTGGTACTTTAGTGTAGTTTATTTAAGTGTATTTAATTGTAGCCAATTGTAGTTAATTTAATTTATTTAATTATAGTGTAGTGTTTGGTGTATTTGTAACTTAGGTTAGGATTTATTTTACAGGTAATTTTGTAATTATTTTAACTAGGTAGCTATTAAATAGTTATTAAAATATTTAATAGCCACTGTACCTAGTTAAAATAAATACAAAGTTGCCTGTAAAATAAAAATAAATCCTAAAATAGCTACAATGTAATTATTAATTATATTGTAGCTATCTTAGGGTTTATTTTATAGGTAAGTATTTAGTTTTAAATAGTAATACTTTAGTTAATAATAGTAATATTATTTAGATTTATTTAAATAATAATTAAGTTGGGGGGTGTTAGGGTTAGGTTTAGGGGTTAATCACTTTATTATAGTGGCAGCGACGTTGGCGGCGGCGGCGGCAGATTAGGGGTTAATAGATTTAACAGGCTATGTGAGCTATGGCGGTTTAGGGGTTAATAATAGAATAGGTTTATTGTGGTGTGGGCTATGGCGGTTTAGAGGTTAATATTTAGGCTTATTGCGTTGTGGGGGGTTGTCGGTCTAGGGGCTAATAAATTTATTATTAGGAGTGAGAGGGGGGATTGCGGATATAGGGGTATACGTGTCGGGCTTATTTTTGGGAGGCGTGTTAGACAGTTACGGCAGATTTAACATTTTAGTTAGTTTTCTTAGGCGCCAGCAGTTTCTAAAGTGCCGTAAGTCACTGGCAACTCCAGAAATTTGTACTTACGCTTATTTCTGGACATCGCTAGTTTATCCGACTTACGGCACTTTAGCAACTGCCGGCGGGGTATATGTAATACCCCGATGTGCGAGGTGAAATTACGGGCGGCGCGGGTTCCCTCGCTTGCGCCTAAAACTACGCCGTATATCGGATCGTGCCCTATATACCTACATGTTATGCAAAGACTAATCTTTTCCTTCAATGCATCATTCTTTCTAGAATTTATATAATGTCCCTTTAAGCTGCCAGAAGGACATTAGTCACTGTGTCCCAATCCTACCAGTTGACAGAAGATAAAAAACAATGTAATATAAAAAAAAAAAAACTATAACTATATACACAATAAAGATTAAAATAGATTCTATCAGATGTTATAAGGCATGGGTTTCCCTTTTTATCATATAATAAAACAAAGTGAATTGTCAAGAGGAATAAAGAAGATATATTTTTAGCATTTATGGCGACCACACCCACCCACACACCTTTCTAATTTCATTCCAACTCTTCTTGTATTCCTCTTCTATCCGTTGCAGGGAGTCTTTCTTCTCATTTAGCTCACTGGCAAGCTGCTGGCACTGCACAGTCACCGACCCAACCCTGAAACCATAGAAAAAGGAACTTGTCTGCATACATTGAAGCGATTAAATAAGTCAGAGATCAGGATTTAGTCAGGTTTTGCCATGTATACTAACCTGTCTTCTAAATGTGTCACCTCAGCCTTCAGTCTCTTCTCATTCATTAGGCTAACAGAAAGCTGGAAACTAATCTCTTCCTTGTCTGTTCTTCCTTCTGACAACCTTGTTTCCTGCAATCTCTCCTCTAGGGATCTATGTAACAAACAGCGGACACAAGACACTCATCATTTATACCAGTTTTTTACTAAAAATACTTTACAATCATTCTTTAAGCTTTACAATTATTCACCAGCACTGTAAGGTTAAAAGAAAATGGTAAATATATCATGAAATAAACCCTGTTATAATGGGTTTGCAGTGATTTATACTCTGGGGAATTGGAGACTGCTTTGTATTATTGTATCATGCCTTACTACCTCTCGTACTATCTCTCAACCAAAATGTTTCAGAAATTCTACATATATATGTGCAAAAACAATATATAAATTACCAATAAATGTATTTTGGGATGATGAAAGTCCATAGGTGTCCATAACATGTGGGATATATTTCCTGCCACTAGGAGGAGGTCAGGAACCTCAGAAGAGCTTTAATCTCTCCCACCTCCTCTCCCGACTCAGTTTACGTAGCAGAGGAGAAAGACAGAGAAAGCAGGGTTAAGGGGTGCAAATGAAAACTAATCGCCCATATAGCAAAAAAAAAAAAGAACAGGTCCAATGGACTCTCCTCATCCCAAAAGAAATTTATCGGTAAGTATAAATTCTGTTTTCTTTGCTACATGAGAGTCTATAGGTGTTCATAACATGCGGGATACAATACCGAAGCTGAGAGTCCATGTTAAGGACGGGTGGGACAAATGAGGACAGTTCCCATTTGTCGGACACTGTGGCCTGAAGGACTTTTCTGCCAAAAGAAGCTTTGGAAGAAGCAGAAATATCAAAATGGTAAAAATGTAGAAAAAGGTATGGAGAGAAGACCAAGTTGCCGCTTGCAAATCTGTTCCAAGGAGGCAACATTTTTGAAGGCCCAAGTAGTAGATACAGACCTAGTACAATGAGCCATTACTGTTTTTGGAAGCGGTTTTCCCATAACCAACTAAGCCTTACAAATAGTCTGCTTCAGCCATGATGCTAAGGCCCTCTGCTGTAGCCTATTGACCCTTTCTGGGACCTGAAAAGTGGACAAATAATCTAGAAGTCTGTCTAAAATCTTTAGTAGCCTAAAGATAAAATTTTAAGATTCTGACTACATCCAAATTAAGTAGTAAGCATTCCTTAGAGGTACAATTATTTGGGCACAGAGAAGGAACAACAATCTCCTGATTAATATTTACTGAAGACACTAACTTCGGAAGAAAACTCATATTTAGTTCGGCGAACCATTTTATTCTGATGAAAAATCAAAAATGGATGATCACAAGACAAGAAGATAATTCAGAAACTCTTCTAGCAGAAGAAATAGCTAGAAGAAAGAGAACATTCCATGATAATAACTTTAGGTTCGGAGAATGCATAGGTTGAAAGTGGGGGATCTTGCAAAACAGAAAGAACTAGATTCAAATTCCAAGGGGGAGAAATGGGCCTAATAACACCAAGGCTTGAACAAAAGTCTGAACATCAGGCAAATAAGCCAGCTTTTTGTGAAACAAAACAGATAATGCTGCAATCTGACCCTTTAAAGAAATAGCCGATAAACCCTTATCTAGTCCATCCTGAAGGAACTGAAGAATTCTGGGGATTCTAAAAGATTTCCAAGAGAACTCTCTAGAAGAACACCAAAGAAAGTAAGCTTTCCAATCGTATGATAAATTCTCTGTTTGACAGGCTTTCTGGCTTGCAGTAGAGATAACAGAGTCGGAGAAACATTTGTTCTTGAGAACTAGGCGCTCAACTTCCACACCGTCAAATTCAGAGATTTGAGAGCCAGATGATACCAGGGTCCCTGAGACAGCAGATCTTTCCTTATGGGTAGAGCCCGTGGAGTAAGGGATAACATCTGTCTGATTCTGGCAAGATTAACAAACTGAGCAAAAAGATAGACCAGATGAAAGTTCTAAGGACAGACTAGAGCATCTATCATGTGAGCTCATGGATCTCTTGACCTTGACAATAAACCGGAAGTTTGTAGTTTAATTTGGACACCATAAGATGTATTTCTGGAAGACCCCACCTCATGGACTTCATGTCCTGATGAATATACCATTTTCTTGGATTGACAGATTGATGACTTAGGTCATCTGCTTCCCAATTGCTCACTCCAGGAATGTGAATGGCCAACAGTGTGCAATAGTTTTCCTCTGCACAAGACAGAATGCGAGATGCTTCTTGCCTAGCTAAGGGACTTCATGTCCCTCCCTGATGATTGATGTACACCACAGCAGTGACGTTATCTGACTGGAATGAACTAAACTTTTCCTGGTGGAGAAGGGGCGAAGACAGAAGGGCCCAAAGAATCAAAGTTCTAGGATGTTGATAGGTACCCTTGACTCCTGAGGGTACCATACTCCCTGCACCCTCCGGGACTCCCAAACAGCACCCCAACTGATCAGACTTGCATCCGTAGTGACTACAGTCTATCGATCAAAGAAAAGAAGCTCCAAGGGTCAAATAGGGATTTTCCCTCCACCATGAGAGAGATTGTTTGATTGAATAACTGAGCGAGGATAAAAAAGGGAGCAAAAAGTTCTGACACTGCTATCATAAGACCTGTTGCTTCCATACACTGTGCTACAAGTGGAGAATGAGCCATCTGTAGGGAAGGTCAGTCTATAGTTTGGTTCGGCGAGGATTTGTTAGAAATAAGTGAATTTGAACAAAGTCTATTATCACTCCCAGAAAAGTCATCCAAATGGCTGATAAAGTACCTTTGGGGACAATAATTTCCTTTCCATGTTCCTGAAGGAAATTATATATATATATATATATATATATATATATATATATATATATATATATATATATATATATATATATATATATATTCTTTTTGTGTATGAGCAGTAGCCCGAGAAAGAGAGACAGAGCTTGGACCAAATTATCATCCAAATAAGGAGCAACAAAGATTCCCTGAGCGCTGATCACTGCTAAGAGAGCACCTAATACCTTTGTGAAGATGCAAAGGGCTGTGGCCAGACCAAAGGGGGGGGCACAAATTGGTAATGTTTGTTAAGAAAAGCAAATCTTAGAACCTGGAAATGATCCTTGTGAATTGGGATGAGCATATATGCATCCTTTTACTCTATGGTTGTCATAAATTGACCTTCCTGAACTATAGGCAAAACGGATCGTTTCCATTTTGGAAAGTCTTTAGATCCAGGATAGCATGGTAGGTGCCTTCCTTTTTTGGGACAACAAGAGGTTAGAATAGACCTCAACCCTGTCCCTGTTGAGAGTTTGGAATGTGAGACAGATGAAACCGCTCCCAGGGAGGTCTGGTGCGAAAGCCTATGTGATAGCCCTGGTATAGCATTGAGAACCCAAGGATCCTGAAGTGGTTGAGACCAGGCCTTCTGAAACCAAATCAATCTGCCATCCCTTCATGCAGACTTCTGATTAGAATTGGGCTTTTTGGTCTGTTTGTTCTTAGATCCAGGCTTCCAGGAAGGCTTGGAGGATTCAGACTTATGGTTGTATAGGGACAAAATAGTTTGTTTCTTTGTACTACCCCTTAGACTTTTTGTCCAGAGGTAGAAAAGCCCCTTTTCCCACAGTGACAGCCTAATAATAATAGCCTATTCTTAGAGACCATATTAGCTGACGAAGATTTAAGCCATTAAGTTCTCCTTAAAGGGACAGTCAACACCAAAATTGTTATTGTTTAAAAAGATAGATAACGCCTTTACTACCCATTACCTAGCTTTTCACAATCAACATAGTTATATAAATATAACTTATAACATTTAAAGTGATGGTAATTCCTAGCGTTTGTGAAAAGCTAGGATTTACCAGTGGAACAAATAAAGGAGACTTTCAGTCATGAAGTATAAAATAATTCATGCTGAAAGCTCCTTTGTTTGAAGCGTTCGCCGGACTTAGCTGCACAGGCAGCCCACGGCAGAGTGCTATTTTGCTGAGAGGTGACGTTTCCACCTCTCAGCCAATAGCCGTGGGGGTCGGCTGGCCTGCCGGGCTATTTACTAAGAAGTGGAAACGTCACCTCTCAGCAGAATATTATTATTGCTTGAAGTATTTTATACTTCCTGACAGAAAGTCCCCTTTATTTGTTCCAATGGTGAATCCTAGCAATTCACAAACGCTAGTATTTACCATCACTTTAAACCTCTTCATACAGCCTCTTATCACATGGTTTTTTATCAGCTTTTCACAACAGGAGACTGCTAGTTCATAAGGGCCATATAGATAACATTGTGTTCAGGCCCGTGGGTTGTGGATGACACCGCAGTAACTGGCTAAAATGCAAGTCAGTAGATAATAAATATATAGCCATGTGATCAGGGGGCTGTCAAAAGAGGCTTAGATACAAGGTAATCACAGAGGTTACAAGTAGGGTTGCACCATTTTTTTTTTAAGACCGAGTACAAGTACCGATACTTTTTTTCAAATACTCACTGATACCAATTACCGATACTTACTTTTTAATGTCATGACAGTTTACCAAGAACAATACAGACTAATGATTTAGGATAGCTTCTTTATAATTATGAACTGTAACTCAAAAGACATTTTGAAATAATAAAAGTTTTATTTGATTGTTGTCAAAGTTCACAGAACATGTTTATTAATAAAAATATTACAATAAAATATATTAATAATGATAACAATAAATAACAGCTGCAGCAGCTTGGGCTAGAAAGCTACAAATTAAAGGGGTAATTACTGGATGCCATTGGGTTGTAGGGTGCCTATATAACATCAATCTGACATTTGTATTTAATACAAAGTAATATAATTTAATTCTGAAAAAAATATTGGGGAAGGAGTGTCCCAGTAATCCCCTTTGAGAAAAATGGGGCATTTGCATTCTACTGACTCACCAGGGAGGAGGCAAAGAGCACCACAGAAGAGCTGAATAAATAGCTCCTCCCTTCCCTCCCAACCCAGTCATTCGACCGAAGTTAGGAAGAGAAAGGAAAAACCAAGGTGCAGTGGTGTCTGAAGTTTAACAAAAAATATCATAACCTGTCTCAAACAGGGTGGGCCGTGGACTCATCGTATCGGAAAAAAAAAATTATCAGGTAAGCATAAATTTCCTTTTCTTTTTCAAGATACGATGAGTCCACGGATTTCACAATCCTAATTAATTTCCTCCACAGAAATAACCTTAGGAAAACCTATATGGTAATGCCGAAAACTCAAACACTCTTCGAGCAGAAGAAAAGACAACAAAAAATAAAACTTTCCAAGATAAACGTAATATCAATGGAATGTATAGGTACAACAGAACCCCTTAGAGGAGCTCCATGCTCCATGGAGGAGCAATTGGAGAATACACAGGCCGGACTCTAATCAGAGCCTGACAAAAAGAATGAACATCTGGAACAGCTGCCAAACGCTGTTGTACCAAAGTAGAGAAAACAGAGATCTGACCCTATAGGGAACTCTCTGAAAAAAAACCTTTAAGGAAAAACAAAATCCTGGGAATCCTGCCTTTCCTCCCTGAGGAACCCTGGATTCACACCAGAAAAACCTTTATGCCCCATCTTATGGGAAAATCATTCTAATGACAGGCGTACACGCCTGAATTAAGGTAACTATGACTAAATTTAAGACACCTCGCTTGAACAGGATCAAGCGTCCAATCTCCAAGCAAATAGCCAGAGAACTAGACTTGGGTGAAAGAAGGGACCCTGTATAAAAAGGTCCCTCCACAACAGTAGTATCCAAGAATGTAGAGACGACATTAACCAGATTGGAATACCAAAACCTGCGAAACCGCACAGAAGCGAGGAAAAGCACTGATGACTCCTCCTATTTGACCCAGCAAGGAAGCGCAAACGGGGGAAATAGACATGCTAGACTGAAGGACTAAAGAACTGCTAAGGCAGTCATCAGCTCGGACCGGTGGCCCCGAACCTAGACCTGCATCTCAAAAGCAAGGCAGTTTGACAAGATGCCATGAGATCCAACTCCGTCCAACCCCAGTAGAAAATCAGGATGGAGAAAACTCCCGTATAGAGTTCCCACTCACCCGGACGAAATTCTGACCATTCAGAAAATCCGCTTCCCAAAAATCCACCCCAAGGATAAGGAACACTGACAGATAGCGAGAAAGAAACTGGGCCGAAACCAACGGAGGCCAGACCAGAAGAGCCTCGAAGCTCGCTTTCAGTTGCAGGAAGTCTATAAAAAGAAAAGACTCCACCTGAGTCCACACTCTGCAAAATCACGTTCCCTGAGATAAGGGAACCTGAGAAGACAAGTTTACATAAGCTCCGTTCCCTTGTCCAAGTATGCTAAACTGCATAGGACTGAATGGAACTAACCAATGAAAATTTAAGTGACACAAGGCGCTGCACAGATTATTGACCTTATAAGGATAAAAAGTTGAGTGGACCTCACCGGGGAATGAACCCTCAACCCTCAGGTTGTTACAGAGCTCAGCCACAGTGCCTTAACATGCCGAGTCAACTGTCCGGGTAATGTCCGTTGTCAACGCCACCAGCCCGAATACCTCTACACACTGGGTCACCGAAGGCCAAGAGGTGGACTGAGGGACTAGACCAGAATTACCTTGATTTCCTGACCTCAGTCAGCAAAATCCTCAGCGATATGGAATTCAGCATGATTCCCAAGAAAGCAACCCTTGTGCTTTGGACCAAGGAACACCTTCCTCCACCCGTGAGCCCACGAGAGGTAGAACACCACGTTCGTGTAAATCTTGCTTGCTGTAAAAATGACCCCTGAACTAGTGACATTAGCCAGATAGGGCGCCATTGCCAAGCCCCGTAACAAACACCGCTAACAGCGATCCCAGAGTTTCCGAAACCAAGGCAAGCCCGAAAGGAAGGAACACGAACGGGAAGTGTTTACCCAAAAAAAGGGAAACCCCAGAACTTGAGACGAGTCTCAAGAACGTCACATGAGAGTACTTGACCCTTTCACAGGTGATATAACCCGACCTTCCAAGACCAAGGCCTTACAAAATGGTCTGAAAAATTCCCATTTTTTTTTTAGGAACAACAACCCAACCAGTAACCCTATATCCAATACCAGTATTAGGACTGGGTCAACCACTCCCAGGTCTGAGAGGACTCCTACGCAGTGTAAGAACTTCCCTCCCTATGTCTGAGCCTCAGACAATTATGAAAGCAGAAACTGCCCCTGAGAGGAAAATATTTGAGTTTGAAACTAAACATGAGCGAAAACGGAAAATCAACCCCTACAAGATCCATCCCGGACCGGCATGTCCCCCATGCCATCTATGATTCAACAGCAGGGTATGTGTTCACCAACATCCTAGTCTTAGAACACGTATCCGTAAAACAAGGCTCTAACCAAAAGGTTCCCAGAACTGGAACAGCCACCTATGCTCCCCGCTAGAGAACTGGAAGGGAGAAATTGAAATAAAGGAGTAAGGCAATTGAAAATTGTATCCAGTCTTGGATTTTATCCAGAGAATCTACTGACTAAAAGCCTTAGACAACGTAACAAACCAAAACGCTGTCACACCAGTGACAGTAGCAAAGTACACAGATGGTTGCCACTGTAAACCCAGGTGTGTGTCCCATAACTAAATTTAGCCCATTAAGACTATCCTCTAAGGGAATAGAAGTTCACGTAGTGATCGAAACCATTCCCCCTAAGGAATGTCGTCCAGCCTCTTAGCGGATATGGCTATGGGAAACAGTCCCGTAAATATAGAGAACGCCCAAGGCACCAATTCCATCTGAAACGGAAACTCTTAGTACCATGGAGAAACCGTTAGAATAGCAATTCTTCCAACAATGTTAAACCCTATGGAAAAACATAGAATGCATCATAACCCCGAGTGGAGCGAGAAGGAAACGCACTGCATGCGGGCCTAAATTTCGAACGGTATACTATAGGAGAAATTTGTGGCCAGCTGTTAACAGACTCCCAAACAGCAATCGCTGAAGAGGGAATAGTTCAAAAGGAAAAAAGAAATGTGAAGACAGGAAACGATACCGTTCCTTTAAGTCTGAAAATTAACTCTATGCTTGAGTGTGTCTGTTGCATCCTCAGTTCAAAAAGGATAAACAAGAAAACAGCTGAAATCATTTAATATAACGCACACAGAACAAGACGTCACTGTCTCTTTATTCTAAAAGAAACCCATTCTTGTGAGGGTTTGTACCATCCTACGTTACAAAGGATGATTGAACAAACAAAACAGCCACAATTATTTTAATAAAAATTATTTTATTTTTTTATTTATTTTTTTAAATTTTAAAAGGAACATGTTATCTCTGTCGTGTAGAGACAATCCAGTAACATAGATATTGCTACAACAAGACATCGCTATGTATATAAAAAGCAAAGGTTTTTCAAGGAACCGCAGAGCCCTGCCTGTGGTTCATAAATTAATTTGGGCAACACATGTAAAATATTGTGGCATGGGTTGTGCAATAAAATCTACACATAATAAAATGTTACTGTCTTCTTTTATGTAGTGTGCTTTTACTCCGTCCTGAGACACCAAGGAGAAAGGGACAAATAAACAGCTGAAATTCATCTTACTGTTTCTTTAAATCATAAAAAGAAACCTATTTTAGTGTATGCAATTATCCCTTCCAAATCACAAAGGATGGATTAGCAAACTAACAGTTGAAAGTCTGTAATAAACAGACACCAAGAAAACGGTACTGTTTCTTTAAATGTTAAAGTAACACTTTAAGTCTTGTGTGCTGATTCATCCTAGGTCAGCACACAAGAAAATAAAGGCAACTAAAAAGTGTACTAGCTGCCTTATGTACCCCATGGAAGTTGGAACGCAAACAATTGCGATAACAGCAGTACCATAGCTTCCGATAACCGGAAGTGATATGAGAAGTGCTCAATACAGAGCGCACACGTCTACAGCTAGAGCTCTCCGTTCCTTGCTAGCCCTGCAAGGAGGAAAATGTCTCTAGATCACTTTAATAAAGTAAGAATCCTCCGCTCCTTACTACATTGCTCAAATAGGTATAAGGAGGAAGAAGAGACCTCGGCGCCCTTTACTTTCGCGCCCTTTAGGAACTCCGCCCCTCGTGGGTGTTTCGTCAGCTATCTCCCGGTAGCCATTGTTTCTATGTAAAGGCACCGGGAGTGACATGTACAAATAAAAGCTGTCGTCTCCAGCAGCCTGCTGCCCCTAAGAACAGTCTAATCGGCCATAATACACATTGTATGAAGGCGAACAAAACCCCGCCACTCGTGGGCATAAACAACCCTCTCCCGGTCGTCATTACATTTGTACAGAAAGCGCCGGGAGGGAAAACTCACACAGACTGTTCCTCACAATACCCAATGTAAAGGGTAGCCGGTAGCAATGGTCGCCAAAGTTAATGTCAACGCCCAAGACACAACAGTCACATAGTGAGCCCATAGTCACACATGCCCCACAGTGCATTATCACCCATTACTAAAATAAGTCGCCATGTGAGGAGTCCCTTTGAATGAGACTTTGTTAATGCTGTCAGGGGAAAACAGCCCTTTACTGACAGAGCCCCTGTCCCCAAGACATAAGTAAGTGCAGAAAAAAACCTCCCAGAGGTAAATAAGTCCCTGAGGAACTTTCCCTGCAGAGAAATAAAGGCTGCACTTACCTCTTATGCTGTCCGACAGCAGGACAGCCTCAACAGGGTTCAGAGGTCCGTTGGGTCCCTCCTGTAGTCCTGCAAAAAGATGAAGCCTGCCTGAGTCAATCGCAGCTTAGGCCATCACAGAAAGGGCAGCATCACAGTATGGGAGGCGCAGTGAGAATTATGTCCAACAAGTTCCCATTGTTTTAAATCCACCAAATGCTTCTCTTTTTACTGAAGAGAGTGATCTGGTCTAGGCTACACCCTAGCACAAAGTAGCACTCAGTGGCACCACTTTAAAAAATAATAAACACTTGATTGAAGAATCTTTACTAACACCTCACTTTGCTATCTCCTATCTAACTAACACAGGCAAAGAGAATAACTGGGTTAGGAGGGAAGGGAGGAGTTATTTATACAGCTCTGCTGTGGTGCTCTGTGCCTCCTCCTGCTGACCAGGAGGCGTAATCCCACAAGTAAGGATGAAATCCGTGGACTCATCGTATATTGAAAAAGAAATAGGGCTTGTCTTCATATTTTTCCAGAGCTGCTTTTTATTCCCAGTCCAGCCCTGGCTAAAGATGTTCCTCAGAGTACAGTATGTTTTGAGCATAATTGTTCAAGATGAGAACTAGCAGTATAACAGGCAATCTAGCAATTAGAATATTTTTTCAAAAGTTAGTGGCAAGTTCTTTTTAAAGGAACAGAAGCATCTCTGCATGTTCAGCTGTAAGTCTGTTTCTGCTATCAGAACGTTTGACGCTAAGTTGAACAGTCTTTCACTTTTCACACTACTGCATCGGGCAGAAAGATATTTTTGCGCCATTTTAGCCAGAGCTCAGTTTATTAACTGCCCAGTACTTCAGGGGTTTGCCTGAACAAGGTATAGAGATCTCTCCCAGGTAGGCTTCCAGCTGTATAGTAGTGGCTTTTGGAGCACTGCTCTGACGTACAATAATACAAATAACATCAATTTGTATTGGCAGAACAGAAGTGAACAAGTTTTAGTAAAGTCTCCACTCCAGCTTAAAATGAAATGGGAACATGCAGTTTGAAAAAAGGCACAAGATGGTGTATGGGTGTAAGGTTACGTACAATTCGATATGATTATCAGTTACCAAATAACCCTCTTTGCTACCACTCAGTCTCACACCAAACCACAGGTGGTTCTA
This sequence comes from Bombina bombina, assembly GCF_027579735.1. Classification (NCBI taxonomy): domain Eukaryota; kingdom Metazoa; phylum Chordata; class Amphibia; order Anura; family Bombinatoridae; genus Bombina; species Bombina bombina. The sequence goes on from NC_069502.1 coordinate 223,923,861, forward strand.
TGGTAGTATTTAGAACCTTGTTATGCTCATAGATCTGAGGGTGACTGATGTCAGTCAAGAGAAATAGAACAAACCTGAAATAAGCTCGAGTATATATAGAGAGCTACAATACGTAGTTTAGACACATATAAAGGTCACGATTCCCTTTTGGTTTAAACATACAGGTTTAGAGATGAGAATAAGAGTCAATTATATTGATTATTGTCAAAAGGTTAAGACAGCTGTTCAAGACGAAAGTTAGTTAGCAGCATACATGGTTGATTCCATTAGTACACAGTCCAGCAGGAAAGCAGTAGAGATAGTGCAAGGTAAAGTTACTAAGTTCACAGAACAGATGGGAGACACAAACGGAATAGATTTAGAGAGTAGCTGCAGGCAGTCCGTAGGTATTTTAACCCTAAGTAACCCTTGAATACAGGAGAAGAACTGCTTAGACTAAATTGCAGGCAGATATAACAGACAGCTAGTGTAGCATAAGATTCTGTGTAATGGGACTTCCAGCTCCTACGAGATCATATCTGACACAAGAACTGTAACTAACTTTCCCGTGATTTAGATGGCAAACTGTTGTGCTATCCAGTTCCCCGGTCTGTGAGCGTGCAGACTTGTCAGGTGACGTCATGCGCCACAGCTTGTAGGCACGGCCGAATCAACGTAGCGGAACTGCTGCGAGGATTGCAAGGCTGAAAATTTACTGCCTCCAGATTCTCCGGATCAATAAAAGTACTGAGATGGTATTGTTGGGCAATTGAAGTGAGCAAGTCGTTCCTTGTAGAACTTTTGGGAATCAATTCTACTGTAAAGGAAGAAACTACAAAGGATTCAAGTGGCTAAGAAGTAGATGCTCCCTCGGCGGTAGTTAAACCTAACAAAGCAAATTACCTAGCATAGAGGAGAGGGAGGAGGGGACTTAAATAGGGTGGATAGTGATAATTCTTAAAGGGACATACCGACCCAGATAAGGCATGACAATGGGTAGGAAGTAGAGGTATCGGTTTAAGTATTGGTGCATTTGCATTTACTCATGCAAATACTTGGTACTGGCACCGATACCAATACTAGTATTGGTGCAACCCTAGTAACAAGTATATTAATATAACCATGTTGGCTGTGCAAAACTGGTGAATGGGTAATAAAGGGATTATCTATCTTTTTAAACAATACCATTTTTGGAGTAGACTGTCCCTTTAATAAAACAGCAATGGACATTCTTGACATCAATTTTGATGATGTCAAAGACTGCATCACAAATGAAATCATTAGCCATCTTAAGGACTATTATGCAGTTGCAAATATCCTCAGAAGATTGATCAGAAACCATCTGAGGCAGAGAATCACACCAGAAGGACACCGCAGCAGACACACTGGTGATTGCTACTTCAGGTCAAAGCTGAAGAGCCGACTGGGAGAATAATTTCCTAAGCAAGAAGAATTGCAGTCCATTGGATCTCTAAAAACAGAACAATCCTCTAGTAGGAATAGTAGCGTGTCTAGCTAAGGTGGAAATATCTTAGGGACAACTTCCCAGGCTATTAATTTCTTCGCTAAAAGTGCATACATTCTTTTGAACCCGTTAGAAGGTGCAAAAGGAATGCCTGGTTTCTTCCATTCTTTGGCTATATATTCAGTAACCAAGTCAGGTGCTTCAAAGTCTATAGGCACTTTGGGCAGAGATTTAAAAATTTAATTTGATTCAATTTATTTACAGGCTTGGAATCCTCTGGATTTAGTTCTGATAGTTCTAAGATATTCAAAACCTTCTGAAGCAGGAAACAGATAACGTCCATGTGGAATCAGTCTCATTTATTGGATCAAGATCCTCATAGGAAATCCCCCCTCTCAGAAAGGGACTCACCCAAGTCAGAGCTTTGTAAACTTGGTAGTAACTGAGCCTGGGGAATAGGACCCTGCAAGTTACAGGTGGTGTGAGGTAAATCTCTTGATTTTCGCTTACTTGGTTTGGGGATAGCCGCGAAAAACTCTGTCATAGCCTTTTGAAAACTTTTTTTAAACTCTGGAGAAAAGTCAGTGGAATCCCCCTGCGCCACATGAATATGCATGGACACTAAATGTCTACCAGGTGCTATGCGGACAGGATTATGGTTTGCGAAATGGAGATGTTTTTAATAACAAGTGTATTTACCCAAAACAAAAACAAACAGCCTATAAGAACATCCCAGAACCCCCAAAAAAAACAAATGATTTACACTAAGAAAAAAATCCCCTACCCACCCCCTCAGCACCACCTATAAGGGTTATCACCCACCTCCTGGCCAAATAAAGTGTTAAAAACTGGGACCAGATAGCTTAAAATGTCTGGAGTAAATTTTAATCAAGGTGGGGCAGACGGCCCTTACCTCCAGAATGATATGCAGGCCAAAACCGGTGAGTAAAGACACACAATATACATGCAAAAAGGGAATAAAAGTCCCTCTTTGATTCCCCTTCTGTCCCCAACCACATCCACAATGAGCTGAAATGCTAACTTAAAGAGATAGTAAAACTTTTTTGGTTTGTGAGGAAAAGAAAAGGTAAGCCAAAAACATATTGAGAGCTGCTCAATATGTAGGACAATGGAATAAGAGGGATTTTTAAGTTTGAATTCTGGAAATTTTGGTGTTAAGCACATAGGTAAAGGACTATGTGTAAAGGATATGAACCCCCAACTACGTAGAACCTATATAATGAGAGTACTAGGGATAGTTCCTGGGCTGTGTTTAGTGTCTGAGTCACTTACCTGGACTGCAGTACCCCTCCAGTGTATCTTACAAGGTTGCTGAGGTCTTTCTCCGTCACAGAATGCTGATCCAGTAGAGCCCATCCAGTTAAAGTAAACATACTGCAGAGGATACTTGCAGATATACCAGCAACCCTTCAGGTGGAGGCTGAGGGCAATTATGGCTGAGAGATTTACCCGTGAGGGTACAGACATGCCATTTACCCCTGCTTCACTGCTTTAGAGAAATTATACTGAAGTCTTCCCTGAGCCAAGATGGAAGAGGGATACTGGGTCTGAAATTAGGTCTGAGCTCCCAATACGATTAGATAGAAAATAATAAAATCTTGCTTGCAGAGCACCTCTCTCAACCACTATCCTCAGAGGCCAAGAAAAAAACCGAGTGGGGAGAGGAGGTGGGAGGGATTAAACATCCTGTGGGGGTTCTTGACCTCCTCCTAGTGGCTGGAAATATATCCCACATGTTATGGACACCTATGGACTCAAATAATCTTACAAAAGAAATATCTTATGAACCAGATCTTGCTGATGCAATTTACAGGTCAGAAAAGGCTTCACATTGGCATAAAACATAACTTACCTGATGCTTTCCTCCTTGTCTATCAGGGTATCACTCATTCTGCACACCTCCCTCTGCAGCTCCTCTTTCTGCGATTTGCAGCCCTGCAGGAAGTCTGTGTGAGTCTGCAGAGTGGCACGTAGCTCTTCCTTCTCCTCCTGAAGCACCTGCAGATATTCAACAGAACAGACATTCAAGTAACTAATTTAGCATAAGTGAACTGATCTCCAATCACTACAGTGTTTAGACTCACATGAAAATGTATATAGAGGTAGATAAGGAACAAAGAAAATGACCAAATATAGCTTTATATTGATTCATAACTATATACAGGTTTATCAAAAGGGACACTGCAATTTATATATAAAAAAACACAATTTATGCTTACCTGATAAATTTATTTCTCTAGTGGTGTATCCAGTCCACGGATCATCCATTACTTGTGGGATATTCTCATTCCCAACAGGAAGTTGCAAGAGGACCCACAGCAAAGCTGTTATATAGCTCCTCCCCTTCCTACCATATCCAGTCATTCGACCGAAAACAAGCAGAGAAAGGAGAAACCATAGGGTGCAGTGGTGACTGTAGTTTAAATTTAAAAATAACCTGCCTTAAAATGACAGGGCGGGCCGTGGACTGGATACACCACTAGAGAAATAAATTTATCAGGTAAGCATAAATTGTGTTTTCTCTAGTAAGGTGTATCCAGTCCACGGATCATCCATTACTTGTGGGATACCAATACCAAAGCTAAAGTACACGGATGAAGGGAGGGACAAGGCAGGTACTTAAACGGAAGGTACCACTGCCTGTAAAACCTTTCTCCCAAAAATACCCCCCGAAGAAGCAAAAGTATCAAATTTGTAGAATTTTGAAAAAGTATGAAGCGAAGACCAAGTCACCGCCTTGCAAATCTGTTCAACAGAGGCCTCATTTTTAAAGGCCCAGGTGGAAACCACAGCTCTAGTAGAATGAGCTGTAATCCTTTCAGGGGGCTGCTGTCCAGCAGTCTCATAGGCTAAGCGTATTATGCTTCTTAGCCAAAAAGAAAGAGAGGTTGCCGAAGCCTTTTGACCTCTCCTCTGACCAGAGTAAACGACAAACAAAGCAGATGTTTGCCGAAAATCCTTAGTAGCTTGTAAGTAAAACTTTAAAGCACGAACCACGTCCAAATTGTGTAACAGACGTTCCTTCTTTGAAGAAGGATTAGGACACAAGGATGGAACAACAATCTCTTGATTGATATTCTTGTTAGATAACACCTTAGGTAAAAACCCAGGTTTGGTACGCAGGACTACCAGAATGAAAAATTAGATAAGGAGAATCACATTGTAAGGCAGCTAACTCGGAGACTCTACGAGCCGAGGAAATAGCTACCAAAAAAAGGACTTTCCAAGATAAAAGTTTTATATCAATGGAATGAAGAGGTTCAAACGGGACACCTTGAAGAACCTTAAGAACCAAATTTAAGCTCCATGGTGGAGCAACAGGTTTAAACACAGGCTTGATTCTGACTAAAGCCTGACAAAAAGCCTGAACGTCTGGAACGTCTGCCAGACATTTGTGCAAAAGAATAGACAGAGCAGAAATCTGTCCCTTTAAGGAACTTGCTGACAAACCTTTTTCCAAGCCTTCTTGGAGAAAAGACAATATCCTAGGAATCCTGACCTTACTCCATGAGTAGCCCTTGGATTCACACCAATAAAAGATATTTACGCCATATTTTATGGTAAATTTTCCTGGTGACAGGCTTTCGTGCCTGTATTAAGGTATCAATGACTGACTCGGAGAAGCCACGCTTTGATAAAATCAAGCGTCCAATCTCCATGCAGTCAGTCTCAGAGAAATTAGATTTGGATGGAGGAAAGGACCCTGAAGTAGAAGGTCCTGTCTCAGAGGCAGAGTCCATGGTGGAAAGGATGACATGTCCACTAGGTCTGCATACCAGGTCCTGCGTGGCCACGCAGGCGCTATTAAAATCACTGATGCTTTCTCCTGCTTGATCTTGGCAATCAGTCGAGGGAGCAGAGGAAACGGTGGAAACACATAAGCCAGGTTGAAAGACCAGGGCGCTGCTAGAGCATCTATCAGCGTCGCCCTAGGGTCCCTGGACCTGGATCCGTAACAGGGAAGCTTGGCATTCTGTCGAGACGCCATGAGATCCAGCTCTGGTTTGCCCCAGCGATGAATCACTTGTGCAAACACCTCCGGATGGAGTTCCCACTCCCCCGGATGAAAAGTCTGTCGACTTAGAAAATCCGCCTCCCAGTTCTCTACACCTGGGATATGGATAGCTGATAGATGGCAGGAGTGAAACTCCGCCCAGCGAATTATCTTTGAGACTTCTAACATCGCTTGGGAACTTTTTGTTCCCCCTTGATGGTTGATGTAAGCCACAGTCGTGATGTTGTCCGACTGAAATCTGATGTACCTCAGAGTTTCTAACTGAGGCCAAGCCTGAAGAGCATTGAATATCGCTCTTAGTTCCAGAATGTTTATTGGAAGGAGAGACTCCTCCTGAGTCCACAATCCCTGAGCCTTCAGGGAGTTCCAGACTGCACCCCAACCTAGAAGGCCTGCGAAAGGTCATACCTTTGGACAGATGGACCCGAGATAGCCACCAGAGGAGAGAATCCCTGGTCTCTTGGTCCAGATTCAGTTGAGGGGACAAATCTGTGTGTAATCCCCGTTCCACTGACTGAGCATGCATAGTTGCAGCGGTCTGAGATGTAAGCGTGCAAACGGCACTATGTCCATTGCCGCTACCATTAAGCCGATTACTTCCATACACTGACCCACCGAGGGGTGCGGAATGGAATGAAGAACCCGGCAGGAATTTAGAAACTTTGATAACCTGGACTCCGTCAGGTAAATTTTCATTTCTATAGAATCTATCAGAGTCCCTAGAAAGGAAACTCTCGTGAGTGGGGATAGAGAACTCTTTTCCTCGTTCACTTTCCACCCATGCGACCTCAGAAATGCCAGTACTACGTCCGTATGAGACCTGGCAATTTGGAAGTTTGACGCCTGAATCAGGATGTCGTCTAAATAAGGTGCTACTGCTATGCCTCGTGGCCTTAGGACCGCTAGAAGCGACCCTAGAACCTTTGTAAAAATTCTTGGGGCTGTAGCTAATCCAAAGGGAAGAGCTACAAACTGGTAATGCCTGTCTAGAAAGGCAAACCTGAGAAACCGATGATGATCTTTGTGTATCGGAATGTTAAGGTAAGCATCCTTTAGATCCACTGTAGTCATATATTGACCCTCCTGGATCATAGGCAGGATGGTACGGATAGTTTCCATCTTGAATGATGGAACCCTGAGGAATTTGTTTAAGATCTTTAGATCCAAAATTGGTCTGAATGTTCCCTCTTTTTTGGGAACCACAAACAGATTTGAGTAAAAACCCTGTCCTTGTTCCTCGTTTGGAACTGGATGGATCACTCCCATAACTAGGAGGTCTCGTACACAGTGTAAGAATGCCTCTCTCTTTATCTGGTTTGCAGATAATTGTGAAAGGTGAAATCTCCCTTTTGGGGGAGAAGCTTTGAAGTCCAGAAGATATCCCTGGGATATAATTTCCAACGCCCAGGGATCCTGAACATCTCTTGCCCACGCCTGGGCGAAGAGTGAAAGTCTGCCCTCACTAGATCCGTTACCGGATAGGGGGCCGTTGCTTCATGCTGTCTTGGAGGGAGCAGCAGGTTTTCTAGCCTGCTTACCCTTGTTCCAGGTCTGGTTTGGTTTCCAGACCGCTTTGGATTGAGCAACAGTTCCCTCTTGTCTTGCATTAGAGGAGGTTGATGCCGCACCTGCCTTGAAGTTTCGAAAGGCACGAAAATTAGACTGTTTGGCCCTGGATTTGGACCTGTCCTGAGGAAGGGCATGACCTTTTACTCCAGTGATATCAGCAATGATCTCCTTCAAACCAGGCCCGAATAAGGTCTGCCCCTTGAAGGGAATGTTAAGCAGCTTAGATTTGGAAGTCACGTCAGCTGACCATGATTTAAGCCATAGCGCTCTGCACGCCTGTATAGCAAAACCAGAATTCTTAGCCGTTAGTTTAGTCAAATGAACAATGGCATCAGAAACAAAAGAATTGGCTAGCTTAAGTGCCCTAAGTTTGCCAAGTATGTCATCCAATGGAGTCGCTACCTGTAAGGCCTCTTCCAGAGACTCAAACCAGAACGCCGCAGCAGCAGTGACAGGGGCAATGCATGCAAGGGGCTGAAGGATAAAACCTTGTTGACAAAATATTTTATTAAGGTAACCTTCTAATTTTTTGTCCATTGGATCTGAAAAAGCACAACTGTCCTCGACAGGGATAGTAGTCCGCTTTGCTAAAGTAGAAACTGCTCCCTCCACCTTAGGGACTGTCTGCCATAAGTCCCGTGTGGTGGCGTCTATAGGAAACATTTTTCTAAAAATAGGAGGTGGAGAGAACGGCACACCTGGCCTATCCCATTCCTTAGTAATAATTTCTGTAAACCTTTTAGGTATTGGAAAAACATCAGTACACACCGGCACTGCAAAGTATTTATCCAGTCTACACAATTTCTCTGGCACTGCAATTGTGTCACAGTCATTCAGAGCAGCTACAACCTCCTTTAGTAACACGCGGAGGTGTTCAAGCTTAAATTTAAATGTAGAAACATCAGAATCAGGTACTCTGCCTGAGTCAGAAACATCACCCACAGACTGAAGTTCTCCTTCTTCAGCTTCAGTATAATGTGAGGCAGTATCAGACATGGATCTTAAAGCATCAGTATGCTCTGCATTTCGTCTAACTCCAGAGCTATCTCGCTTACCTCTAAGTTCAGGTAGTCTGGCTAATACCGCTGACAGGGTATTATCCATGACCGCCGCCATGTCTTGTAAAGTAAACGCTATAGGTGCCCTTGAAGTACTTGGCGCCATTTGAGCGCGAGTCCCTTGAGCGGGAGTCAAAGGATCTGACACGTGGGGAGAGTTAGTCGGCATAACTTCCCCCTCATCAGAATCCTCTGGTGATAAATTTTGCAAAGACATAATATGATCTTTATTGCTTAAAGTGAAATCAGTACATTTGGTACACATTCTCAGAGGGGGTTCCACCATGGCTTTTAAACATAATAAACAAGGAGTTTCCTCTATGTCAGACATGTTTATACAGACTAGCAATGAGACTAGCAAGCTTGGAAAACACTTTAATTCAAGTTAACAAGCAATATAAATAAACGGTACTGTGCCATTAAGAGAAACAAATTTTGTCAAAATTTGAAAAACAGTGAAAAAAGGCAGATACACAAACGAAATTTTTACAGTGTATGTAATAGGCTAACAGAGCATTGCACCCACTTGCAAATGGATGATTAACCCCTTAGTTCAAAAAACGGATCAAAAAAATGACAGACGTTTTTTAACAGTCCCAGCAAAGTGCCACAGCTTTACTGTGGCTCCTACCTTCCCCAATAAACGATTTTAGGCTCTTTAGGGATGTCCTGTAGCATTCAGGGGACTCCTAAGGAAAACTGGATGCCTCAGTCTGTAATTTTAACTGCGCAATAAAGCGCTAAAATAGGCCCCTCCCACTCATATTACAACAGTGGAAAGCCTCAGGAAACTGTTTCTAGGCAAAAATAAAGCCAGCCATGTGGAAAAAATTAGGCCCCAATAAAGTTTTATCACCAAGCATATATAAAAAACGATTAAACATGCCAGCAAACGTTTTATATAGCATATCTATAAGGGAAATACCCCTGAGAGTAAGCATGATACCAGTCATTATTAAATCACTGTATTCAGGCTTAACTTACATTTATCAGGAATCAGCAGCATTTTCTAGCATTTCCAATCCTAGAAAAAATTATAACTGCACATACCTGATAAGCAGAATAAACTGCACGCCATTCTCCCTCTGAAGTTACCTCACTCCTCAGATATGTGTGAGAACAGCAATGGATCTTAGTTACAACCTGCTAAGATCATAGAAAAACTCAGGCAGATTCTTCTTCTATCTCTGCCTGAGAAGAAATAGCACAACTCCGGTACTATTTAAAATAACAAACTTTTGATTGAAGAAAATAAACTAACTATTTTTCACCACTCTCCTCTTACTACATCCATGCGCGTTGAGAGTTGCAAGAGAATGACTGGATATGGTAGGAAGGGGAGGAGCTATATAACAGCTTTGCTGAGGGTCTTCTTGCAACTTCATGTTGGGAATGAGAATATCCCACAAGTAATGGATGATCCGTGGACTGGATACACCTTACTAGAGAAATATGAGTAATGAAACAACTTTGCAATATACTTTCATTATATTGTGTCATTTAGCTCTAAAAATTGAGGATTTTCTAGATCTCAGAATTAAAAATGCACCCTAAATACTTGTCATTGCCAACTCTGCTACATATATCTTTCCCTAATTGGCTTTATCAGCTAACAACTGCAAAATGTTGTTCATTAGCTGCCAAATGCGGAAGGCAGCTCTTTTCGGAGCTGGATTTCTTTTAGTGAAAGTGCAATACACTTAGTGTGTTAAATAAAAGATAGGAGACAAGAGGGGCACCTCATGTGTGTATCAGTATGCTAAACCACAAATGAAAATATAATAGCCAAGTGGGTACTCACATTAGGCCCAAGTACACTTATGTACTGGTAGGTGCGGGCTAGTAACTTGGGGTGTACCAGCTAACCCTCTCCAGGCGTAGGTTGGTCGGTGCAGGGGGATCCTGCCACACTCAAATGATAATGGAAAGTCAGTAGCAGCGGTTGTAACCGATTTCCATAGAGCACCCTTATGTGCTAGTAGACGCAGGCTGGCAGTATAAAAAGGTATGTCAGTTCACCTCCAGAGCAGCTTCCTCCTCCTGGAAAACCTCTCTTCACACGTCAGCAATGACTAATCCGGCTTCCTCCAATCACGGCTTTCCCCCCAGGGTAGTCATTGCCTGAGGCCATGCTGTGATTGGAGGAGGCTGGATTATTTATTACTGACGTGTGAAGAGAGGATTTCCAGGAGGGGGAAGCTGCTTTGGCTGTGAAAAGAAAAAAAAGGTAAGTTTTTAATCAAAACGGCTGCTTTGTAAACTTTGATGAATGAAAGTGCCCCTGTTTTTAATAGTATTTTTAAAAAATGGGCTTTCATTCATCAAAGTTTACCTTCACTTTAACGGTAAGAAAAATGAAAAATAGTCTGGTCACTAAGGGGTTAAGCACAACAGAACTGAAATAGAAGAATGTGCTCAACCAGTAGAATATAGCAGTGTATGAAAATAACCAGCAAGTCAGGCATTGAAGAGTAATAGCCAGTAGGCTGCTACACCAGAGAACTTTAAAATTAAACAAATAAATACTACTATATAAAAATGCAATAAGTAAAAGACTTCTCTTATGCATTCAATAAGTGGATGTGCCCCACTGCTTCTATGCTAAATACTTCTGTAGTACAGGCAGTCCTCGGGTTACAGACATCCGACTTAAGTACAACTCGTACTTACATACAGAGAGAATAGAGCTTTATCGACAATCCTTCTTTCCAGGATAATCCAAAATACTGAAAATCCAATTGTCACAAGGACAGAAAGTGATGTGAAAGTTTCTGAACAGGGGCACAGATAGCAAAACAAACTTTATCATATGCTATCCAAAACAAAAAAAAAAAGTTTGGCTAGAGTTTCACCTAAAAAAGTGCCTGTTCCAACTTACATACAAATTCAACTTAAGAACAAACCTAAAGTCCCTATCTTGTACGTAACCCGGGGACTGCCTGTATATTGTATTGCCTACCTGAATGGCTTGCCGAGCCTGCACAACTTCCTGTTCTGCTTGCTCCTGCCCTCCCATTGCTACTTCCAGCTGCAGTTTTAACCTGTCAGTTTCCTCCTCTTTGGCGCACAGGGTGTCGTTAGTACGCAGCAGCTGTCCAGTAATGTGCTGGAGCTCAGAGCGGCCCGCAAGACTCGTCTGCTCCAGCATCTGTTTGCGGCTCTGGGACTGCTGCTGAAAGAGAAAAAAGATAAATGTATTACTTGAGACTCTGCATCAGTGGCTCCTCAGTTTATAATTTATGTACAAAAGTATAAGGGGTATTTATCAGTGTATATTCTGTGGGGAAGCTATGAAAAAAATTGGCGTAGTAGATGCATGGATATGTCAGAATATTAACAATGGGTCAAACAAACTTAGTGAAGAACTTTTAAAAGGGAAACAATCTTCTAACCAAACCTGATACACTTTAGTGCATGTAAAATGTGACCCTTTTAAGAATGGGATTATTTGTATGACCCTGCTACATGTTACAGTATTTGCTTGGATCACTGCATGAGCTCATTTAGATCTGGCTCCTACTGGCCAAAATACAGAAGATAAGAGATTTACTCAATAAGCTTTTCAATATTCTCAAGGCTGAAAATACAAAAACCTGCAAATTTTGCCAACAAAAGATCAGTCTTATAAAACGTGCATATTCTATATAGATCTTTTGCAATATAATGTTAATAAATACCACACACATTTAAAGGGACACTAAACCCAAAATTTTTCTTTTGTTATTCAGAAAGAGCATGCATTGCTATTTTTTTTTTTGAAAAAGAAGGCATCTAAGCTTTTTTTGGGTTCAGTACTCTGGACAGCACTTTTTTTTTATTGTGGATGAAATTATCCACCAATCAGCAAGGACAACTCAGGTTGTTCACCAAAAATGGGCCGGCATCTAAACTTACATTCTTGCATTTCAAATAAAGATACTGAGAGAATGGAGAAAATTTTATAATAGGAGTAAATTAGAAAGTTGCTTAAAATTTCATGCTCAATCTGAATCACGAAAGAAAAATTTTGGTTACAGTGTCCCTTTAAGCCCACTATATCACCACCTTCACTAATCAAACTAGTGTCAAGGTTTTCAAAAATCTCTTGTAAAGATTATTTATCTCCCTCTACTGCCCTCTAGTGGGTAAATCATTCATCTCTTCTCTTTTATTTATCAACTTGGTCAATATTAAAATATATTCAATAACTGATGAAATAAACCATAAAACTTAGTCAAAAACCAGACCAAAAGGGGATATATTAACCAAAAAGGCCCATTGATCTAGAATAAGTCTGAATTGCCCTCTTATGTGGGCAGTCCTTAAAAATGTTCTTTAAGAAAAATAGCTGAACCTGGATGTCCTATTAATTTGCAAGCTAACTTTCAGAAAAAGTAATGAAGCTCTCTAAAATGCAGAATCTTGCAGGGGAGAGTGAATGCAACAGGGAGCACCCAGCACAGATAGATGTATTTTTTTAGAAGCACATACGAGTTGTATGAGTATTTTTTTTAAAAAATAATCTAGAAACAAATGCAAGTCAAGGTACTTTGAAAATAGCTTCTCTCTTTTTATTTATGCAAATTATGAATATCAGGGAAGTCTCCCTAAGCGTGATGAGTGGACCCGTTGCTCACTGTGCCTAGAGCAGTGCTTTCCAAACTGTGTGCCGTGACACATTAGTGTCGGCGGCAGAGTGTAAGCGCGTCCCTGCTTCAGCACAATTTTTTTTAAATGTTTTTTTTTTCGTTTCCGACTTTCCGCCTGCCTGCTACGCATATCACATGATTGCTACCTAGTGGGTCACAGATCATCTTAACCTATTGGAGCAGCTCAGGGGGAACATATACATATAAAAGTACAGTTACAATCATAACTGTCTGATAAAATAAAAAAAAAAAAAGGATTGCAAAGGGCTTTATATATATATATATATATATATATATATATATATATATATATATATATATATACACACACACACTCTGTTAAAGCCCTTTGCAGTCTTTTTACTTTCAACTTGTAATATGCTCACTACCCAACGTGTGCAAAAAAAGCCTCCGTCTAGCAAAGTTAACGTGCAAGCGGGAGGGCAAAGTACCACTCCACTTGTAATCTAGCCCTTAGTACAATTGTCCTGTCTTTATTAGGCTTCTTTTTAATAGATCAGACCCAAACATGTTCCGCACACTGCTAGGCAGATAATTTATGCACTCGCTGTCATTATTCCCCTGAGCCTCCATTAGGCCTGTGTAGCCTCATAGTCTATATCATGTTTTTTTTATATACATTTATCGCTTTACTACTTGCAAAGAGATGTAAGACCTATTAAACAATGAGCCCTTGTATAGTACCTGGTAGACCTCTGCCTGCTCCATTAGAGTTCTTCTCTGAGCTTCAAGACTAGCCACTTGCTGCTGATAAAGCAGACGTTGTTTCTCCCAATCCAAAGATCTTTGGCGGAATTCCTAATAGGAGTAATAATAAAAAGGGAAATCAATTAGTAGTTTAATCCAACACCATATCTTGTGTACAGATACCACATTTTAATTGGGTTATCTTTACCTGTTCTTGGGTTATCTTTACCTGTTCTTCCACTAACTCTTGAGAGCCAACACAAAATATATATTTGCTACAGTTAAGCCACTGCAATAAATGTTCCAGCATTATAGTGCTCTCTGATAATTTTATAAAATTAAATAAATTATACATTTTATGTATGACATCAGCATTAGGTGCACTAAACTTTATTTAAAATAAAAATCTAGACACTGTAAAATACATGTGTAGCCTACAAGTACACTTTTCTTTAGTTTCTGATGTTAACCCAGAAATGGGAAAGGGATTTACAATGAAGCGGATATGCTTTGTAGAAATAATGTTTTAGCCTGTTTACAGGAGGGGATCATAAATCGCAGGTATAGACTTATGGACATTGACTTTAGAGTCTTGACACCAGGAAACCAAGTGTCAGTTCTTGGTAGTCATGATGCCGATTTATGCCGTCACATATGATGAAGGATTAGAGTTTTTTTATACAACAGTGTGGATTCTGTAGCATTTTTACACTCCAAAGAAATGCATTTTAATCATTATACCCCACTCCATGCACTCTAAACCAGTGCAGACATTACGCTTTACTTGTGTCAGATTTGCCCTGAGACACCCATGGGATAAATCTTAAATTCATGTGACAGCCATAATAGGATATACTGTGAAGAAGCATAAACAAGCACTCTGATCTTTTCATCCCCTCCTAGTTTGAGGTGAAACCATGGGCAGAAAGTGGTGTCACCATATGGTGTCCTACGTGAGACACTACTCGAGAGAAACAAAGCTAAAGCTAAGCTCTGACTCATCACTTTCTTGCTAAAAGATTTTTTTTTTTATTCAAGTGACAAATACATCCTGGGGAAAAAAAAAAATCATCCTTAGGATCACCTGTAATGTTCACAAATCCATTCTTACCTCTAACCTGCGATTCAGACGTGAGATCTCACATTGTTCTTCTTCTGCTCTGTTCTTCAATTCTAATTTGAGGTGCCTCTTTTGTACTCTCTCATAACTTTTCTTCAGTTTGGTCAGCTAAGTAAGGGAAAACAGAGCACTAATCTTACAGACTTACATTAAAGGGACAGTAAACCTTAAAAATAATGTTATATAATTCTGCACATAGTGCAGAATTATATAACATTATATTAGCGCAAACGTTATAAAACAAAATTTCCCCTTTGAATTTTAAAAAAAAAACTGCTGTTTTACAGACCCTCTCTCTGTGATCTTCTGAGCGGGTCTGTTTTTTCAAACAGCGCATCGGGCCAGCTGTATAGTCACAGCCTGGCCCGACCACGCCATAGCACTAACTGCAGCTCGCTCCTGCTCTGTCAGACAGCAGGAGCGAGCTGCACTTAGTGCTATGGTGCGGTCGGGCCGGGCTGTGACTATACAGCTGGCCCGATGCGCTGTTTGAAAAAACAGACCCGCTCAGAAGATCACAGAGAGAGGGTCTGTAAAACAGCAGTTTTTTTTTAAAAAATTCAAAGGGGAAATTTTGCTTTATAACGTTTGCGCTAATATAATGTTATATAATTCTGCACTATGTGCAGAATTATATAACATTATTTTTAATGTTTACTGACACTAAGATTTTACAATAATCTACAAAACTAGAAATGTTTGAAAAGCAATATTTTATAACAGAAAGTAGAACTATTTGTCAATTATTGCCCCTTTAATGCAGCTTCAGCTATTGGTAATGCCCAACCAATGAATACGATAATATGGACAAAAATACCATTTGAAATTCCTTACTTTACAGACCGGTAAATCTGCCTGTAAATGCACAAATATTAAACAATAGCTATTAATGGAGTATAAATATTTACTACAAGCTACAGTATTCATGATGCTAGTTCACACAATATACCAAGTATAGTTTTATGTGATAAGCTACCTGTTGGCATAACGTGCGTCTACAGTCTCGGGGCAAGGTAATCAAACAGATCAAAGGCTTTGTTTGTTTATTATTTTATTACAGTAAACAACATCAATGATATTGCTGTAAAATACCTCTGAAAATTGCACTTGTTTCACTCTAATAATGGACACAAAAAAACAAACTCTAAAAACAGCCCCTGCAATTAAATAAGTGCTATCACAGGATGACCATGTCCTAACTGTTAGGAAATAAAACTTATACTTTTCTGTGAAAAATAAAAACAAATCAAATAGATTAAAACAATTAAAACAGAGTCTCCCCAAAAGGATCAAATTCCCTAGCATATATACATTATTACAGATTCTACTATAGTCACAATACTGAATTATATAATAATAAAAAGGAATAAACTATGCCTATTGGAGTAGGGGGCATCAATGTACAAAAGTTGAAACCCTATGAAATACCTATTAGTGACCATCAACAGACCACAATAAATGTGAGTCCAGCCAAAGGGAATGGCCACTGCCTAACCTCTCAGGCCACGCTACCCTTATTATTATGAGCAATTCTGTCTCTATGCTAGTGCAAAAATAAACGTATTGGGGGATATTTATCAAAGGTCTGGCGGACTTGATCCGACAGTGCGGATCAGGTCCGCCAGACCCCGCTGAATGCGGAGAGCAATACGCTCTCCGTATTCAGCATTGCATCAGCAGCTCTTGTGAGCTGCTGGTGCAACGCCGCCCCCTGCAGGGAGGTGTCAATCAACCCGATCGTACTGCTCAGAGCAGGCGGACAGGTTATGGAGCAGCTGTCTTGATATATGGGCCCCATTGTGTAGTTTACAAACTATCCATAAATCTATTTGGTCATAACAATGTAATATCAGAAGACACACAAGAGGACCCCAGACCACATGACTTGTTCTACTCTGCCTGAAAAGGCAGGAACTCAGTTTGTTTAAAAAAAAAAATTAAAAAGATAATCCCTTTATTACCCATTCTCCAGTTTTGCATAACCAAGTTATATTAAAATACTTTTTACCTCTGTGATTACCATGTATCTAAGCCTCTGCAGACTGCCTCCCTTATTTCAGTGCTATTTACAGACTTGCATTTTAGCCAATTAAAGCTGACACATGAATAACTCCATGGAGTAAGCACAGTGTTATCTATATAGTACACAAACTAGCAGTGTCTTGCTTTGAAAAGCTATAAAATGCACTGAGATAAGAGGCGGTCTATAGTTGCTTAAATACAGACAAATGTATAGGTTTAAAAGGTTATAAAGAATATTAATATAACTATGTTGGTTGTGCAAAGCTGGAAAAATGGGTAGTGAAGTTATCTATCTTTAAAAATTAAAACATTTTGGAGTAGACTTTCCCTTTAAATACAATTCATAAGTTCACCTCAGTTTTTCTGTATCTGCTACATAGTGCATACAGCAATTGCATACAACAGCTAGCCCTTACTGGCCACAATCTCATCGAAAGCTAGCCCTTACTGCCATAGAGAAATAAAATGAAATAAAAGTGCATGCTCTGATACAAAATATAAGAATTATTAGAGCAGATGCAATGATCTCAAAAAGAAAACCACACAATGGCGCCAAATCCTAAGCCATTGCAAAACAAAAATTATGAATATACAGAAATATGAGCTTAGATTAATTAAAAATAGGCTCTGAGATTGGGTATTTCAGTTAGACAAACAGTTTCAAAACCATAGTCCTCTTTAAACTACAGAGGAATACAAGTTACCACCGTCATACCTGAACTAAAGGACATCATAGTCCTACATGGCAGCCAGGTGTACATAATAGGCCCAGAGAACACAGGAAAATAAAGGCATTATAAAAGTGCCCTGCTTCATTATTCACTGTTGTGAATACAGACTGTCTGCAAGAAGTTCTGTGTATCGCACCATCTCAATAAGAGGCCAACTTAACTGTATAACATAAGGCATAACCATAAAAGACCTTCTATAAAAAGTCTGTATTGAGAGGAGGCAAGACGCTAAACCCATTAAAATTTGATGTCAGGGCGGTCTGAACACACGTGCAATTTAGACACAAGTGCGCCTCCGGCATGCGACGGAAACTATTAACCCCCACTCTGAAAACAGTGACTTCAGTCAGCCAACAAAACAGTTTGAGGCGCGCATGAACCCCATGAGAAAAAATACCTTAATAAAGTACTTCAATTCTGAATATCAACCATCCTAGTTACAATGCTTAACCGGACATAAGTTTATATAACACAGAAAAACTGTGACAAAGACAAAAAACGGCCGTCTATCGCAATAAGCCCCACTTGTCAGCCCTCAAACAAGCGGCTGAAAAAGAGAAGCGTTATAGTCAGCGGCTAGTTTGCTACGTATCTAATGTAGCAAAAATAAACTATTATTAACCCCCACTGACACAAACTACCAACAAAAAAAAAGGGATATGGGATCTTTGTGCAAGTTAACGAAATAGGAAGCTGCTCCCCTTACACCGGCACTCTTCATACATCAGCACCCTAAAGTGTTTGTAAAAGGTGGATTCTGTATACCGGCACCATTTTAAAATACTCGCTCTGAAAGTTGAGAATGCGGTCCTCTACGGCAGCACCAATCTATATCAGAGCTCTAACAGTGAAAAGCAATTGCGGCCATGACACCGCTTTTCATTATATCCAAAAGCATACTGGTGTCCTAGCTGTTAGCTGAAATACAGCCTTAGCAGTTTAATAACCGGATCCTGTTAGGAAATGCCGGTCCACCGTACACTGACCCACTCATGTAAGGAGACTGTCACTCCTATATTTCAGTCCAGCCACATCCATATCTAAGGATGTTCTGACTTTAAAAAAAACACGGCCCATAAAATCCCTTATATGTGTCTGTTGAAAGAAAAAGGATAGGCACTAATCCCCACTAGGGATCCTTGACATTATAATCTATAAGTGCTTTCCTCCCGTCTGGAAGATAAAAGGGCATTTACCTGTTCTGTAGTAGGGCAGGAGCATTTCTAGGTGTGATAGATGGCCACATCTATCATAGACCTGTGGAGAAAGAAAATACAGAGTAACCAACTCTGGTTTTGTATAACAGGGGTAGCCAATATGATAGAAAACAAAGCAAGGACAATCTCACTATTTTCTAACTGCTTAAAAGCCACCACTACTCTTACTCAAGAGATTGACGTGGACACAGCTAAACCCCAATCCTTGCAGGCAAGGAAAAGTACCCATCAATGGAATAAAAAAAAATCTTCAGACACCAACTTCACACAACCTCCATTGACAGAGGCAAAGAGAATGACTGGGGGTTATGGGTAAGGGAAGTTACACTTAACAGCTTTGCTGGGGTGATCTTTGCCTCCACCTGCTGACCAGGAATTGAATATCCCACTAGTAATTGGAATGATGTCGTGGACTCTCCATGTCATAGGAAAGAAATACATTTGAATGCCCCTTTACCAGTCTAAATGTGGACTGAAAAAGAAAATGACTCAAGCAACATCAAAATACTGCAAATACCTGACTCACTGTCAAACTGCTGTCATTATGACAATACAGTATATTTAGAAGGGACATAGAAGTGTAAAAAGAAAATCTTATAAAGTATTATGTACAAGCTGCAGTGAATAAATAAACCCTTGCAAAGTCAGCACTACTGAGTCCTAGCTGAACTGGTGAGCCAATAACAAGAGGCATGTTTGTAGCCACCAATCAGCAGCTAGCTCCCAGTAGCATTGCTGCTCCTGAGCCTACGTAGATGTACTTTTCAACAAATGATACCAAGAGAACAAAACACATTAGATAATAGTAGTAAACTGAAAAAGTCTTTCAAAAATGCACGTTCTATCTGAATCTTGAATGACTTTTGTGCCCCTTTAAGATAATGGCTCATTATCATTTTGAGCACTGCTGATTTAGTGCCTGTTCCTAATGTTATAATTTTTACATGACAGCAGTGTGTATTAGTGCCGTTGCGAGAGAGGCAGAGGTATCATCCTGCATATGACAGCAGTGTGTAAGGATTAGTGCCGTGCGAGAGAAGCAGTGGTATCCTACTGCATGTGACAGCACTGTGTAAGGATGAGTGCTGTGCGAGAGCAGTGGTATCCTCCTGCATGTGACAGCAATGTGTAAGGATGAGTGCCGTGCGAGAGAGGCAGAGGTTTCCTCCTGCATGTGACAGCAATGTGTAAGGATGAGTGCCGTGCGAGAGAGGCAGAGGTTTCCTCCTGCATGTGACAGCAATGTGTAAGGATTAGTGCCGTGCGAGAGAGGCAGAGGTTTCCTCCTGCATGTGACACCAGTGTGTAAGGATTAGTGCCGTGCGAGAGAGGCAGAGGTTTCCTCCTGCATGTGACACCAGTGTGTAAGGATTAGTGCCGTGCGAGAGAGGCAGAGGTTTCCTACTGCATGTGACACCAGTGTGTAAGGTTTAGTGCCGTGCGAGAGAGGCAGAGGTTTCCTACTGCATGTGACACCAGTGTGTAAGGTTTAATGCCGTGCGAGAGAGACAGGAGTTTCCTCCTGCATGTGACAGCACTGTGTAAAGATTAGTGCCGTGCGAGAGTGGCAGTGGTTCCTCCTGCATGTGACAGCACTGTGTAAAGATTAGTGCCGTGCGAGAGTGGCAGTGGTTTCCGCCTGCATGTGACACCAGTGTGTAAGGATTAGTGCCGTGTGAGAGGCAGAGGTATCCTCCTGCATGTGACACCATTGTGTAAGGATTAGTGCCGTGCGAGAAAGGCAGAGGTATCCTCCTGCATGTGACAGCAGTGTGTAAGGATTAGTGTCGTGCGAGAGAGGCAGCGGTATCCTACTGCATATGACACCAGTGTGTAAGGATTAGTGCCGTGCGAGAAAGGCAGAGGTATCCTCCTGCATGTGACAGCAGTGTGTAAGGATTAGTGCCATGCGAGAGAGGCAGAGGTATCCTCCTGCATGCGACAGCACTGTGTAAGCATTAGTGCCGTGCGAGAGGCAGAGGTATCCTACTGCATATGACACCAGTGTGTAAGGATTAGTGCCGTGCGAGAAAGGCAGAGGTATCCTCCTGCATGTGACAGCAGTGTGTAAGGATTAGTGCCGTGCGAGAGAGGCAGAGGTTTCCTCCTGCATGTGACAGCAGTGTGTAAGGATTAGTGCCGTGTGAGAAAGGCAGAGGTTTCCTCCTGCATGTGACAGCAGTGTGTAAGGATTAGTGCCGTGTGAGAAAGGCAGAGGTATCCTCCTGCATGTGACAGCACTGTGTAAGGATTAGTGCCGTGCGAGAGAGGCAGAGGTTTCCTCCTGCATGTGACAGCAGGCAGAACAGCGGCTTGTACCAGTCAATAGCCCGTGCTAAATGTGCAAAGGCTCAGTCTGGTGTGCAAAAATATGCAGCGATACACACGCCTCATCGCTGCCTCTCTGCGCACAGATCTTTTAAAATGACAGCATTAGATATGGGGCCAACAGACCATAATCAACAGTGCTTTGTGAATGTCAATGTTAAAAATAATACTCTCAGTAACATTTTAACATTATTTGCGGTCCTCGTCATACAATATATATTATTATATACTGCCTGACACACAATAAACCAAATCTGATCCTGGAAACATATCTACATAGCCTTCTCAGGCACAGTTTATCAACTGCATGGAATACAGAATGAATCTAGCTCTAACAGCTGAGAGCAAAGGGAGGGCAGGAACGAAAGTGAAAAGAAGATCTGGATAATTAGTACAACAACCCACCTCTTCTTGAAACCGTTTGAGTTGGGTTTCATATTCTGCCGTCTTAACACAATTCCCTTCCTCCTGTTCCCGTAGCTGCTTTCTGAGTGACCTGATCTGCAGAAACACAGACAGTATTAAACGTGAATCTAAAATGTCAGTTACAAATTTCCCTAATATTTTTAATAAGGTTATAGATAGGTATTTATTTATTAGCCACATCACCTCTAGAATTGCATTTCATGCTACTAGTTTTTATAATTATTATTTGCAATAACGTAGTTCGAGGTGCAGGACAATTACACACACAACTATTTTTTCAACTCACAATCATTTCTTTAATTGTGGATTTTATTTTCAAACTTGATTTATGGATCAAAACTATAAAACATGAGTATCTTTAAAATACAATAAAGATGAATGCACTTCAAGAGACAGGCAAGTATCAAGAAAGATCAATTCTAAACAGTAACAGTTTAAGTGAAAGTTATAATTAAAGGGACATGAAACCAACATTTTTATTTCATGATTTAGGTAGAACATACAAATTTAAACAACTTTCAAGTTTACTTCGATTATCAAATGTGTTTAATTCTCTCGGTATAATGCACTACTGGTTTCTAACGGAACACATGGGTGAACTAATAACAATCGGTATATATATGCAGTCACCAATCAGCAGCTAGAACCTAGGTTCTTTGCTGCTCCTGAACTTAACTTGATATGCCTATCGGCAAAGGATAACAAGAGAAGGAAGCAAATTAAATAATAGAAGTAAATTGGAAAGTTGTTTAAAAATGGTATGCTCTGTCTGAATCATGAATGTCTAATTATGACTTTACTGTCGCTTTAAGTCTTTATTGTAAGATGTAAATACAATTAAAATAAAAAGATGACTCTCCTAAAGATAATAAAAGTTTTCACAACTAAGCAAAAGGGCCAGAATAAATGGATCACATCACTTTTAGCTACCATTATAAGATTACCAATAAAAGATACTTTATTGGACAGCATTCTTTTAAAAAAAAAAAAAAAGGGAGTAGGTATAAGGCTGAGCCTTAAAATCGAATGAAGTGTTTTAATGCAACTAGCAGATGGGTTGACTTTAAGGGAAAGTGTACTGTAAAATTGGTTTCATCTTAATGTGTTTCCAGTTACTTACAATACCAGCTACAGAGTTTACAATTTATGGGAAATTGTTTCTTTAGTTATATTTTTGTATAAAAAATAGCTGTCTCTTCTAATTGAAACTACAACCCAATCAAATGAGCTTGATTTGCAGGGAGAGCAGATTTAATTAGCTTATATTGCTATGTTTACTCAAGACCCTCCTTATCGTTATCTCTCACTGTATAAACTGTAAGATTGGTGCATAGAGAGAGGAATTAAAAGTGTACATTTTATTAACTCTGTACAACACCCCGCTGAGAACATGGTTTGTTCCAACCCCACTTGTTCACATAGCATTTCTATAACCAATACTTAAATACTGTAATTTTGAATATAGGTGGGGGTACAACAGGCAAAAGCAGCTTTTCAAATTACAAATTAAAAAGGTAAATTAGCTATTTGTAAACAATTGAATACACTTCCACAGGTAAAATGGATCATTGGGAACACAGAGGAGAATAAAAAAAAAAAAAAAAAAAATATCACACTACACTTTCTACTTTAAATATAGCTCAAAGCAACATCTGTGGGATATAACCATTGTTCTCCTGAACGTTTGCTTCTATTTTTCCTTTTCTGCCTCTTATTTATTTTTGTATATGGCCCAATAATTATCTGGTTACTAACAGCAGTGAATACAAACATATGCCATATGGTCAGTAGCTGTACTGCCTTTCGATAACCACCTCTTGATTCAGTCGTTCCTCTCGCTCATGGGCCGAACTCAGCTCCTGATCTCTCAGTTCTAGGCGAGTAGTCAGAATCTGAGTTTGAGCATCCCACTCGGACTTCTTGTGAGCCAGCATGATGTCTATTTGTCTCATGAGCTCCTGCAGCTCTGCCTCACAGGATCCCTGCAGCACTCTGTGAGAGGCAAAGACAGGCAATACAGGGTTAATAAGTACAGCAGACCATAAATTAAAGTGAAGAAAATGTATTAAAAACAGAAACAAACCATACAGATAGGAAATAATGCATAAAAAAATAACCAAAATCAGATTGACTAAAGTGGTCAAATTCCTGGGCACAACACCCAGTTAAATTAGCAGCTACAAATTATCAAGACCCCTTATTTGAAAAATAATTTCCTGCTTGATAAAAATAATAATAATAAAAGTCAGAATATTATATTTTAATGGGGAGGGGACCTTTCGGGAGACACACACAAATAAAAAACATCTGATACATATAGTAGATAATAGAGATGTGCATTCAGCAGTTTCGTTCAATGCCAAATGCTAACGGCCTCCTACTTCCGCACTTGGTAGGGAACGAAACTACCAAAAACACATCTCTAGTAAACAAGTCCTTTAAAACTAAAAAACAACTCTTGCAGGTTTTGAGCACATAGTTAAATGCAAACAACAGTACAATAATAAAATGAGTTTACACATTAGAGAATTTTATTTCTCCGGTTTTATATCCCTTTAATTAAATATTCCTCTATAAGTTTTTCACAACCAAATCCAATTCAGCTGCAGCAGAGGACAGGATGACATGCTTCTGTGACTTGCAGACATTTTTTTTTTTTTTTTTTTTTTTAAGGCTCATAAAATAAACCAGTTCTTAAAGTGATGGTTAATCACATTTATGAACACATATATTGCACATATTTACACAAACATGCATGCGTTTGTGTAAATATTTATTAAATACATACATTCAGTGGAAGTAACCTAAGGCAGCAGTAAGTGTTCTCTTAGCCTTGGCAATTTTAGGACTGTCTATAAGGAGTAGAGCAGACAATCCCCCCCCCCAATTAGAAAGTTGCCTTGGTGCGGAATTGTAGAGTAACAAAACAAGCCATCCCATGCGAAACGCATGACTGCCCCAAAGTGGCTAAAGCAGCCCACCCATAGTGATTTAATCCAAGGTTCTTCAAACTTTTTTTTCCAAGACCCAGTGCCATGATACCACATACCTTAACTACCTACGATACACACACTCGCCACACACTAATACAAAACACCTACTCTCATACAACACACACACACACACACTAATACAAAATGCATACTCATAATACACACACACTAATACAAAATGCATACTCTCATACAACACACACACTAATACAAAATGCATACTCTCATATTACACACACACACTAATACAAAATGCATACTCATAATACACACTAATACAAAATGCATACTCTCATACAACACACACTAATACAAAATGCATACTCTCATACAACACACACACACTAATACAAAATGCATACTCATAATACACACACACTAATACAAAATGCATACTCTCATACAACACACACTAATACAACACACACACACACACACACACTAATACAAAATGCATACTCATAATACACACACACTAATACAAAATGCATACTCTCATAATACACACACTAATACAAAACACATACTCTCATACAACACACATACATACTAATACAAAATGCACACTCTCATAATACACACACTAATACAAAACACATACTCTCATACAACACACACAAACTAATACAAAATGCATACTCATAATACACACTTATTCAAAACTCATATTTTCATAAAACACACACACTCATACAAAGCACACACACGCCTTGTGGGAGCTAGCTGTCTGCAAATACATAACCGGCATCAAATTGTGCTAGTGTGGGATGCATGTGTATAGCTAAATATCCTACCCAGGTAGCTCTTAGTGAGCCCAATGGAGAGGTAAAATTCTAAAAAACTGAACAATATCTACTCTTTAACAATTCATTTTTATGTGATTCATACGTTCTAATGCTTTCAAATAGTTTGGGGGTTTCTTGTCCTTTTTAGGAATATGTCATAACTTAAAACATTTTTTGCAATTTAATAATAATAGATAATGCCTGCAAAGGAAGGATTGGCTGGATTATAGTATGGAGATGTCATTTTTATTTTATTACATGTTTTAGTATCCAGAGGTAAAACATACACATATAGATTTTTTTTTTTATTGCTTTACTTGCATATAACTAGCACATTAGAGCAATCTGCTGTTATATCTGTATTTGTTTTAATGCTTTTCTTGACTGAACTTCATTTTAAATAGGGTGACACAAATCTGTGCAATGAGCTTACTTGCAAATACAATTCATAATAAATGCTTCCATTCCAATCAGCGTTTTGCCCTAATTCTTATTCATTAGTCACAGTTTATATTGATATTAAACCCTAGATTATCAATAAGGATCCCTTGTAGTTTTTTTCAAACTGTACAAAATATAGAGCATTAAATGTACAGTTTGCTGCAGTTGTATCTCTGCATGATACATCCACCCAGCAGGTGTCACTCACCAGGTCATCGCTTGCAGTAACCACCATTGTGGAGTGAACTAGCTAGCTCTCAGACAGGAGTGAGTTAATCCATAAATTTAGCTCCTTCTCTGCAGGGTTTGACCGCTCCTCAGCAGTTTGTAACTGCTGCTCCTGCACGCTGCAGCTCAGACTAATGGAGGGAATTTTCGGCACCATGGTTCTACTCTCTGTCGCGCTAAATATTGACAGTGTTAGCGCGTAACAAAAAAGTCCCTTAAAAATAATGTACAGCTGGTTCTTCCTACCTCTTCACCCCAAGTATCCCCTGCTGGCCTAGGTTATGGCAGTGTCGCCCTATGGAAGGAGGGACAAGTGTCAGTGTGCAGGAGCCGGTCTCTGACATCACGGTGAGGGCTGGGATTAATATCTTCTAGTATGTCTAGACTGGAACTAGTTTGAGATGCGTGCCGCGGGATGTGGAATATTTTCCATAGCACTCGATCTTATGTTTATGCAGCCAAATTACTAGGTATTGTAATTCTAAAAACAGCAGGGAACTACAGATCCCAGAAAAGGAAAACAAGCCGCAACTGGGCAATAGTTAAAAATTGATCCACTTTATTCAAAAAGTTAAAAGCGCCATAGAAAGGGCACATTTCCATTTTCTATGGTGCTTTTAACTTTTTGAATAACGTGGATCACTTTTAACTGTTGCCCAGTTGCAGTTTGTCCGCCACTTACTGCCGGCACCACGCAGCCCCAGGACTCAGAGTTGTCCCTGTTCTGCCTTGCTACGTTCTGCCTCCAGATCTGTGCGGCATACTTCAAAAACAGACAGATGGGCAGGATTTTTCAAGAGCCAATGAGTACAGAGCAAGGGAAAAGGCATTGTGACAGGACAGACAGCACAACCAATGTTGCTGAGTAAGAAGGGGAGTAATAAAAAAAAAATAAAAAAAAAAAATGTTCCTGCTCTGTTTGCGCCCCCTGCAAACACCAGCCCTGGCAGCCATGTGTAACCCGACTCCTCCCCCTAATAGCCCAGAAGAAGATGGGGAGGGGAAGAAAACTTTAGCTCTGTTGCAATCTGCTTGCCCGCAGCAGCGCTAAATGTAAAAAGAAACCACATGTCCGGCACCAGGAACTGAATGTCCTGGGTGTCGGGCGATAGGAATTGCGCATCCCTGGATTTACCATCATTAAAAATAAACGGTAGGTTTCATTCATCAGTTACTAAATTCACCCTTTCTGTGCAGCAGCAGCTAGCTGAAGTCAGCGGCTCTGGCCGCCCACAACACAGCACTCTTCTTCAATGAGGTAACTTTTCCACTTCTAAACCAATAGCTGTGCGTGTCATCTGACATCCTAATACGGCTATTGGTTTAGAGGTGGAAACATCACCTCATTGGTAATTAGCGTTATGCCGTGGGCAGTCAGAGCCGCTGAGTTTAGTGACCTGCCGCTGGACAAAAAAGGTGAGTTTAGCACCCTTTTTTTAGTAACTGATGAATTAAACTACCATTTATTTTTAGTGATGGTAAATCAGATTTACCATCACTTTAAACATTTTAACCTATTCTTGGATTTATATATATTTACTGAGCAGTGCATAGAATTGGAAACATCAACTTTGGAAACATATGAAATAACAGACAGCAGTAATATGCACACAGAATAAAAAGGAAAATGTAAAAGTTTACAAACCAATCTTACCCCATTTTCTCCTGCGTCTGTAGACTTTCTAGCAATGCTTCCATTACTCTGGCAAATCAGGAACTAGACTATAAAATATGCAGTAAAGAGTAACTATAGAGCCTTTAACAAGCAACAATTAAAAAAGTGAGGATAGATATTGTACTTTATAAACATTTTCATTTAAAAGGGACACTCAAGTCAAAATTAAACTTTCATGATTCAGATAGAGCATGCAATTTTAAACAACTTTACAATTTACTTTCATTAACACAATGTACACAGTCTTTTTATATTTACACTTTTTGAGTCATCCGCTCCTACTGAGCATGTGCAAGAATTCACAGAATATACGTATATGCATCACATGATACAGGAGGAGTGGAAATAGTTCATAACTGAAATTTGTCAGAAAAACATCGAATACTCCTTTGAAGTTAAGACTAAGTGCTATTGCATTGTCTTTGTATCATGCATTTCTTGATTATGTAAATCTACTATATTTACCGTCCCTTTAACATCATCTGAAAATACAAGAGAAGTGGTTTCACACAAAATAAAAAACACAAGGTTAGGAGAAATATAATACATATAATCTAAAAAAACTTTTTTTTTTCCCCCATTATGCAGATTTCTCATGTTAAACAACTTGGCAATTTACTTCTTGGACAGGATTCATTTCCCTCCCCATACACCACACACCTTGAGCTGCACTAGGAAGAGTTTCCTGTTTAAACACATTGTTACCACGCTCGAATCTCGGCACTCAGGTGAACAGTAGGTGTATGGGGCTACGATCGAGTAGCAGGGAATCCCATTGGTGCAGGATACGATTCACGTCACGGACCGGAAGCACCTGACAACGCTCAGTCACAGCGTGCAAACTAAACAGCATTACGGAGGCTGTGGAGTGGTATGCCCATACGGGTGATTATCGGAGCACCGGACAACGACCTCTACGAGTGAGGAGTCAGTGGTGCAGCAGCGGAGGCAGGTTTTTCTAAAGGCTCCCGGAGACAGGCTCAAGCAGCAAGTGTGGTGAGTTATACACCATCCCGGTGTCAAGCCGCATTTATACCTGCCATACCGCACACCTTGCTTCATCCATATCCTTATACCCATTGTATTGTTTGCACGTATTACCCAGCTTGGACAGGATTCATTTCCCTCCCCATACACCACACACCTTGAGCTGCACTAGGAAGAGTTTCCTGTTTAAATTTACTTCTGATATCTAGTTTGCTTAATTATCTTGGTATCCTTTGTTGATAAAGTAGCAATACACTACTGGAAGCTAGCTAACTGCAACGTATTCTAAGAGAACAAAACAAATGAGATAACAACATGTTATCCCCTTTAGTTTGTTCCCAATAATCCACTTTACCTGCTGGAGTGTATCAAATTGTTTACAAGTATTTTCTTTACCCTGTGGTATCCACACCTATTCTGAAAGTTTCTGACCTTAGGTCCAAGCTATAGATAAGCTGTGGAAACACAGTCAGCAGAAGATATTACACTCCCAGTGGGGTATAGAAAAGATAATGTAATAAATGTTAATTTTCCATTGTTCTCTCCAAGTATTGGTGATTGGTTTATGAACATATATAAGATAAAGAAACATTTATATGTACACAATGTGATAAAGTAGTGAGATCTGATTATACCTACAAGCTCAACCCATTCTATTAGAGCTACAAAACACAAAACCAGCTAATTCATTTTTATGTTATACTTTGCAGCTGGTAAAAAAAAAATAACTGGAAAGTAATTGCAAACACATTAAAGGGAAAAACAATTGTATAATATACTGTCCCTTTAAGCTAACAAACACGGCTAACTGTTCTTGAAAGAACTTTGATTAAACCTTTACATTCTCTAAATACCTAAACATACCCATTAACGTCAGTCAGGTCATCAGCTGCTGCAGGGATAGGCTGCCCGTGGGCACACAGTCATTGCATTGTTCTGCAGCATATTGTATGCGCAATCAAGAAGCAAAACAACACATAGCACCTGGTCTCATTGAAACCCTTTCATGTAACCTAATAACGCGGTATCAGTAAAGCTATTAATGAGCTGCAACCACTTCTCTCCTATTTCCTGCTACTCTAAACAAAGGGAATGATGGACCAAAATTTCCAAAGGATCCTTTTAACGCAGCAAAGCATCGTGTCGGAAGATGTCAAAGTTTTCAAAACAAAACCCAGAAGAGTACGCATGCGCAATACGACATTTTTTTTTTGTACGCAACACGCAAAACACTCATTTAGAATAGTTTTCCCGTAAAGCGCAGGCGCATTATTCTATGTTTAGGGAGTCTGTCATTACAAGAAGCTAGCGGCACACTGGCAACACGAGCCTATTGGTTGTCCGGCCAGTGACTTCACGGATACACGCATCAATCAGATAATGCAGTACGCCTATTTTATATGTATTATCTGATTGGTCCGTAGTCCGTTTCATTTGCCCGCCTACACCTACATTGATTCAATTTCCAAATTGTTCCTTTGTGGAAATTGTTGTGCCCGCCTCGCGAGTCGAGTTTGAGCAGACTTACCGGGGTGGGAAGCTGTGGCTGATGCGGGTTACAGAGAGAGGGGTGCTGATGGTGGTTATAGGCGGTGCCTATGGGGGTTAAAGGGGGTGCTTATTGGGGGGGTTACAGTGGAGCTGATGGGGCTTATGTAGGTTATACAGGGGGTGCTGATGGGGCTTATGTAGGTTACAGAGGGGCTGCTTATGGGGTTACAGGGGGTGCTGATGGGGTTTATGTAAGTTACAGAGGGGCTGCTTATGGGGTTACAGGGGGTGCTGATAGGGCTTATGTAGGTTACAGAGGGGCTGCTTATGGGGTTACAGGGGGTGCTGATGGGGCTTATGTTGGTTACAGAGGGGATGCTAATGGGGGTTACAAGGGATGCTAATGGGGGCTACAGGGGGTGCTTATGGGGGTTACATGGGGTGCTTATGGGGGCTTTTGTATGTTACAGAGGGGCTGCTTATGGGGTTACAGGGGATGCTGATGGGGCTTATGTAGGTTACAGAGGGGGTGCTTATAGGGGTTACAGGGGGTGCTGATGGGGCTTATGTAGGTTACACAGTGGGTGCTGATGGGGGTTACAAGGGGTGCTGATGGGTCTTATGTAGGTTACAGAGGGGGTGCTTATGGGGGTTACAGTGGGAGCTGATGGGGCTTATGTAGGTTACAGAGGGGGTGCTTATGGGGGTTATAGTGGGAGCTGATGGGGCTTATGTTGGTTACAGAGGGGGTGCTAATGGGGGTTACAGGGGATGCTGATGGGTCAATATGTAGGTTAAAGAGGCGGTGCTTATGGGGGTTACAGGGGGAGCTAAAGTGGCTTATGTAGGTTATATAGGGGGTGCTAATGGGGGTTACAGGGGTTTGCTGAAGGGGCTTATGTTGGTTACAGAGGGGGTGCTAATGGGGGTTACAAGGGATGCTAATGGGGGTTACAGGGGGTAATAATGGGGGTTACAGAGGGGTGCTGATGGGGCTTATGTAGGTTACAGAGGGGCTGCTAATGGGGGTTACAGGGGGTGCTGATGGGGCTTATGTAGGTTACAGAGGTGGTGCTTATGGGGGTTACAGAGGGGGTGCTTATGGGGGTTACAGTGGGAACTAAAGGGGCTTATGAAGGTTACAGAGGTGGTGCTTATGGGGGTTACATAGGGAGTGCGTATGGGGGTTACAGGGGGTGCTGATGGGCCTTATGTAGGTTACTGAGGGGGTGTTTATTGGGGTTACAGTGGGAGCTGATGGGGCTTGTGTAGGTTACACTAGGTGCTTATGGGGGTTACAAGGGGTGCTTATGGGGTTTATAGGAGATGCTTATGGAGGTTACAGAGGGGTGCTTATGGGGGGGTTACAGTGGGAGCTGATGGGGCTTATGTAGGCTACACAGGGGGTGCTTATGAGTGTTATAGGGGGTGATGATGGGGCTTATGTAGGTTACAGAGGGGTGCTTATGGTGGTTACAGGGGGAGCTTATGTAGTTTACAGTGGGAGCTAAAGGGGCTTATGTAGGTTACATAGGGAGTGCTTATGGGTGTTACAGGGGGTGCTGATGGGGCTTGTGTAGGTTACACTGGGTGCTTATGGGGGTTACAAGGGGTGCTTATGGGGGTTACAGGGGATACTTATGGGGTGTTAGAGAGAGTGCTGATGGGGCTTATGTAGATTACAGAGGGGGTGCTTATAGGGGTTACAGTGGGAGCTAAAGGGGGCTATGTAGGTTACATAGGGGGTGCTGGGGGTTACAATGGGAGCTGATGGAGGTTACAGGCGATGCACTTTAGCTGATGGGAGTTACTGGGGCTTATGGGGGTTACAGGGGGTGATGATAGGGCTTATGTAGGCTAAAGCCCCATAAGCACCCCCTCAGTAACCTACATAAGCCCCATCAGCTCCTAATGTAACCCCCATAAGCACCCCTTGTAACCCCATAAGCACCCCCTGTGTAACCTACACGAGCCCCATCAGCTCCCACTGTAACCCCCATAAGCACCACCTGTGTAACCTACATGAGTCCCATCAGCTCCCACTGTAACTCCCATAAGCACCCCCTCTGTAACCTACATAAGTCCCATCAGCACCCCCAGTACCCCCCATATGCACCCCCTCTGTAACCTACATAAGCCCCATCAGTATCCCCTGTAACCCTCATAAGCCCCGTCAGCTCCGACTGTAACCCCCATAAGCACCCCCTCTGTAACCTACATAACCCCTAGCAGCTCCCACTGTAACCCCCATAAGCACCCCCTCTTTAACCTACATAAGCCCCATCAGCATCCCCTGTAATCCCCATAAGCACCCCCTCTGTAACCTATATTAGCCCGATAAGCACCCCTTGTAACCCCCCCTAAGCACCCCCTCTGTAACCTACATGAACCCTATCAGCAGCCCCTCTGTAACCTACATAAGCCCCATCAGCAACCCCTGTAATCTCCATAAGCACCCCTCTGTAACCTACATATGCCCCATCAGCTCCCACTGTAACCCCCATAAGCACCCCCTCTGTAACCTACATAACCCCTAGCAGCTTCCACTGTAACCCCCATAAGCACCCCCTCTTTAACCTACATAAGCCCCATCAGCATCCCCTGTAATCCCCATAAGCACCCCCTCTGTAACCTATATTAGCCCGATAAGCACCCCCTGTAACCCCCCCCCAAGCACCCCCTCTGTAACCTACATGAACCCTATCAGCAGCCCCTCTGTAACCTACATAAGCCCCATCAGCAACCCCTGTAATCTCCATAAGCACCCCTCTGTAACCTACATATGCCCCATCAGCTCCCACTGTAACCCCCATAAGCACCCCCTGTAACCCCCTTAAGGCCTCATGTGGTAACTTCTTTGGCCTGGGCAATGGGTCCAGGGGATCCGGCAACACTCCCCCCATGAACTTCTGGGGCTTCATCAGGGTGCTGATGGGGGTTACATGGGGTGCTGATGGGGCTTATGTAGGTTACAGAGGGGGTACTTATTGGGGTTACAGGGGGTGATTATGGGGCTTATGTAGGATAAAGAGGGGGTGCTGGGGGTTACAGGGGGTGCACTTTAGCTGATGGGAGTTACAGGGGGGCTGGGGCTTATGTAGGTTACATTGGGGGTGCTTATGGGGGTTACAGGGGGTGAAGCTTATGTAGGCTAAAGAGGGGGTGCTTATGGGGAATACAGGGGTGCTTATGAGTGTTACAGTGGGAGCTGATTGGGCTTATGTAGGTTACATAGGGGGTGCTGATGGGGCTTATGTAGGTTACAGGGGATGCTGATAGGGCTTATGTAGGTTAAAGAGGGGGTGCTTATGGGGGTTACAGTGGGAGCTGATGGGGCTTATGTTGGTTACAGAGGGGGTGCTAATGGGGGTTACAAGGGGTGCTAATGGGGGCTACAGAGGGTGCTTATGGGGGTTACAGAGGGGTGCTGATGGGGCTTATGTAGGTTAAAGAGGGGGTGCTTATGAGGGTTACAAGGGGTGCTTATGGGGGTTACAGATTATGCCCTCTGTAACCTACATAAGCCCTATCAGCAACCCCTGTAATCTCCATAAGCACCCCTCTGTAACCTACATATGCCCCATCAGCTCCCACTGTAACCCCATAAACACCCCATGTAACCCCCATAAGCACCCCATGTGTAAATATAAATACATAAACCCATCAGATCCCACTGTAACCCCCATAAGCACCCCTCTGTAACCTACTTTAGCCCCATCATTACCCCCCGTAACCCCCATAAGCACCCCGTCTTTCACCTACATAAACCCCGGTAAGCACCTCCTCTGTAACCTACATAAACCCCATCAGCACCCCCTGTAATCCCCATAAGCACCCCCTCTGTAACCTACATAATCCCCATCAGCACCCCCTGTAACCCCCATAAGCCCCCTCTTTAACCTACATAAGCACCATCAGCATCCCCTGTACCCCTCAAAAGCACCCCTTCTGTAACCTACATAAGCCCCATCAGCTCCCACTGTAACCCCCATAAGCACCCCCTCTTTAACCTACATAAGCCCCATCAGCACCCCCTCTGTAACCTACATAAGCCCCATCAGCACCCCTTGTAACCCCCATTAGCACCCCCTCTGTAACCTACATAAGCCCCATCAGCACCCCCTGTAACCCCCATAAGCCCCCTCTTTAACCTACATAAGCACCATCAGCATCCCATGTACCCCTCAAAAGCACCCCTTCTGTAACCTACATAAGCCCCATCAGCTCCCACTGTAACCCCCATAAGCACCCCATCTGTAACCTACATAACCCTCATCAGCACCCCCTGTAAATGCCATAAGCACCTCCTGTAACCCCCATAAGCACTTCCTGTGTAACCTACATAAGGTCTCCTCTTCCTTGAAGACCCGAAAGGCTTCATGTGGTAACTTCTTTGGCCTGGGCAATGGGTCCAGGGGATCCAGCAACACTCCCCCCATGAACTTCTGGAGCTTCATCAGATGGACCCTGGTGGCGTCAATAACGACCCAAGTAATGATTTCCTTGGGTGGGTTAGGTCCATAGAGGGCCAGCCGCCACTAGACCTGTCTCTCGAGGTCAGACATTGTGGTCCCCTGGGATGAGGCCCCACTGATTCATTCTCCCTCTTGGATACCACCAGCCTCACTAGCGGGTGCACTAACCCTATCATCCTCCATCAGCTCCTCGATGAGCACTGCCTTAGACTTGTTCCTGGCAGTTTTCCCTCAGGCCTCCAGTTGGCTCTTTAGTTCTTCCTTCCGGAGCCTCTCATACCGCTCCATCCGTGTGTGTCTTCAGGTGGTGGTTTGGACGTTCCAGGTAGATGGAAGCATCCCATCGCTGCCACCAATGTGATGGACTCCAGCTACCCCAAATGGGTAGCTCCGCCAATGGATTCTTCCAGCACCTGGGACCTGCCGCTATGTAGCGGAGAAGAGTGATTTTAGCAGTTCCCATCCAAATAACTAGACAGACTAGCATTCAGGTGAAACAAGAAGAACTATATTTTATTGGGAAAAACACACAGCATTTATACAGAAACTGATCTTAATAAGCGTATTATCGGTCCCCCGCCCCTCCAGACAGGCTGGCGCCTCCATAATGGCCCTCAGTGTCCAGCAGTACAGGAAGGGTGCATTCTGGGTGATCCCGGGGGAGTGGTGGCACTTCCAGAGTGTCGCTGGAAAGCGCTTGGGGGTCGGAGTTAGGGCTACCCAGCGTACACTGAGAAGACCACTGGGAAATGGGTATTGATGGGAGGTCCGAAACCCCCGGTTCCTAAGAGGGCTCACCCCTGGAAGTTACCCCATCTCTTGTCCTTCCTGAGAGGTATCAGTCCCCAAAAGAGCGGAGCCCTAGGACGAGGGGCCGCTGGAGCGACCTGGGTCAAAGGGGACCCAGGAATTCGAGCTGCTGTGGCCAGCCGGCAATTCCACGGGGCTGGCCGTCTACTTAATAGGGCTCGGAAACCCTGTTTCCTTATGGAGCTCACCTCCAGCAATCGACCCACATCCTACCCTTCCCACGGGGTACCAATCCCAAAAAGAGCGGAGCTATGGGGCAAGGGGCCTCTGAAGCGGCCGGAGGTAAAGATCTCTGGAGGATGCTGGGTGCGGCGGCCTGCTGGTAGATCCAGGGGCCCGGCCGGAGAGGGATAGGTCGGTGAAAGACCAGCTCTTTCAAGATCAGGTTCACACACAAATTCCTACAAAAGGAATGGTCTGGGGATCGTGGTTGCTCTGAGGAGCCCAAAGCTGCCAATAATCAGAGGGGGGTGAGGTAGTAGGGGTAGGGGTTAACCCTTGCATCCCGGTAGCTGTGACAGCTCCCCCCTTCGAGTTTGGCAGACCCTAGCTGCCGTCTATCTCCTTAAACAATCAGTAATAAATGTCTCTGCCAGGCTGATCAGCCTTACACATTGCTCCACATCTGCACATCTCTGCCAATCCATTCACTGGCTTCTTCTAGCCTCCAGAATAAAACACAAAATTCTCTCCCTCCCGTTCCCTTCACTCTGTTCATGACCTTCTCTCCTCCTCTCTTGTTTCCTCCTGACATTCCTGTCTACAGGACTTCTCCAGAATGGCCCCGAATTTTGTGGAACTCTCTGCCTCACTCCACAAGACTCTCCTCTAGTTTTCATTGTTTCAAGCATTCCTTAAAGACTCGACTGTTCAATGATCAATACAATATTCTCCTTTCCTTGAACCACCTTAGCATGTAAGCCTATGCGCCAATCTGTTTTGTAGATCACATTCATGAGAAGTGATTTACAACACTGCAACTCTTGACAGGGTTCTCTATGCATTTGTCTCCTATAAATGTTACCATTGCATGTTATTCCCCATATTGAATCATGGTACTTGTAGTTTTAGGGAGATTGCATTTGCATTTCATTTGCAGGCTTCAAGGAGTCATTATTACAATGAGGGAGACTCCTTGAATTTCAGGGAGAGTTGCGATGTCTGGTAACACCTATATGCACCCCTGAAACCCCCATAAGTATTCCCTCTGTAACCTACATAAGCCCCATCAGCTCCCACTGTAACCCCATAAGCACCCCAGTAACCCCCATAAGCAGCCTCTGAGTAACCTACATAAGCCCCTCAAGACGTCGGGAAAAGAGGATGCTCCGTGCCGGATGTCTTGAAGATGGAGCCACTCCGCGCCGGATGAATGAAGACTTCTGCCGGCTTGGATGAAGACTTCTGCTGGCTTGGATGAAGACTTCTGCCCGCTTGGATGAAGACTTCTGCCGGCTTCGCTGAGAACTTCTGCTGCTTCGTTGAGGATGGATGTCGGATCTTCAAAAACTGTAAGTGGATCTTCGGGGGTTAGTGTTAGGTTTTTTTCAGGGTTTATTGGGTGGGTTTTAATTTTAGATTAGGGATTTGGGCTGAAAAGAGCTAAATGCCCTTTTAAGGGCAATGCCCATACAAATGCCCTTTTCAGGGCAATGGGGAGCTTAGGTTTTTTAGATAGGTTTTTATTTGGGGGGTTTGGTTGTGTGGGTGGTGGGTTTTACTGTTGGGGGGGTGTTTGTATTTTGTTTTTACCGGTAAAAGAGCTGATTTCTTTGGGGCAATGCCCCGCAAAAGGCCCTTTTAAGAGCCATTGGTAGTTTATTGTAGGCTAGGGTTTTTTTTATTTTGGGGGGGTTATTTTCATAGGGCTATTAGATTAGGCATAATTAGTTTAAATATTTGATAATTTATTTTTATTTTGTGTAACTTAGTGTTTTTTATTTTGTGTAATTTAGTTGTTATTTTTTTGTAACTTAGTCATTTTTAATAGTAGATTTAAATAATTTGAGTAGGGTTAGGTTTTTAAATATGTAATATAGTTAATTTAATTGTTAGTTTAATGTAATTTTAGTATAATAGGGTAGGTTAATGAATAGTTTAATATAGTTTAATGTAATTTTAGTATAATAGGGTAGGTTAATTAATAGTTTAATATAGTTTAATGTAATTGTAGGATAATAGTTAGTGTAGGTTAATTAGTAGTTTAATATAGTTTATTTTAATTCTAAAGGTAAGTTTAAATTTATTATAAGATAGGGATGAGTTAATATTTAATGTAAAGTTAGCGAGTTGTTAGATTTAGGGGTTAATAGCTTAATTTAGTTTATGGCGATGTGGGGGGCTGGAGGTTAATAGGTTTAGTAAGTTGTAGTGATGTCGGATGCCAGGGGCTTAGTGGTTAATACATTTATTTAGTTGCGGAGGGCTCCGGGAGTGGCGGGATAGGGGTTAATACATTTATTAGAGTTGCGGTGGGCTACAGGAGCGGCGGGATAGGGGTAAACATTTTAGTATAGTGGCGGTGTAGGTATAAATAAAGTTGGGAAAAAGCCGAATAGCAGCGAGATCGATGACTGTTAGTTAACAACAGTCCGCTGCTCATCGCCCCGTACTTGGTGCGCGGCTTTTTCACAGCTTTTTTGATAAATAAGGAGAGCGTATTCAGGTTCGCGGCCGCAATGTTAGGTGTTAGGCGAGCGTATTGGTGCCGGCGAATGCAGCACAGTTGACGGCTTGATAAATAGGCCTCATAGCCAAGAAGTGAGGTGTAAAAGAAGGAGTAAAAAGCATACAAAAAGAGGAACTGGAAAAGCAAAGTGCTTTATGCAAAAAATCAAAACCACAAAAAAATATAGGGTGGGTCTTATGGACTCTTGCCACTATGAAAGATGAATTCATCAGGTAAGTTCTTACATAAATTATGTTTTCTTTCATGTAAGGGGCAAGAGTCCATGAGATAGTGACGTATGGGATATAATACCCAAGATGTGGAAGTCCACGAGTCACTAGAGAGGGAGGGATAAAATAAAAACAGCTAAATCCGCTGAGAAATTAAATCCAAACAAAAAATTACGTTTTCTTAAAAATTTAAAAAAAACTCAAATCAAAGGCACTAGAATCAAACACATCAAAATGGTAAAATTTAGTAAATGTATGCAAAGAAGACCAAGTTGCTGCTTTGCAAATTTGATCAAAGGCACTAGAATCAAACACATCAAAATGGTAAAATTTAGTAAATGTATGCAAAGAAGACCAAGTTGCTGCTTTGCAAATTTGATCAAAGGCACTAGAATCAAACACATCAAAATGGTAAAAAATGGTTAATGTATGCAAAGAAGACCAAGTTGCTGCTTTGCAAATTTGCAAATCAACTGAAGCTTTATTCTTGAAAGCCCAAGAAGTGGCAACTGATCTAGTAGAATGAGCTGTAATTCTCTGAGGCGGAGACTGCCCCACCTCCAAATAAGCTTTATGAATCAAAAGTTTCAACCAAGATGCCAGAGAAATGGCAGAGGCTTTCTGACCTTTCCTGGAACCAGAAAAAATAAAAAATAGACTAGAAGTCTTTCTGAAATCTTTAGTAGCCTCAACATAATATTTCAAAGCTTTTACCACATCCAAAGAATGAAAAGACACAGGGACGGAACAACAATTTCCCTATTAATGTTGTTAGAATTCATAACTTTAGGCAAAAATTTAAACAAAACAGCTTTATCGTGATGGAAAATCAGATAAGGAGACTCACAAGAGAGAGCAGACAATTCAGAAACTTTTCTAGCAGAAGAGATAGCCAAAAGAAATAGCACTTTCCAAGAAAGTAATTTAATATCCAAAGAATGCATAGGTTCAAACGGAGAAGCCTGTAAAATCTTCAAACCCAAATTGAGACTCCAAGGAGG
Source organism: Bombina bombina (assembly GCF_027579735.1). Classification (NCBI taxonomy): domain Eukaryota; kingdom Metazoa; phylum Chordata; class Amphibia; order Anura; family Bombinatoridae; genus Bombina; species Bombina bombina. The sequence goes on from NC_069502.1 coordinate 223,962,932, forward strand.
AGAAATAGATTTAATAACAGGTTTGATCCGAGTCAAAGCCTGAACAAAACAATGAATATCAGGAAGTTTAGCAATCTTTCTATGAAATAAGACAGAAAGAAAAGACATTTATCCTTTCAAAGTATTTGCAGACAACCCCTTATCTAAACCATCCTAAAGAAACTGTAAAATCCTAGGAATTCTGAAAGAATGCCAAGAATAATTATGAGTGGAACACCATGAAATATAGGTTTTCCAAACTCAATGATAAATTTTCCTTGAAACAGACTTACAAGCCAGTATCATAGTGCTAATCACTGAGTCAGAGAAACCTCTATGACTAAGCACTAAGCGTTCAATTTCCATGCCTTCAAATTTAGAGATTTGAGATCCTGATGGAAAAAATGGCTCTTGAGACAGAAGGTCTGGCCTTAAAGGAAGTGGCCAAGGCTGGCAACTGGACATCCGGATAAGGTCGGCATACCAAAACCTGTGAGGCCATGCTGGTGCTATCAGAAACACATAAGATTGTTCCATTATGATCTTGGAGATCAACCTCGGAAGGAGAACCAGAGGCAGAAAAATGTAAGTAGGTTGGTAAAACCAAGGAACTGCTAAAGCATCCACCATCTCTGGCAGAAGGATAATAGATGGCGCTGGTCTGTTGAATAATTTTTATCTAATGAATCAAGAGAAAAATGGCTAGAAATGCTTATAGAAGCCAATGAATTTGGGTGCAGTATACTCACTCCATAGGTTGTAGTTGTTCAGCTCCAGTGGAATATGTCCTCAGGTAATGTGAATCCACAGAGTTGTGGTGTAGGGTTTCAACTTTTCAGAGGTACCCACTGATAGACTGCGGATAAATGGAGACTGTCCACTTGTGCCCGGCTGGGTGAAAACGTCTCAAGGTAGGGTAAGCTTCAAGGGAGTAGTGTTAGGTTTTTTAAGGGGGGATTGGGTGGGTTTTAGAGTAGGGTTGGGTATGTGGGTGGTGGGTTTTAATGTTGGGGGGTATTGTATTTTTTTTTTACAGGTAAAAGAGCTGATTACTTTGGGGCAATGCCCTGCAAAAGGCCCTTTTAAGGGCTATTTGTAATTTAGTATAGGGTAGGGAATTTTATTATTTTGGGGGGCTTTTTTATTTTATTAGGGGGATTACATTAGGTGTAATTAGTAATTTAGTGTTTGTTTGTTTTTGTACTTTAGTTTATTTAATTTACTGTAATTGTATTTAATTGTAGGTAATTTAGTAAATTAATTTAATGATAGTGTAGTGTTAGGTGTAATTATAACCTAGGTTAGGATTTATTTTACAGGTAAATTTGTACTTATTTTAACTAGGTAGCTATTAAATAGTTAATAACTATTTAATAACTATTCTACCTAGTTAAAATAAATAAAAGTTGCCTGTAAAATAAATATAAATCCTACGCTAGCTACAATGTAACTATAAGTTATATTGTAGCTATCTTAGGGTTTATTTTATAGGTAAGTATTTATTTTTAAATAGGAATAATTTATTTAATTGTAGTTATTTTATTTAGATTTATTTAAATTATATTTAAATTAGGGGGGGTTAGGGTTAGACTTAGGTTTAGGGGTTAATAACTTTATTATAGTGGCAGCGACGTTGGCGGCGGCAGATTAGGGGTTAATAAGTGTAGGTAGGTTGCGGTGACGTTGGGGGGGCAGATTAGGGGTTAATAAATATAATGTAGGTTTCGGCAATGTTGGAGGCAGCAGATTAGGGGTTCATAGGGATAATGTAGGTGGCGGCGGTGTCCGGAGCGGCAGAGTAGGGGTTAATAATTATAATGTAGGTGGCGACTATGTCGGGGACGGCAGATTAGGGGTTAATAAGGGTAAGCTTAGGGGAGTTTAGACTCGGGTCCATGTTAGGGTGTTAGGTGTAGACATAAAATTCCTTTCCCGATAGGAATCAATGGGGCTGCGTTAGAAGCTGAACGCTGCTTTTTTGCAGGTGTTAGGTTTTTTTTCAGCCGGCTCAGCCCCATTGTTTCCTATGGGGAAATTGTGCACAAGCACGTTTTGCCAGCTTACCGCTACTGTAAGCAACGCTGGTATTGAGGTGAGATGTGGAGCTAAATGTTGCTCTACGCTCACCTTATTGCGGCTAACGCCGGGTTTAAAAAAAACTGTAATACTAGCGTTGTCTTAAGGGAGCGTTAAAAAAAAAAAAGGCTTGTTAGCAACGCACCCCTGTTACCGCAAAACTTGTAATCTAGCCGTAAGATTACAAAAATAGCTAAGATTACAAAAACTTAAAAAAACTAACATTACAGAGAATAACAAATGAAATTATCCAAAATAAAAAAAGTTATTCCTAATCTAATGCCTCCTTAAAAACAAAGAAGCCACCCCAAAATACCTCCCCCCCATCTAAAAATAAACTACTAATAGCCCTTAAAAGGGCATTTTGTAGGGCATTGCCCTAAAGATATCAGCTCTTTTTCAAAATAAAATACAAAGTCCCCCCTAAAATTACAACCCCCCCACCCAACCCCCAAAATAAAAAATAAACACCTAACTAAAAAAAAACTACTCTTAGGATAATTTCGTTTATGACAATTCTTCAGCTACTAAATTAATATAAACCTGTACATGTCCATAAACAATTATCAGTTTGTCAATCAAATTAATACATTATACTTGTAATTTCTGGTGTATAGTTAAAGGGACAGTCAACACCAGAATTTTTGTTGTTTAAAAAGAAAGATAATCCCTTTATCACCCATTCCCAGAGTTTGCATAACCAACACCGTTATAGAAATACACTTTTTAACTCTGTGATTACCTTGTATCAAAGCCTCTGCAAACTGCCCCCTTATTTCAGTTCTTTTGACAGACTTGCATTTTATCCAATCAGTGCTCACTCCAGGGTAACTTTATGTGCATGAGCTCAATGTTATCCATATGAAACACATGAACTAATGCCCTCTAGTGGTCAAAATGCATTCAGACTAGAGGCAGTCTTTAAGGTCTAAGAAATTAGCATATGCACCTCCTAGGTTTAGCTTTCAACTAAGAATACGAAGAGAACAAAGCAAAATTGGTGCTAAAAGTAAATTGGAAAGTTGTTTAAAATTATATTCCCTATTTAAATCATGAAGAAAAAATTTGGACTTGACTGTCCCTTTAAGTAATAAATAGGGTAGGGGAAGTGGACTGCTTTGCCTTAAAATTACTGGGCCTATTTTTGGTCTCAGTTCGGCCCTGGGGAGATGCACTATATTTTTGTGAGCACAATAACAGCTTATTAAAAAAAAATAGATATTTCCACAATGTGCTGGAAATGCTTTGTGAGATTATAATAACACTATTTATTTTTCCTTTTTAAATAACATATATACACGTTACAAACAGACACGCAAAGGCAACTAAAGTTTCTTGCGGGCTGGTAAGTTTTGTCATTTACTCACCCGATGGGCGAGAGGAGTTTTTGAGTAATAATAAGCTCTGGTACTTAAAGGGACACTGAACCCAATTTTTTTCTTTTGTAATTCAGATAGAGCATGCAATTTTAAGCAACTTTCTAATTTACTCCTATTTTCAAATGTTCTTAATTCTCTTGGTATTTTTATTTGAAAAGCAAGAATGTAAGTTTAGATGCCGGCCCATTTTTGATGAACAAACTGGGTTGTTATTGCTGATTGGTGGATACATTCATTCACCAATAAACAAGTGCTGTCCGGGGTTCTGGACTTTCTTTTTCAAATAAAGATAGCAAGAGAACGAAGAAAATGTGATAATAGGAGTAAATTAGAAAGTTGCTTAAAATTGCATGCTCTTTCTGAATCACAAAAGAAAAAAATTGGGTTCAGTGTCCCTTTAACATAATTTCCTAGTGGTACCATATAGGCTTTTAGTCTCGCCCTTCTCTGGGAAGATTCCTCCTTTCTCATATAAAGGCCAGAGCTTTCTTGGCATGTGTAACAGACCTAGAAGCCATGGGAATGATTACTCCGGTGTCCTTGTGGGAACAGATTCAGGCCTTTTTCATTGTTCCAAAGAATGAAGGTACTTAAATTCCAATCATAGATATCAAAACTGAGCAAATTTCTGATGCCTCATGTGATTGGCTCACCCATTTTCATTACTATTTCTTCAACAAAGGATATCTGAAGAATTCAGCAAATTCAATCATAGAAGTAACTTGGAAACTTTAAAATGGAGACATTTTGCACTATATTACCTTTAGTTCAGGAGGGTCAATTTATGTCTACCATAGACTTGAAAGATGCCTGTATGCATATCCCTATATGCAGGGATCATATAAAATACTTAAAGGGACATAAAACCCAATTTTTTCTTTCATAATTTAGAAAGAGCATGACATTTTAAATGACTTTCCACTTGACTTCTATTATCTAATTTGCTTAATTCTCTTGATACCCTTTGTTGAAAAGCATATCTAAAAATGCTCAGTAGCTGCTGATTGGAGGTTGCATATAGATGCCTCATGTGATTGGCTCACCCATTTTCATTACTATTTCTTCAACAAAGGATATCTGAAGAATTCAGCAAATTCAATCGTAGAAGTAACTTGGAACGTTGTTTAAAATCGTATTCTCTATCTGAATCCTGAAAGAAAATGTTTGGGTTTCATGTCTCTTTAAGATTTACCTTTCTTAAAAGGCATTACCATTGTGTTCTGCTCCCTTTGGTCTTACACCAGCACCAAGAATCTTCTCAAAGTTTCTCAGGGATGTTTTGTCCATAGTGAGAGCTCAGGGCTCAGCAATAGCATCTTACCTAGACTACATTCTGGTACAAGCTGCTTCTTTCAGATGACTCAGACACAGGGATAGGCACGGACCAAGGCTGTGGCAGACATTTTCCAAAGTACAGAAGTTAGTAAAGGACACCAAGGTACATTTCAAATTAAAAACATCAAAAAACACACAGAGAGGGTAGTGGATACATGGGGGAGTAGCCATCCAGCAGAAGTGGTAGGGACAGTGAAGTAGTTTAAACATGCATGGGATAGGCATACGGTTATGCTAGATATAAGATAAGGCCAGGAACTAATAAAAGTATTCAGAAAATTGGGCAGACTAGATAGGCCGAATGGTTCCCATCTGCCGACGTATTCTATGTTTCTTTTTTTTTTCTGAGGTAAAATTTGGCATACAAACAGGATATGTAAAACATTCCACAAGTGCTGTCTCAATAACACAGTATAAGAGTCATCATACAGTTGAGAGGCTACAAGTTTCATCCGTAAAATCAACTAACAAAACAACAAGGTAACTAATGTTGAAACAAGTTTTGTAACGGCACAATATAGTCGTGCCCATAATGGTTTACGCCTCCCCTCTTATTTAAAGGGCCACTCTTGGACCCCTGGCTGAGTGAGAGTTTACCATAATAGGGGGCTACCTGCTATATAAGGGAGCACTCATGGATCTTATTTCGTTTACCTCAGATTTTTAAAATTAGTAGTTTCATTGTTAGGGATTATATCATAAGAAAAACATGCAAACAGAACCAGGCTTGATCCCTTCTAACTGTCATTAAAGACAATTTATCTATGGGAAAATGCTGTAATATTATACTAAGAGATATATTCATAAAGAAGGTAGTGAAGATGCGGTACAAGTAACAGAGAGACCGCGCGGTTAACTCTCCTAAACAAGGAGATATATTAAGTGGGGGGGGGGGGAGGAGGTGGTAACTTGGGTATAGTGAGTTTAATAAATCAGGCTGCGCTCTTATAATATAGAGTAAACATGCCTCAGGATAGCTCAGCTTCCCAGATATGTAAAGAGAAGTATATATAGGTTAACAGTAAATGCATAACAAAGGACTAACGCATATTGGGACAATGTCACACCCAAAAAATCAAGGGAGAAAGATCTAACTGTATAGGTCTGACATACCTTAGAAAGCTTAGCTCTGGAACTATGATGAGGGAGACTGTATAGATAGCAGAACCAGCCTGCGTGAACAATATGTTAAGTACATAGTTAAAGGATTGAGCATAATGATATGTAGCTTTACTCATGAGCAAGCACCTAGAACTATCATAGAAGGGCATATGTACATATCTACTACATTGAATAGATATGCAGCAATATCATGACGTATATTATCAACTTTCATACAGAATGCTATAACCTAATATTCCATACAGTTGATTGAATAAATAAGTACGTGCCTTATTTTAATCTGAGTTTTCCTCTGATGTCTACTTTATATATTGTAGCTTGTCTAGAATAAATGAATACTGATGCAGGCTACTGATTTTAACAAAAAAAAATAGCCATGCCTTAACCATAATGAATGTGGCCTAAATAGAAGCTTAGTGTTAACTTTAACTAAACATCATGGAGTAGTACATTTATAACCCTGTAGGGAGAAATCCCAAAAGTTAAGCACATGTACAGTGCAGTGAGTGCCCTTAAATCTCTTGAGCATGGAACAGAACTGAATAATCATACAGACCAAAGGCTCAATGGGTTAAAACTGCAAAAGAAATAACAAAGAACATTTGATGAACACAAAAGACACAGTCAGTTTTTATCACTAGCATTCAGAGGTATGCTTGCTCAAACCTAGGGGTTACTTATGGGAATAGTAGAAATCTATATGTGGATAACCCCTATAGGCAAATTGCACATAAACATCATCTCTCCAGAGCTTTAAATGTCATTAATGTAATGATATTCCATGAGCATGTAATTACTTGGCATAGCCCTAAAGAGTATAATCATACCAGAGACCTATATATGGGATTACAGTCCTCTTTGTGATTAACCCTTCACATAATAATTGATGAGTAATAACAGACTTGCATTAATTATCTCAGGTATAAGTCCATATACTCAGCTGAGCTATATATTGCAACAGAGCTAGATAGAATGACTATTACAAAATCTTTAGAGAGTATATACTCCTGTGCTGTATGCACTGTAAGTTAGGGTAATGTGGTGACTTAGTAGCCTGTATGCGATACCGGTTCACAGGTAAATGACAGCCCCAAACAGAGTCAAACTGTCATCAGCACTGTAGTGAGAAAAGAGAAGAAAGGCTCCCACTACCCAATACCGTGCCTGAAGTCAGCCTGTCCAAAGGGTGGTAAGTAGTAACAATGCATCAGGTGCCGAAAAGACAAGGGACCAAACTCACTCAAGCCCTGCATCACAAAATGACCGTCATCAAGGGAGACCACGTGAGCAAGGCCCATCACCTCTGGATAATTCTCTCCTCTGTAAGCCTGACCATAGCGGTGACTGGGACCAGAGCGCTGGGTGGGTGGCGACAAAAGCATCGGGGCACAGAAAAGAGCATGTAAGTTCGTTGACTTTGTAGCGCGATATGCGCTGTATACCTCAGGGGTCTTGTGACTGTTGTCATATTTCTTGGGAGAAATCTCTTGCGGCTTGCTCTCCGCTTGTCTGTGTCGCAGAGCCAATTCAAGCGCTATGTGTGCGGGCGCACTAACAGGAGGAGTAGCCTCTGGGGATGGTGTATGTCCAGCCGTGGGGGTCTTGTCTTTGGCAGCATTCTGGAACAGGTGATCCGCGGCATACTCACACTCCACCGCTAAACTATTGTGATGAGGGGATAGAGGACGCCGGGGCCCCAAAGCCCTCTGGTGTAGTCGTGTGGTTGGGTAAGTGAGCTGCATGGTCCTTAGGAGTGCCTTCGATCCGCTCGGATGTTGAAATGGATAGTTGTTCAAATACACCGTAACACCCGTCCAGAAAGGTGTATATATCGCTCATAATTTGCTCCGCAGTTTGCATAATTGAAGTAAGCGGAGGGCGCTTGGCTTAGGGATAATGTTGGGCCCAAGATGGACGATTTCAGAGCCGCCACAATAGAAGTGCTAAAATCGCAAAATTTTGTCAGTTTTGTGGAGCTCCCAGTAGAATTAGGTTCACAAGGCGCTTATGATGGTCAGTATTATAGAAGGATCCAATTTTTAAGCTAGAATAGTCCTTAAAATTGTATTATATACATGTTATAGCAGGAGCAGTTGAAATATGCGACTGAATTGCTTCATAGTTGGCTCCGCCCCCCCCTATGTTTCTATATGTCAGGAGAGCGACACTTTGCTGTCAAATGGGCTGCACGTTGGACGCCCCTGGTCTAGTTCCACAAATACAAATAAGTCATCTATTCAAACAAGTTTAAAATAACATTTATATAAAGACTGCTTGTGGTATTACCTTTTATTTTTTTTGGTTATATTGAGAGCCTGCAACTCCTGACTAAACCCACCCACCTTGATGTTTAATTGTATGATCATCATGGTTGGCTACTTACTTAGTTACATAAGGTTTGTCAGAGTAGGCAGCGGTCTTCTACACACAGATACCAGCACCACGCTGCCGCACAGATCAAGGAATTGGGATGGGTCACGACTCACAGTTAGTTGACTGCAGGCAGCTTGCGTCTTCCCTCACTTTCCCGCTACTAAGCGTGTACGGACACCTTGCCTATCCCTGCTCAGGCACATACAAACCGTTTCTTCAGTGCTTTCGTTCCCATGGTTGGAAAATCAACCTGCTAAAAAACTCTCTACTGCTACATACCAGAGTTGCCTTTCTGTGCTTCATCATAAACTCTGTAACAATGAGAGTTTCTCTCACAGATGCTTGGAAACTCAAGCTCTCTTCATAAAACTCTTCTTTCTTCACTGCTTCGAAGCATGGAAGTAGTTGTTAGCAGCTACAGATGTCGTTCCTTTTGCCAGATTCCACTTACGTTCTTTGCTACTTCAAATGTTGCGGTAGTTTGTGCTTGCATTTGAGCGTTAAAATCACTAGAAGTATTTTTTCACTCTAAGATTCGTGGTCATTTTATCAGTTAAAACTAAAAAAGTTTGCACTCTCGCGAACACAAAATCGCATTCCTCCATAGGTTTCAATGGAGCCAAAAAAGTTGAAAAAAAACCTAAGACCTATAAGTAGCGCGAACACGATCAGGGTTATTTAAAAGCCCAACATAAGAAGATATTATTGCACATTTCATAATCCAGTGTTCTGCACATAGCAGAATATATTCGATTTGTTCTTAGAAGAGATATTTGAATATATCTGATGGATTTTTTGCACAAATATATATTTATACCTATATATATATATATATATATATATATATATATATATATATACAGTATATATATATATATATATATATATATATACACACACATAATTATATATAGGTATAGATATGTACAGATATATGTATGAATGTCTATTTTAAAATACATATAACTTATTCTGCTTTGTGCAAAACATTGGAATTTATAATATTTACATAAGGGTCAAATCGCCATGACTTCATTCCCACCTTACCCAATAAAGACACAGAAACGTATTTGGAGGTATAAGACCGTGAAGCAAGGTCGCGTTTATTAAAACAAAACCAGGCAAATTCTAAACTTATTTAACTTGTGAAGCTTAAGGCTTATATCAATAGGTGGTGGCATCTGAGACTAATCTATATCCTATTCCTAACAATCACTTAGTATCTACAGCAAGCGTAGTGAGGTCACCGGCCCGGATTAGTTGTCGCAATGCTCCTGCCAAGCATTGCCCTTCAGGGGCTGGCATCATCCACAAGGGGTTTCTAGGTCAGCAGGCCCGCGGGGAGAGGCGTTACAAGCTGTGACTTGCAACATCGTGCACCTCCCATTAGCTCAACCACACCCTTGCGGAAACCATAAAAATTATTCGTCCGGGACCCCGCCACGCCAGCTGGTGACTTCTACCTTCACTCCAGAAATAGCTCCAAACCCATTAAGGTCATCATCAGATGTAAGACGCACAACAAACATCTTTGATGTGAAGCCAAAAAATTGTTAGCACTTTGGACTTACGATCAGCTAGCCTGACTAGGCATGCCCCCGCCAAAGTCCTACAACCACCCTAATGGCAGCCGTTCCCTCAGTGCCGCCCCTTGCCCTGAAAAACAAATAATTCAACATGTTAACAACAAGGGAGGGATGGGCGGGGAAAAAAACTTTCTCCAGCAGTTGCAGACAAGAAAGAGGAAGTGTTCCAGTATCCATGCAATTTTATAACAGGTAAGAGTCCCCACCCCACATATTGCAACAAATGTTGCAAACTCACACACTGCACAGCTTCACATTTCAGTCAGGCAGCATAACCCTTAAGACGTTACATGCACAAATATGCCTTCCACTACCAGTAAATACACAGTATAACACTTAAATATGAATATTGCACAAATATGATTTTTAATGTTCGCATCTACTTGACTGCAAAGGGCTCCAGTGCAATTATATATATGTCTATATATGTATACACTTGTATTTATGTATAAATACATAAATACACATATAAATACATATGTTCACACATATAAACATACATATATATAAACAGTATATATACGTGCATATACATATTTAGACATCTATATGTATGTATCTCTATGTTAAAATCCTGAGACCTTATATCTTTAAGGCCTTACAACTTTTTTTATGCAATTTAAAAACAATTGTATAAGATAGTGTTATTATGAGTGTAATTGTACTTTTAAATGTATTTTTGATGTGTTTTGTGCAACATTTTTGTTGAGCATAACAGTTAACTAGAGCTCTGAGGTAACGGTAATCATTGTAACGTAAATCGTGATTGCGCTCTCGCGTTCGCATTTACTTTCAACTTTTAATACGAAAAAACACAGACTGTACACAGATAGCTACAAGAGCCAAACAGGTACGCCGGAGAACAGTTCATTGCAAACATAGCTTGTTCGCGTTCGCCGCTGCGGGCGAACATATGCAATGTTCGATCCACCCCCTATGTGTCATCATTGAGGAAACTTTGACCCTGTATGTCACAGCCTTCTGACACATTTGAGCCAATCAGCAGCAGACACTCCCTCACAGACCCTCCCAGCTCCTTGGCAGCAGCCATTTTAGACTCATTACGATCTTGCTTTCTTAGTGAGAGGAGCTTTTAGTGTTGCTGCTGCTGACATAGTAGGGAAATAGATAGCTAGGCTAGTGTATTTAGTGTCCACCACAGTCCTGAAGGACTCATCTCATCTCTGCTGCAAGGACAGCACCCCAAAAAGCCCTTTTTAGGGCGATAACTTCAGTCGTTTTTTTTTTTTTTTCTTTGTATTCTTATTTGCATTTGCCTGGCTTTCAGCCTGTGTGTGAGGCTCACAGCATATACTGTGATTAGTGCCACCACTGATATCTGCCTAACATTAGTTTAAATTTAACCAACAAAACTTTGAAATTATTTTGCTAGTGTAATCTAATTTCATTTTCTATCAGGCCTGTGTCTCTCAGGCTCACACAGCATATACTGTGATTCATTGCTCTGTGCCAGCCACCACTCATATCTGCTTAACATTATTTTCAATTAAAAAAAAAAACTTTTAAATCATTTGGCTAGTGTAATCTGATTTCATTTTCTATCAGGCCTGTGTGTTTCTGACTTACAGAGCATACTGTGGTTAATTGCTGCCCTACCTAGCAGCCACAACTCATATCTGCTTAACATTTTTTTCAATATAAAAAAAAAAACTTTAAATCATTTTGCTAGTGTAATCTAATTTTATTTTCTATCAGGCCTGTGTGTTTCTGACTTACACAGCAAGCATACTGTGGTTAATTGCTGCCCTACCTAGCAGCCACGACTCATATCTGCTTAACATTATTTTAAATTTTTCAAAAAAAAGTTTAAATCATTTTGCTAGTGTAATCTAATTTCATTTTCTATCAGGCCTGTGTGTTTCTGACTTACAGACCATACTGTGGTTAATTGCTGCCCTACCTAGCAGCCAGCCACCACTCATATCTGCTTAACATTATTTTAAAGTTAAAAAAAACACTTTTAAATCATTTTGCTAGTGTAATCTAATTTCATTTTCTATCAGGCCTGTGTGTTTCTGACTTACAGAGCATACTGTGGTTAATTGCTGCCCTACCTAGCAGCCACGACTCATATCTGCTTAACATTATTTTAAATTTTTCAAAAAAAAACGTTTAAATCATTTTTCCAGTGTTATCTAATTTCATTTACTTTCAGGCCTGTGTGTTTCTGGCTTACTCAGCATACTGTGGTTAATTGCTGTCCTAGCAGCAGCCAGCCACCACTCATATCTGCTTAACATTATTTTAAAGTTAAAAAAAAACTTTTAAATCATTTTGCTAGTGTAATCTAATTTCATTTTCTATCAGGCCTGTGTGTTTCTGACTTACAGAGCATACTGTGGCTAATTGCTGCCCTACCTAGCAGCCACGACTCATATCTGCTTAACATTTTTTTAATTTTAAAAAAAAAAAAAACTTTAAATCATTTTGCTAGTGTAATCTAATTTTATTTTCTATCAGGCCTGTGTGTTTCTGACTTACAGAGCATACTGTGGTTAATTGCTGCCCTACCTAGCAACCAGCCACCACTCATATCTGCTTAACATTATTTTAAATTTAAAATAAAAACTTTTAAATCATTTTGCTAGTGTAATCTAATTTCATTTTATATCAGGCCTGTGTGTTTCTGACTTACACAGCAAGCACACTGTGGTTTATTGCTGCCCCACCTAGCAGCCACGACTCATATCTGCTTAACATTATTTTAATTTTTTTTAAAAAAACGTTTAAATCATTTTGCTAGTGTAATCTAATTTCATTTTCTATCAGGCGTGTGTGTTTCTGGCTTACTCAGCATACTGTGGTTAATTGCTGCCCTAGCAGCCACGACTCATGTCTGCTTAACATTATTTTAAATTTAAAAAAAAAAAATTAAATCATTTTGCTAGTGTAATCTAATTTCATTTCCATCAGGCCTGTGTGTTTCTGGCCCACATCATATAGTGTGATTAATAGCTCTTCTAGTGTTATTTAATTTTAGTTGCCAGGCCAGCCTGGCTGACATTAGTGCCAGACTGTGTGTCAGGCTGCCAGCATATATTGTGCCTACTTCCATCCTCAGTGCCAGTCCACCACTCCTATCTGGTGTAACATTATTTTAAATTTTGTAAAAAAAACTTTTACATCAGTCTTCTAGTGTTATTTAATTTTAGTTTACAGGCCAGCCTGCCACCACTAGTGCCAGCCTGTGTGTTACTCCTATCTGTTGTAACATTTTTGTAACTTTTTAAAAACAAACTGTTACATCAGTCTGCTATTGTTATTTAATTGCAGTTGCCTGTCTGCCAGCGTGTGTGCCAGGCCCACTTTCCAACTAGTGCCACGAATCATATTTGTTATAACAGTAGTGTAAATATTAAAAATTAAATCTTTTTTGACTGTGAAAGATCAGCCTGCTAGTGCAATAGAATTGCAGTTGCCTGCCTGCCTGCCAGCATGTGTGCCAGGCCCACTTGCCAACTAGTGCCACAATCATATTTGTTATAACAGTAGTGTAAATATTAAAAATAATTATTTTTTGACTGTGAAAGATCAGTCTGCTAGTGTAATCTAATTGCAGTTGCCTGCCTGCCAGCGTGTGTGCCAGGCCCACTTGCTGCCAACTATTGCCACCAATCATATTTGTTATAACTGTATTGAAAATATTTTAAATCATAACTTTTTTGACTGTGAATTATCAGTCTCCTAGTGCCATTGAATTGCAGTTGCCTGCCTGCCTGCCAGCGTGTGTGCCAGGCCCACTTGCCAACTAGTTACACCAATCATATTAGTTCTAACAGTATTGTAAATATTTAAAATAAAAAATTCTTAGACTGTGAATCATCAGTCTGCTAGTGCCATTGAATTGCAGTTTCCTGCCTGCCAGCGTTTGTGCCAGGCCCACTAGCCAACTAGTGCCACCAATCATATTTGTTGTAACAGTATTGAAAATATTTTAAATCATAACTTTTTTGACTGTGAATCATCAGTCTCCTAGTGCCATTGAATTGCAGTTGCCTGCCTGTCAGCGTGTGTGCCAGGCCCACTTGCCGTTCCAACTAGTGCCACCAATCATATTTGTTCTAACAGTATTGTCAATTTTTAAAAAAAAATTTTTTTGGGACTGTGAAGCATCACTCAGCTAGTGTAATCTAATTGCAGTTGCCTTCCTCCCAGCGTGTGTGCCAGCCATGCCCACTTGCCAACTAGTGCCACCAATCATATTTGTTGTCACAGTACTTTTAATATTTAAAAAAATAAACATTTTTGACTTTGAAACATCAGTCTTTTTTTTGTTGTCAGGCTCACAGCGTATACTGTTCCCACTTGCCCAGTGCCACCACTCATAATTTGCTTAATAGTATTGTAAGTGTACATTTTTAAAAAAATGACAGGCAGAGGCAGGCCACCCCGCAGGTGCCGTTGTGGTCGTGGTGCTGTGATTCCTTTAGACCCTACAAATATGCACATTGTTCAGACGCCCGGTGCCAGGGGGGACGCGAAAAGTTCTGAGGAGGACCTAGTTGAATGGCTAACACAGGACACCCAATCTTCTACAGCTTCCGCTCCTAGTCCTCCTAACCTTGACGCACCATCTACGTCCAGCTGTGCTTTGGGCACCTCTCAAGTGACCAGTGCCACTCGCCCGCCTGACGCCACCACCAACACTAGCACCACAGCTGCTTTACTTGATCTGTCACAGGAGTTATTGACACATCAGTTGGAAGAAATGAGTGATGCGCAACCATCATTGACAGAGGATGTAGATAACAGTGATATGTCTCAGTCAGGCAGCATTACAGACATGGAGGTATGGTGTGATGATGATGATGATGATGATGATGATGATGATTTTGTACCCGCTGCTGCTTCCTTTCTTGATGTGTCAGATACAAGTGAAGCGGTTGATGATGATGTGTCGGTGGATGTCACGTGGGTGCCTGCTAGAAGAGAATAGAAGAGAAGAAGAAGAGGGGAAAGTTTAGATGGGGAGATAGAGAGGAGGAGGAGGAGACGAGTTGGAAGCAGGGGGAGGTCATCGCAAGGAGCTAGTGGCACAGTCAGACAGCATGCATCAGCAAGAAAAACAGTACCCGGGGTCAGCCAGACAGCACGCCGATGACCATCAACGCATGCTGTTGCCACCACCAGAATGCCGTCATCGCAGAGCTCAGCAGTGTGGCATTTTTTTGGTGTGTCTGCCTCTGACAACAGTGATGCCATTTGCAACCTGTGCCAAAAGAAACTGAGTCGTGGGAAGTCCAACACCCACCTAGGTACAACTGCTTTGCGAAGGCACATGGTCTCACATCACAAACGCTGATGGGAAGAACACATGAGTAGAAGCAGCACACAAACTCAAAGCTGCCCTCCTCCTCCTGCTCCAGCATCTTCAGCCACGTCAACCACTGCTGTCCTCCTTGCCCCCTCTCAACCATCCTCCACTGAGTCTCTCTTACGTAGCAGTTCCTGGTCATCTGCCCACAGTCAGGTGTCTGTCAAGGACATGTTTGAGCGTAAGAAGCCAATTTCTCAAAGTCACCCCCTTGCCCGGCGTCTGACAGCTGGCTTGT
Source organism: Bombina bombina (assembly GCF_027579735.1). Taxonomy (NCBI): domain Eukaryota; kingdom Metazoa; phylum Chordata; class Amphibia; order Anura; family Bombinatoridae; genus Bombina; species Bombina bombina. Next base: position 223,978,355 of record NC_069502.1, read on the forward strand.
CTGAACTCTTAGCCCGCCAGCCTTTACCATACAAGCTAGTGGAGTCTGAGGCTTTCAAAAAAATTGTATCTATTGGGACACCGCAGTGGAAGGTACCTGGCAGAAATTTCTTTTCACAAAAGGCAATCCCAAACCTGTACTCTATTGTGCGAAAGGAAGTAATGGCATGTCTGGCACACAGCGTTTGGGCAAGGGTCCATATGACCACGGATAGCTGGTCTGCAAAGCATGGTCAGGGCAGGTATATCACCTACACTGCGCATTGGGTAAACCTGCTGACGTCTGACAAGCATGGAATACGTGGCTCTGCAGAAGAGTTGGTGACACCGCCCCGACTTGCAGGCAGGCCTGCTGCTACCTCCTCTACTCCTCCTACTCCATCCTCTTCCATAACCTCTTCCTCGGCTGAGTCCTCTTCTGCTTCTGCATCTTGCTCCACATCAATGGCACCCCCCCCCAGCTCCCCAGGTACTATTCAACATCCCGGATACGGCAGTGTCACGCCGTCTTGGGGTTGACTTGCCTGAAAGTGGAGAGTCACACCACACCAGCACTCCTGACCGCCCTGAACACACAGGTGGATCAGTGGCTGACTCAACACCAACTGGAGATTGGCAAGGTTGTTTCTGACAATGGAAGTAATTTGGTGGCAGCATTGAAATTGGGCAAGCATGGCACATGTGTGTAATCTGATTGTACAACGCTTTGTGCATAAGTACCCAGGTTTACAGGACGTCCTGAAGCAGGCCAGGAAGGTGTGTGGCCATTTCAGGCGTTACTACACGGCCATGGCGCACTTGTCCGATATCCAGCGTCGAAACAACCTGCCAGTGAGGCGCTTGATTTGCGACAGCCCGACACGGTGGAATTCAACACTCCTAATGTTCGACCACCTGCTCCAACAAGAAAAAGCTGTTAATGATTATTTGTATGACCGGGGTGCTAGGACAGCCTCTGGGGAGCTGGGGATTTTTTTTGCCAAATTACTGGACGCTGATGCGCAATGCCTGTAGGCTCATGCGTCCTTTTGAGGAGGTGACAAACCTTGTCAGTCGCACCGAAGGCACCATCAGCGACATCATACCATTTGTTTTCTTCCTGGAGCGTGCCCTGCGAAGAGTGCTGGATCAGGCCGTAGATGAGCGTGAAGAGGAAGAGTTGTGGTGTCCATCACCACCAGAAACAGCCTTATCAGCATCGCTTGCTGGACCTGCGGCAACGCAGGAAGAGGATTGTGAGAAAGAGGAGTCAGAGGAGGAATGTTGCTTTGAGGAGGAGGAGGAAGACCAAGCACAACAGGCATCCCAGGGTGCTCGTTGTTGTCACCTCTCTTGTACCCGTGGTGTTGTACGTGGCTGGGGGGAAGAAGATACCCTCAGTGACATCAGTGAGGACGAGGAATGGGACATGATTAGCTCGGCATCCAACCTTTTGCAAATGGGGTCTTTCATGCTTTCGTGCCTGTTGAGGGACCCTCGTATAAAAAAGCTGAAGGAGAACAACCTGTACTGGGTGTCTACGCTACTATACCCTCGGTATAAGCATAAAGTGCCTGAAATGTTACCAAATTCCCGCAAGTCGGAAAGGATGGAGCATTTTAAAAATAAATTAAAAACTATGCTTTACACAGCGTATAAGGGTGATGTCACAGCACAACGGGAATCTAACAGGGGAAGAGAAGAAAGTAATCCTCCTCCTCCTCCCACGACCACGGCAGCAAGGACAGGATGCTTTCCTGACATCTTGTTGATGGAGGACATGCAGACCTTTTTAACTCCTATGCATCGCCAGAGCCTTTCGGGATCCAGCCTCAGAGAAAGACTCAACCGACAGGTAGCAGACTACCAAGCATTAACTGCGGATCTCGACACTCTGAGGAGCGATGGACCCCTTGACTACTGGGTGTGCAGGCTTGACCTGTGGCCTGAGCTATCCCAATTTGCAATTGAATTTCTGGCCTGCCCCGCTTCAAGTGTCCTGTCCGAAAGGACCTTCAGTGCAGCAGGAGGTTTTGTCACTGAGAAGAGAAGTCGCCTAGGTCAAAAAAGTCTTGACTATCTCACCTTTATTAAAATGAATGAGGGATGGATCCCGAAGGGACTGACATTGGGCTATACATTTGAGTAAAAAAGGCCTGATGATGAGATGAGCTGCCTTGTGCTACAAATGGTACACACGCTGGCTTTTTTTTTTCTTATAATGCAGGATGACTTGCATGACTTATCCGCCAACAACTAGTGTTCAAGCTGCAAGGTTTTAGGGCAATTTCTAACTGTTTTACAAACATCAATTTTTCTAGCCGCTGCTACAGCAGCGGCTGCAACAATACCGAATTTTTCAGGCATTTGTACATGCCTAATTTTTCTGGACTCTGCTGCTGCACTGTGGCTACAAAACTCAAAGCAAAAAAAAACGCACATAACAGTGATTAAACTGTTAAGAATAGTACTACTTAACACACCACTCATATCTGGTGGCACAGTAGATTGCATGCGCAGTGCCCCAAATTTGAAGTAGGAGGACCGACCAAGCATCTTTTTCCATCTCTTGGTTCCTCTAAATTATCTCCGGGTTCCATCTATGCCATACCTGTACTCTATTATGCAAAAGGATGCCATATGTGGTGTTTCATGCTGTTGTGCCTGTTGAGGGTCGTGGCCCATCGTATAAAAAGGCTGAAGGAGAATGACCTGTACTGGGTGTCGAAGCACGTTTTTTGATCAATATTCCCGGTTCCTCTAAATTATCTCCGGGTTCCTCAAATCAATGCCATACCTGTACTCAATTGTGCAAAAGGGTGGCATATGTGGTGTTTCATGCTGTTGTGCCTGTTGAGGGTTGTGGCCCATCGTATGAAAAGGCTGAAGGAGAACGACCAGTACTGGGTGTCCAAGCAGGTTTTTTGATCAATATTCCCGGTTCCTCTAAATTATCTCCGGGTTCCTCAAATCAATGCCATATCTGTAATCTATTGTTCAAAAGGATGGCATATGTGGTGTTTCCTGCTGTTGTTTCTGTTGAGGGTCTGGGACCCTCGTCTAAAAAGGCTGAAGGAGAACAAAGTGTACTGGTTGTCCAAGCATCTTTTTCCATCTCCCGGTTCCTAAAAATTATCTCCGGGTTTCTGAAATGGATGCCATACCTGTACTCTATTGTGCAAAAGGATGGCATATGTGGTGTTTCCTGCTGTTTTTTCTGTTGAGGGTCCTGGACCTTCTTATAAAATGGCTGAAGGAGAACGACCTGTACTGTACTGGGTGTCCAAGCATGGTTTTTTGTTCAATTTCCCGGTTCCTAAAAATTATCTCCGGGTTTCTAAAAACAATGCCATACCTGTACTCTATTGTACTAAAGGATGGCATTTGTGCTCTTTCCTGCTGTTGTTTCTGTTGAGGGTCCTGGACCCTCTTATAAAAAGGCTGAAGGAGAACGACGTGTACTGGGTGTCCAATCATTTTTTTTGTTCAATTTCCCGGTTCCTAAAAATTATCTCTGGGTTTCTAAAATCAATTCCATACCTGTACTCTATTGTTCTAAAGGATGGCATATGTGGTGTTTACTGCTGTTGTTTCTGTTGAGGGTCCTGGACTCTCTTATAAAAAGGCTGAAGGAGAACAAAGTGTACTTGGTGTCCAATCATTTTTTTTGTTCAATTTCCCGGTTCCTAAAAATTATCTCTGGGTTTCTAAAATCAATGCCTTACCTGTACTCTATTGTTCAAAAGGATGGCATATGTCCTCTTTCCTGCTGTTGTTTCTGTTGAGGGTCCTGGACCCTCTTATAAAAAGGCTGAAGGAGAACGAAGTGTACTGGGTGTCCAATCATTTTTTTTTGTTCAATTTCCCGGTTCCTAAAAATTATCTCTGGGTTTCTAAAATCAATGCCATACCTGTACTCTATTGTTCAAAAGGATGGCATATGTGGTGTTTCCTGCTGTTGTTTCTGTTGAGGGTCCTGGACCCTCTTATAAAAAGGCTGAAGGAGAACGACGTGTACTGGGTGTCCAATCATTTTTTTTGTTCAATTTCCCGGTTCCTAAAAATTATCTCCGGGTTTCTAAAATCAATGCCTTACCTGTACTCTATTGTTCTAAAGGATAGCATATGTGGTGTTTCCTGCTGTTGTTTCTGTTGAGGGTCCTGGACCCTCTTATAAAAAGGCTGAAGGAGAACGACGTGTACTGGGTGTCCAATTATTTTTTTTGTTCAATTTCCCGGTTCCTAAAAATTATCTCCGGGTTTCTAAAATCAATCCCATATCTGTACTCTATTGTTCTAAAGGATGGCATATGTGGTGTTTCCTGCTGTTGTTTCTGTTGAGGGTCCTGGACCCTCTTATAAAAAGACTGAAGGAGAACGAAGTGTACTGGGTGTCACTGTCCAATCATTTTTTTTGTTCAATTTCCCGGTTCCTAAAAATTATCTCCGTGTTCCTAAAATCAATGCCGTACCTGTACTCTATTGTGCAAAAGGATGGCATATCTGGTGTTTCATGCTGTTGTGGCTGTTGAGGGTCGTGGGCCATCGTATAAAACGGCTGAAGGAGAACGACCTGTACTGCCTTGCTGCTCCTTTTAGGCAGGCCAGCTCTTTGCATACATGCCCACAGACTCTGTAACGGATGCCTCTTTTAGGGAGAGGTGCAGCCATAATGCAGGGTCAGAACCTCTGTCTGCAACTGGTATACTTGATTGCGCAAAAGGAAGTAACCTTACCATGGTTCCCTGACCGCACGTCTTGTTGTTATATTTTGGTGAGGGTAATCATGATGGCCATGTAGACCTCCCCCGAGAGGTTTGGAAGTAACAGGGATGAAAGTGCTAAGAATAGTACTACTTTACACAACCGAGTTAGCCATGGGTCCCAGTCCCAGACCGCATGTCTTGTTGTTTTGTTTGGTGCGGCTAATCATGCAGGTCATATAGACCTCCCACCATTAGGGGTTGTAACAGGTATTAAACTAATAAGAACAGTACTACTTAACACAACCTAGTTACCATGGGTCCCAGATCACATGTTTTATTATTATATTTTGTAAGGGTAATCATGCAGGCCATATAGACCTCCCCGATAGGGTGAGTAACAGGTATTAAAATGCTAAGAACAGTACTACTTAACACAACCTTACCATGAGTACCAGAGCATATGTTTTATTATTATATTTTGTAAGGGTAATCATGCAGGCCATATAGACCTCCCCCGATAGGGTGAGTAACAGGTATTAAAATGCTAAGAACAGTACTACGTAACACAACCTTACCATGGGTCCCAGAGCATATGTTTTATTATTATATTTTGTAAGAGTAATCATGCAGGCCATATAGACCTCCCCCGATAGGGGGAGTAACAGGGATTAAAGTGCTAAGAATAGTACTACTTAACACAACCTAGTTACCATGGGTCCCAGACCGCATGTTTTATTATTATACTTTGTCAGGGTAATCATGCAGGCCATATAGACCTCCCCCGATAGGGGGAGTAACAGGGATTAAAGTGCTAAGAATAGTACTACTTAACACAACCTAGTTACCATGGGTCCCAGACCGCATGTTTAATTATTATACTTTGTCAGGGTAATTATATATCTAACAAATCTATCTATTTATCTTCTATCGATTCTATCTAACTATCAATCTATGTATATCTATCCTATCTATCTATCTTGTGTCCGGACTGTTTTGAGACAGCCACTTGTGTTTTTGACAAATTTGAAGTAGGAGGACAGACCAATCACAGGGATTAAACTGCTAAGAATAGTAATACTTAAGAAAACCTAGTTATACCAGTACCACCATGGGTCCCAGACCGCATGTTTTGTTATTATACTTTGTCAGGGTAATCATGCACGCCATATAGACCTCCGATAGGGGGAGTAACAGGGATTAAAGTGCTAAGAATAGTACTACTTAACACAACCTAGTTGCCATGGGTCCCAGACCGCATGTTTTGTTGTTATACTTTGTCAGGGTAATCATGCAGGCCATATAGACCTCCACCGAAAGGGGGAGTAAGAGGGATTAAACTGCTAAGAAAAGTACTACTTAACACAACCTAGTTACCATGGGTCCCAGACCACGTGTCTTGTTGTTATACTTTGTCATGGTAATCATGCAGGCCATATAGACCTCCCCCGATAGGAGGAGTTACAGGGATGAAAGTGCTAAGAATAGTACTACTTAACACAACCTGTTTAACACAGCATGTTTAATTATTATACTTTGTCAGGGTAATCATGCAGGCCATATAGACCTCCCTTGATAGGGGGAGTAACAGGGATTAAAGTTCTAAGAATAGTACTACTTAACACAACCTAGTTACCATGGGTCCCACACTGCATGTTTTGTTGTTATACTTTGTAAGGGTAATCATGCAGGCCATATAGACATCCCCCGGTAGGGGGAGTAACAGAAATTAAAGTGCTAAGAATAGTACTACTTAACACAATCTAGTGACCATGGGTCCCAGACCGCATGTTTTGTTGTTATACTTTGTCAGAATAATCATGCAGGTCATATAGACCTCCCCCGATAGGGGGAGTAACAGGGATTAAACTGCTAAGAACAGTACTACTTAACACAACCTAGTTACCATGGGTCCCAGACTGCGTGTCTTGTTGTTATACTTTGTTAGGGTAATCATGCACGCCATATAGACCTCCCCCGATAGGGGGAGTAACAGGGATTAAAGTGCTAAGAATAGTACTACTTAACACAACCTAGTTGCCATGGGTCCCAGACCGCATGTTTTGTTGTTATACTTTGTCAGGGTAATCATGCAGGCCATATAGACCTCCACCGAAAGGGGGAGTAAGAGGGATTAAACTGCTAAGAAAAGTACTACTTAACACAACCTAGTTACCATGGGTCCCAGACCGCGTGTCTTGTTGTTATACTTTGTCATGGTAATCATGCAGGCCATATAGACCTCCCCCGATAGGAGGAGTTACAGGGATGAAAGTGCTAAGAATAGTACTACTTAACACAACCTAGTTACCATGGGTCCCAGACTGCATGTTTAATTATTATACTTTGTCAGGGTAATCATGCAGGCCATATAGACCTCCCTTGATAGGCGGAGTAACAGGGATTAAAGTGCTAAGAATAGTACTACTTAACACAACCTAGTTACCATGGGTCCCAGACCGCATGTTTAATTATTATACTTTGTCAGGGTAATTATATATCTAACAAATCTATCTATTTATCTTCTATCGATTCTATCTAACTATCAATCTATGTATATCTATCCTATCTATCTATCTTGTGTCCGGACTGTTTTGAGACAGCCACTTGTGTTTTTGACAAATTTGAAGTAGGAGGACAGACCAATCACAGGGATTAAACTGCTAAGAATAGTAATACTTAAGAAAACCTAGTTATACCAGTACCACCATGGGTCCCAGACCGCATGTTTTGTTATTATACTTTGTCAGGGTAATCATGCACGCCATATAGACCTCCGATAGGGGGAGTAACAGGGATTAAAGTGCTAAGAATAGTACTACTTAACACAACCTAGTTGCCATGGGTCCCAGACCGCATGTTTTGTTGTTATACTTTGTCAGGGTAATCATGCAGGCCATATAGACCTCCACCGAAAGGGGGAGTAAGAGGGATTAAACTGCTAAGAAAAGTACTACTTAACACAACCTAGTTACCATGGGTCCCAGACCACGTGTCTTGTTGTTATACTTTGTCATGGTAATCATGCAGGCCATATAGACCTCCCCCGATAGGAGGAGTTACAGGGATGAAAGTGCTAAGAATAGTACTACTTAACACAACCTGTTTAACACAGCATGTTTAATTATTATACTTTGTCAGGGTAATCATGCAGGCCATATAGACCTCCCTTGATAGGGGGAGTAACAGGGATTAAAGTTCTAAGAATAGTACTACTTAACACAACCTAGTTACCATGGGTCCCACACTGCATGTTTTGTTGTTATACTTTGTAAGGGTAATCATGCAGGCCATATAGACATCCCCCGGTAGGGGGAGTAACAGAAATTAAAGTGCTAAGAATAGTACTACTTAACACAATCTAGTGACCATGGGTCCCAGACCGCATGTTTTGTTGTTATACTTTGTCAGAATAATCATGCAGGTCATATAGACCTCCCCCGATAGGGGGAGTAACAGGGATTAAACTGCTAAGAACAGTACTACTTAACACAACCTAGTTACCATGGGTCCCAGACTGCGTGTCTTGTTGTTATACTTTGTTAGGGTAATCATGCACGCCATATAGACCTCCCCCGATAGGGGGAGTAACAGGGATTAAAGTGCTAAGAATAGTACTACTTAACACAACCTAGTTGCCATGGGTCCCAGACCGCATGTTTTGTTGTTATACTTTGTCAGGGTAATCATGCAGGCCATATAGACCTCCACCGAAAGGGGGAGTAAGAGGGATTAAACTGCTAAGAAAAGTACTACTTAACACAACCTAGTTACCATGGGTCCCAGACCGCGTGTCTTGTTGTTATACTTTGTCATGGTAATCATGCAGGCCATATAGACCTCCCCCGATAGGAGGAGTTACAGGGATGAAAGTGCTAAGAATAGTACTACTTAACACAACCTAGTTACCATGGGTCCCAGACTGCATGTTTAATTATTATACTTTGTCAGGGTAATCATGCAGGCCATATAGACCTCCCTTGATAGGCGGAGTAACAGGGATTAAAGTTCTAAGAATAGTACTACTTAACACAACCTAGTTACCATGGGTCCCACACCGCATGTTTTGTTGTTATACTTTGTAAGGGTAATCATGCAGGCCATATAGACATCCCCCGGTAGGGGGAGTAACAGAAATTAAAGCGCTAAGAATAGTACTACTTAACACAACCTAGTTACCATGGGTCCCAGACTGCATGTTTTGTTGTTATACTTTGTCAGGGTAATCATGCAGGCCATATAGACCTCCCCCGATAGGGGGAGTAACAGGGATTAAACTGCTAAGAACAGTACTACTTAACACAACCTAGTTACCATGGGTCACAGACCACGTGTCTTGTTGTTATACTTTGTTAGGGTAATCATGCACGCCATATAGACCTCCCCCAATAGGGGGAGTAACAGGGATTAAAGTGCTAAGAATAGTACTACTTAACACAACCTAGTTGCCATGGGTCCCAGACCGCATGTTTTGTTGTTATACTTTGTCAAGGTAATCATGCAGGCCATATAGACCTCCACCGAAAGGGGAAGTAAGAGGGATTAAACTGCTAAGAAAAGTACTACTTAACACAACCTAGTTACCATGGGTCCCAGACCACGTGTCTTGTTGTTATACTTTGTCATGGTAATCATGCAGGCCATATAGACCTCCCCCGATAGGAGGAGTTACAGGGATGAAAGTGCTAAGAATAGTACTACTTAACACAACCTAGTTACCATGGGTCCCAGACTGCATGTTTAATTATTATACTTTGTCAAGGTAATTATATATCTATCAAATCTATCTATTTATCTTCTATCGATTCTATCTATCAATCTATGTATATCTATCTATCAAATCTATCTCGTGTCCGGACTGTTTTGAGACAGCCACTTGTGTTTTTGACAAATTTGAAGTAGTAGGACAGACCAATCATCTTCTTCCATCTCCCTGTTCCAAAAATGCAGGCCATATAGACCTCCCCCGATAGGGGGAGTAACAGGTAGTAGTAAACTGCTAAGAATAGTACTACTTAACACACCACAGGTCCCAGACTGCATGTCTTATTGTTATACTCTGTCAGGGAAATTATATATCTATCAAATCTATCTATTTATCTATCAAATCTATCTAACTATCAATCGTATCTATCAAATGTATATTGCATCTATTGATCGATGTAATTCGTATCTATAAAATGTATATTGCATCTTTTGATTGATGTTATTCGTATCTATCAAATGTATATTGCATCTTTGGATCGATAACATTCGTATCTATCAAATGGATATTGCATCTATTGATCTATGTAATTCGTATCTATCAAATGTATATTGCATCTATTGATCTATGTAATTTGTATCGATCATATGTATATTGCATCGACTGAGCTATGTAATCTATGTATCTATCTATCAAATCTATCTATCTCGTGGTTGTGCAAATGGACTGTTTGCGGTTGTTTGCGGTGCGTTACACTTGGAGTTTGGTCTGTCACTGTGAAGTGGGTGTAACCCTTACACTACCTGATCGATACAACATCATAACTGATGTTTTAAAGCATGTTATTGCAAACAATTTATTAATGTTAGGTGATTTAGGCCCTTTATGGGTTAAAAGCAGACTCTGCATGAACAATGTAATTTTCCATGGGAGTTTTGACATGGATCCCCCTCCAGCATGCCACAGTCCAGGTGTTAGTACCCTTGAAACAACTTTTCCATCACTATTGTGACCAGAAAGAGTCCTTGTGGGTTTTAAAGTTTGCCTGCCTATTGAAGTCAATGGCGGTTTGCGCGGTTCGCCAGTTCGCGAACAATAGCGGAAGTTCGAGTCCGCCGTTCGCAAACCGAAATTTTTAAAGTTTGCGACATCACTAGTACCTGTAAGAGGCGCCAAGTGGTTAATAAAAGTGTCAAGGTCACCGAAATAGAAAATATATAAATCCCTTGATAAGGGTGTACAAAAAGCCAAAATTTACCAATTTGCAAAAATGTGCAATCTGCTCAAAAATTCCCACAATTAGTTTGGCATATATATCTTATAACAACAAATATCATTCTAAAATATATGATATATATCTAGACAAATATGTTAGTGAGCATAAATATATATATATATATATATATATATATATATATATATATAAAATGTATGACCAGACACATATGTTGGTAAATAAAATTATATGCAATCTCTAACAAACATATTTGATTACATAAGGAAAGTCCCAATATAAACCAAAGTGGTATAGTACAGGTGAGAAACCTTGTGCAGATTTCAGATAAAATCCAGGGCTATTGGCAGCTCCTCTAGGGTGTCGCACCACAACACAAAAGATGATGATCTATAATGCAGTGTTTTTCAACCAGTGTGCCGTGGCACACTAGTGTGCCGTGAGAGATCCTCAGGTGTGCCACGGCAGACTGACAACAGTGTGACATATTTTTTAAACTTTGCTTGTTTTTTACTCCCAGTGCAGGGGTAGTTTGTAGGAGGCATGGCATAACAGCACAATACATACAGTATGTGTGTGTTTGTGTGTATGTATATATATGCTGTATTAGGTTACAATGTGTGATTTTTTTTTAAATTTTGGGATGGTGGTGTGCCACAGGATTTTTTAATGTAAAAAAGTGTGCCACGGCAAAAAAAAGGTTAAAAATCACTGCTATAATGGATAAAATAGAGGGCGCCACATAGTGCAAATCAGCCTGTATTACAGAGAATAAGTAGGAGAGCAGTGATAAACCTACTCACATGTTAAAAAGCACCAATGTGCAGTGTAAGCGGTCCGGAACCACACTGTCGTCCGGTAGACCCAATGATAATGCAGGAACAGATGGTATCCTCGTACCACCAGGGGAGTCCAAAGATCCTAGGAATGATGGCCGTAGGTATAGATGGCACAGGAGCCAAAGTAAATGAGAGAGCCTTAACTCAGCTCAGACAGAAGGGTGGCAACTAGACTGCAAGGTAGTCACCTCAACAAGAGAGGTATTGCCAGTAGAAGGTGCAGCAGCAAAAATGAGAGATGAAGATGATTAAAAAAACAATTTAAAAATGTATTGGTTTTATCTTACCAATACATTTTTAAATTGTTTTTTTAATCATCTTCATCTCTCATTTTTGCTGCTGCACCTTCTACTGGCAATACCTCTCTTGTTGAGGTGACTACCTTGCAGTCTAGTTGCCACCCTTCTGTCTGAGCTGAGTTAAGGTTCTCTCATTTACTTTGGCTCCTGTGCAATCTATACCTACGGCCATCATTCCTAGGATCTTTGGACTCCCCCTGGTGGGACGAGGATACCATCTGTTCCTGCATTACCGTTTGGGCTACTGGACGACAATGTGTTTCCGGACCGCTTACATTGCACATTGGTGCTTTTTAACACGTGAGTAGGTTTATCACTGCTCTCCTACTTATTCTCTGTAATACAGGCTGATTTGCACTATGTGGCGCCCCTATTTTATCCATTATAGATCATCAACTTTTAATACGACCAGAATTTAACCTGTGCACAAATGTCTGTGAAAACCCGACATTGGGTAGTATTTACTGTGGATGCCAGCCTGCTGGTTTTAATCCCAGTCGGGGGTTCACAGTGCAGAGAGTTTCCAATCAACTTCTTAGAGCTCCATGCAATCTTCAGAGATATCCAGTTTTGCCCCCTATTAAGAATGGAATCTTTTCTGAGGTTTCAGTTAAACAATGTCACAGTAGTGGCTTTCATATATCACCAAGATAGTACTCAAAGTGCCTTAGCATTGAAAGAGGTAGCCTTCATTCTGACTTGGGCAATCCGCCATCAATGCTTGATTTCAGCTATTTACTTTCCAGGTGTGGACAATTAGGAAGCAAACTTCCTCATTTGTCAGTTCCTTCACTATGGTGAATGTTCTTTAAATCAGGAGGTATATTGTGAATTGTTGGGTAAGGCCAGACATAGACCTTATGGCTTCTTGCTTGAATTAAAAGCTACCCAAGTATTCTGCAAATTCTTGGGATCCACATGCGACTTTATTAGATGTACTAGTGATTTCTGGATCATTCCTCTGATTTACATCTTTCCTCCTTTTGTTTTACTATGGAGGATAATAGCCAGGATAAAACAGGAAAGAGCCTCAGTGATTTTATTTGCACTTGCATGGCCTCGCAGGACTTTCTTCACAGATCTGGTACAATTGCCCTGAAGCCAGCCTTGGTGTCTTCCTCTCAGAAAGGACCTTCTTCCTCATGGTCCCTGTGATGAGAGCAGGAAGTGACATCACCAGATTGGGGGCGGGGTTTAGGCCCGGTTGTCTGTGTCGCAGTTAGTTAGTGAAATCAGTGATATGCAGATGTGTGTTTCTATGCTCTACAATAAAATAGAGTTGTATCATCCTTACTGTGTCCTGCATCTCATGACATGGTGTCAGAAGTTCTTGCCTGCGCTTCTGTTCCTGATCGATGACGATGTCAAAGTTTACCCCACCTGAGCCTTTTGATTTCTCTCAGCCTGCAGCTTGGCCCACATGTCGTCAGCGGTTCCAGCGCTTCAGGATTGCTTCCAAGCTGGACAAGGAGAGTGGTGAAGTACAAGTTAATTCTCTTTTATACTCTATGGGGAAAGATGGGGAGCCAGTGTTCAAAGCTTTTATTTTCCAAGAAGGGGAAGAATTTGACTTTGAAATAGTTATCGATAAACTCAGTGCCCACTTTGTGCCCAAAAGAAATGTGATTCATGAGAGAGCTTGTTTTCACAAACGTGATCAGTGTGTGGGAGAATCTGTGGAGTCATTTGTACGCAGTCTGTATGAACTAGCTGAATTCTGTGAGTTTGGTGTTGCTAAAGAAGAGACAGAATAGTTATTGGCATTGCAGATGCTGAAGTCTCACTGAAGCTGCAGTTGAAGTCTGATTTAACATTAGATGGGGCTATTAGGATGGCCCGCTAGAGTGAACTGGTGAAAAAGCAAAGTGCTGATCTGAGGTCTGAGAGTATTGTGGATGAAGTGCAGCAGTTCAGGAGAGCTGCCAGTGAAAAGCAGTGTGAGCGGTAGACCTAGGGCAGCAGATAGGCCCAGAAGTGGATGGGCACAGCATGCCCGATGCACACGGCCATTTTGAAGTGGTGTGTAAAACTGAATATATTAAGGAGATGCAGGTGGATAACGACCAGGAGGGTCAAGATGTGTCCTTTGTAGGGTCTGTTAATGAACGGCTGGGTTCAGAAGATGATTGGTGGGTTACCCTTACTGTAATGGGAGCCAAAGTCGCCTTTAAGATTGACACAGGAGCAGATATCCCTGTAATGTCTCATAAAACTGCCTCGACAGCCCCAGCTGGCAAAAGTTACAATTAAAGTCCATAGTCCTGGTGGCCGCAATGATTGTGCGGGGAAATTTCTTGCCAGCTGCGAATACAAGCAAAAGAAATTCACCATGTGGGTGCATGTGATTAGAGATCAGTGTGTTAAAAACTTATTGAGCAGAAAAGCAGCCTGTGGTTTGGGCCTAGTGGCCAGAGTGAATGAGATCCCAGAAGATATGTTTGGCAAATTGGGCCTACTGAATTGCAAACCAGTCCGTATATCACTTAAAGGTGATGCAGTCCCATACAGCATTGCCACTCCCCGTAGAATCCCATTCCCGCTCATGCCTAAAGTGGAGAAGGAGCTTCTGTGTATGAAGAATATGGTGGTTATTGAAGAGGTTTTTGAAGCAACTGGCTGGTGTGCCCCCATTGTGCCCGTTGCGAAGAAGAATGGGAAGGTACGCATTTGTGTAGACTTGAAAAGGCTGAATGAGACGGTGAAGAGAGAGAGATATGTGCTGCCAACACTTGAAGACATAGCTCCAAAATTGGCGGGGGCGAAGTTCTTCTCTACATTGGATGCTTCTAGCGGCTTCTGGCAGATACCTCTAGATCCAAAGTGCCGCAAACTGACTACCTTTATTACACTGGTAGGTCAGTTTTGCTTCTGCAGACTCCCCTTCGGGATATCCTCTGCTCCTGAAATCTTCCAAAGAGAAATGAGTTCTCTCCTAAGAGACCACGTGGGCACGGCAGTCGTCATGGACGACATCTTAGTGTATGGGTCTACGTTGGAGGAACATGATCAGCGATTGAGCTGTGTGCTGCAGAGTCCGGGCTGAAGCTTAACAAAGAGAAATGCCATTTTGGGAAAGCAGAGTTATGTTACTTTGGGCATATTATCAATGGGGATGGCATCAAGCCAGACCCCGAGAAAATTTGTGCTATTGAACAGATGAAAAATCCTTTTGATGTACATGAGCTGAGACAAATATTGGGCCTTGTAAATTATGTGGGCAGGTTCCTTCCAGATTTATCCACAATATTACACCCTATCACAGAGTTGCTAAAGAAAGATGTTGCCTGGGTCTGGGGACCTTCACAGGAAGAATATTTTATGCAGGTCAAGTCCCTGCTGGGGTCTGCCCCAGTGTTGGGGTTCTACGACCCTTCCAAAAAGACTGTGGTTAGTGCTGATGCGAGTAGTTATGGGTTAGGGGCCGCCCTCCTGCAGCTGAATGAGCGCAAACTACAGCCCATTGCCTACTGTTCCCGTACACTGACGGCTGCAGAGTCAAAATACGCTCAAATTGAGAAAGAGTGCCTGGCTGCAGTTTGGGCCTGTGAGTGCTTTCAGCGTTACCTAGTGGGTTTAGAGAAATTTTGTCTGGAGACTGATCATAAACCGCTAGTCCCTCTAATTGACAAAACACCCCTAAGATGCCAGAGACTTCTAATGAGGCTGCTCAGGTTCAACGTTCAGGCAGTGCATGTGCCGGGGAAATAACTGGTTGTGGCAGATACACTATCCAGGCTCCCACTGGCTGCTGCCGAAGAGTCTTCAACCGAATCGGATGTGAAAGTGTATGTGGATTCAGTTCTGGCCTCAAAGTCCATTTCTTCAAGGAAACTAGAAGAAATATAGAAAGAGACATATTTAGATACAGACCTTAAAGAAGTTATAAAGTACATAAAAGAAGGTTGGCCCGAGAGTCGGGCTGCCTGGATGTCTTTATATTCTTACCAGTCAGAGAGATCGCAGCTCACGGAGCTGGATGGGTTGGTGCTGTTCCAGGACCGCATCGTTATTCCTGTCAGCATGAGGCAGGAGATGTTAAACAGGATTCACGATGGCCACTTAGGCATTACAAAGTGCAGAGAAAGGGCAGCTACGGCTGTTTGGTGGCCTGGGATTAGCTCCGACATTGCAAGTCATGTGTCTAAATGTGCCTTTTGCCGGGAACGCCGGCCTACACAGAGAAGGGAGTCCTTGATTTCTACTCCGCTGCCTGCAGGCCCGTGGCAGAAAATATCTGCTGATTTGTGCGAACTGCGCGGGAAAAAGTTCTTAGTCATGATCGACTACTATTACAGGTATTGGGAAATTGCACCTTTGAATGAAATTACAAGTCAAGCCGTTATCACTCGTCTCAAGAGCTTGTTCGCCCGGTGGGGCATACCTATGGAGCTGGTGAGTGATAACGGAATGCAGTTCGCTTCCACAGAGTTCAGTTATTTCAGCAGGGAATATGATTTTATATATTCCATGTCAAGTCCACATGATCCGCAGGGCAACAGAATGGCTTCAAGGAAACTGGAAGAGATAAAGAAAGAGACATATTTGGACACAGATCTGCAAGAAGTTATAAGGTACATAAAAGAAGGCTGGCCCGAGAACCGGGCAGCCTGGATGTCTTTAAATGCTTACCAGCCAGAGAGGTCGCAGCTCACGGAGCTGGATGGGTTGGTGCTCTTCCAGGACCGCATCGTTATTCCTGTCAGCATGAGGCAGGAGATGTTAAACAGGATTCACGATGGCCACTTAGGCATTACAAAGTGCAGAGAAAGGGCAGCTACGGCTGTTTGGTGGCCTGGGATTAGCTCCGACATTGCAAGTCATGTGTCTAAATGTGCCTTTTGCCGGGAACGCCGGCCTACACAGAGAAGGGAGTCCTTGATTTCTACTCCGCTGCCTGCAGGCCCGTGGCAGAAAATATCTGCTGATTTGTGCGAACTGCGCGGGAAAAAGTTCTTAGTCATGATCGACTACTATTACAGGTATTGGGAAATTGCACCTTTGAATGAAATTACAAGTCAAGCCGTTATCACTCGTCTCAAGAGCTTGTTCGCCCGGTGGGGCATACCTATGGAGCTGGTGAGTGATAACGGAATGCAGTTCGCTTCCACAGAGTTCAGTTATTTCAGCAGGGAATATGATTTTATATATTCCATGTCAAGTCCACATGATCCGCAGGGCAACAGAATGGCTGAAAGGGCAGTTCAAACAACAAAATTCATCTTAAAGCAATCTGAGCCGTACCTGGCCCTCTTGTCCTATAGGGCGACTACCATTCAAGCCACGGGGTTTAGCCCGGCAAAGCTGATGCTAGGACGGCAGATTTGCACCACATTACCCTCTGTGGGTGTCTTCCGGCCTAGTAGCTCTATTCCTCGGGACGAAGTCCTTAGGAGGGATGAAGAGACAAAAATGGACTATCGTTTCTTCTAAGACAGGAGACATTCTGTGAGGCCCTTGCAGGAGCTGAATGTGGGGCAAAGTGTCAGAATTAAACTGGATGATGAGAAGAAATGGAGGACGCCTGCTACGGTTATTGGACGCTCTCCAGAACCAAGGTTTTATGTAGTCCTTACTGATGGAGGGACGGTTACACGCCGTAACCGAAAACATCTTCAGCCTGTACCTGAGAGTTTGGAACTGGATGCCTCAGTATCACCGCCGGTGGGATCCCCTGTTTTAAAAGGGGTGCCTTCCCCTCAGCAAGATCACAGTGGGGATATGTCTTTGCCTCCAGCGGACTCTTAATCAGCTTCTTCTGTATCAGAGGACAGTTCATGTAGAGTTACATCAAGCGGAAGAGTGGTGAAACTTCCGGCCCGATATCGGGATTAACTTTAGTTAGAACAGTGACCGGAAGTATGGGCAGAATAATCCCTTGGTCACTGTGGACTAGGGTAGTCTACCCCGATGTTCAAGTCAGGATGTAATTCATGTCGTTCATATTTTCTGTAACTTGTTGTTTGTTATATTCTATACAAAATTGTTGTTGTATACTTTGTTATTTGTTATATTTATATGGAAAAAAATGTTTGCTTTGTCCTTTGAAAAGGGGGAAGATGTGATGAGAGCAGGAAGTGATGTCACCAGATTGGGGGCGGGGCTTAGGTTCAAATGTCTGTATCATCCTTGCTGTGTCCTGCATCTCATGACAGTCCCTTCTTCCATCAAAATCTCAAATCTCTCAATTTGATGGTGATTGAAGGTCTGATTTTGTATATGAGAGTTTTTTTCAGATCAAGTGAAACACTTTGATTCAGGCCAGTAAGCCTGTTACAAGACAAGTTTATCACAAAGTCAGGAAACATTTCCTTTCCTGGTGTGAGTCTAATAATTACAATTGGATTTCTTTCAGATTCTTCGAATCCTTACTTTTTTTTTTTTTGCAGAATGATCCTTATAAGGATTTATCAGCCAGTTCCCTTAAAGGCCAAATTTCTGCCCTTTGAATCTTATATCACAAGAAGATTGTGAGATTGTTTGTTCAAATCTTTGTTCAAGATTTGGTCAGGATAAGACTAGTTATCAGGCCTGCTTCTCCACTAAGGATCCTTAACTTGGTTTTGAGTGTTTCTTCAGGGTCCCCCATTTAAACCTATGCATAGTCTGGAGTGTTGTCTTGAAAGGTCCTCTTTCTCTTAGCAATTTCCTCATAAGAAGAGGAAGAGTGAGCTTGTGATTCTCCTTACCTGATTTTTTTATCAGGATAAAGCAGTTTTAAGAACAAACTACTCTTTCTTTCCTAAAGTTGTTTCTTCTGAAAACATCAATTAGGAATTTTTCATCCCATCTCTCTGTCCAGAGCCAAAAATATAAAATAAAATAAAAAAAGATATCACTTCTTAACTTGGATGTAGTTTGGGTCTTGACATTTTATCTTCAAGCTACTAAGGAATTCAGAATTCCTTCTTCCTTGTTTATCCAAATCTCAGTTCCCCCACAACAGAAATCTTGCTTAGCATATCTAGTTGGGGGAATTTCTCCCCCCTGAATGAATTACTGCCATTTTACCAGATTAGTCGCCATTACTTATGTTTTTAGAAATTAAGCTTCCATTGAACAGATGTGCATACATTTACCAAATTCTACCATTTTGACTTGTTTGCCTCGTCTGAGGCTTCTTTTGGTAGGAAGGTTCTGCAGGCCGCACTGCCTGTTTAGTACCTCTGCCTTCCTTAACTGTTTTTCTCTCCCTATTTCATGGTGGTCTCATGTACTTCACAGCTTGTGTATAGCATGCCACATGTGATGGCTTTTGGACTCTCATCACCATCTTATGTGTGATGAGAGCAGGATGTGATGTCACTAGTATGTGGGCGGGGCTTAGGTCCGGTGTCTGTGTCGCAGTTAGTTTAGTACAATCAACCTGTCTGGATGTGTATTGCTATGCTCTGTAATAAAATAGAGTTGTACCATCATTGCTGTGTCCTGCATATGTCCTGCATCTCATGACATGGTGTCAGAAGTTCTGGACTGCGCTTCTGTTCCTGATCGATTGCAATGTCAAAGTTTACCCCACCTGAGCCTTTTGACTTTTCTCAGCCTGCAGCTTGGCCCACATGGCGTCAGCGGTTTCAGCGCTTCAGGATTGCATCCAAACTGAACAAGGAGAGTGGTGAAGTACAAGTTAATTCTCTTTTATACTCTATGGGGAAAGATGTGGAGCCAGTGTTCAATGCTTTTACTTTCCAAGAAGGGGAAGAAGTTAACTTTGATATAGTTATGGATAAACTCAGTGCCCACTTTGTGCCTAAAAGAAATGTGATTCATGAGAGAGCTTGTTTTCACAAACGTAATCAGCGTGTGGGAGAATCTGTGGAGTCATTTGTGCGCAGCCTGTATGAATTAGCTGAATTCTGTGAGTTTGGTGTTGCTAAAGAAGAGCAAATCAGAGACAGAATAGTTATTGGAATTGCAGATGCTGAAGTCTCCCTGAAGCTGCAGTTAGAGCCTGATTTAACGTTAGAAGGGGCTATTAGGATGGCCCGCCAGAGTGAACTGGTGAAAAAGCAAAGTGCTGATCTGAGGTCTGAGAGTATTGTGAATGAAGTGCAACAGTCTAGGAAAACTACTAGTGAAAGGCACAGTGTGAGCGGTAGATTTAAAGTACTGGAAAGGCCTAGAAGTGGATGGGCGCAACATGGCCGATGCACACGGTGCTACCGGGCTCATGATCAGAGTACTATATGCCCGGCCAGAGATAAAAGATGCAGAAAATGTAACAGAATAGGCCATTTTGAAGTGGTGTGTAAAACTGAATACATTAAGGAGATGCAGGTGGACAGTGACCAGGAGGGTCAGGAAGTGTCTTTTGTGGGGTCTGTGGTGGAACGGACAAGCTCAGAGGAAGATTGGAAAGTTACTTTTACTGTAATGGGAGCCAAAGTTGATTTTAAGATTGACACAGGAGCAGATATCACTGTAATGTCTTTTGCCGAATTTATGAAACTGCCTCGACAGCCCCAGCTGGCGAAGGTTACTACAAATGTCCATAGTCCTGGTGGCCGCATTGATTGTGTGGGGAAATTTCTTGCCAGTTGTGAGTACAAGTAGAGAAAGTTCACCATGTGGGTGCATGTGATCCGAGGCCAGTGTGTTAACAGTTTATTGAGCAGAAAAGCAGCCTGTGACTTGGGCCTCGTGGCCAGAGTGAATGAGATTTCCGAAGATATGTTTGGCGAGTTGGGCCTACTGAACTGCAAACCTGTCCGTATAGCACTTAAATGTGACGCAGTCCCGAGGCGGAGCGTAGCCATGCAGGAACATGGCCGCATGTTAAGCTAGCTCCGTGACATGCCTTAGGTCACCGGCTTATATACCTATTTCTGAGTTGAGAGACACCGCTAAAATTGTACTGGACTGAAAGGTCAAACCACAAGAACCCTGATCAGTAACGGATAATGCATTTTTGAATGGCTATAGGATATTACTGAAGTCAGCCGGAGCCGCCCCACGCTCCTGAAGGACACTGAACGACTAAGATTGGGACACAGGTCGCATGGTAGGCTGAATCCCATAGCGACTTAAATAGCCCTTACAGTGAAAAGGAAACCGGCAGAGATCATCTGGTTGAATTGGGTGACTGCACAAGAGACCGCCGCCATCGCGCCACTCCACGTGGTAAGTGATAAGACCACAGCAGGCTACAAACCCTACATATTAATACAGTAACACACGTCCCTAACACTCTACAAACCGGACAGTGCCCGAGACCTTTCTTCCTCTAACACCCAGAAGCGTTACTGCCAGAACAACTAAACAAAATAACACGCAGTAAAAAACCTACAAACAGCAGGGCGAGAGGAGATTCCTAATCAAAAAGGTTGCAGCTCCTCTACGGACATCATTACATACAGGACAGAGGTGCTAGTACCCAGTGTATTTGTTATACACTTACAACTCGTACTTTATTGTAGCAGTGGGGCTCAAAGGTGATACTCAAAAGCTGAAATTCACTTTCTATCTAAATGGCCTCCAGAAGAAACACCAAACCGGAAAAGAAACTAACCACTTCAGCCACCATGAACTCCTTTTTTTCAAAGCAAGATTCAGAGGGGCTAGACCTCACACAGACATTAAATAATAGTGACGCCTCACAACTAAACTCCAACCCAGACAATCGAAGTTCACATATAGACCAATTAAGTCAGATACAGTCCAATATCTCACTTCTCCCATCTAAATCGGACCTTGCTGAATTAAAATCTTTTATTAAAAATGAGATGTCCACACTGAGAAGGGATATCAATGAAATGGGGTCCAGACTGGAATATCTGGAAGACGGACAAGATACTTTAAATAATATGGTATCAGATGTAGACCACCAACTGACAAGACATGAAACAGTTATACAGGCACTGCAGTTAAAGGTGGAAGATTTGGACAATCGAAATAGAAGGAGCAACCTGAGGATCCGGGGAGTGCCAGAAGAAGCCACCAAGGAATCTCTGACCTCATATTTACTGCAATTATTTGAATACATCATACCAAATCTCAAACTCTCAGAATCTTCAATGGAGAGGGCCCATCGGGCATTGAAACCAATACCAACCCCACCAAAACCTCCCAGGGATATCATCATAAAGTTTACCAACTACTCAGATAAAGAAGCTATTTGGAAACACGTTAGAACACAGCGAGAACTTAAATTCCAAACTTACAGTATCCAAATTTTCCAGGATATTAGCCCTACAACCATAGAAAAGAGAAAAGAAGTCCGCTTCATCACTCAAAGTCTACAAGAAAGAAAAGTGAGGTACAGATGGGGGTTTCCCTTTAGTCTTATTGTACAGAAAGAAGGCAGAACACATATCTATAAAGACTCCAATGACTTGGACACATTTTCTAGGGGTCTGAACATGGAGTTTCCACAACCCAACCTACAGGCTTCAACATCACGCAGAGAGGCTGCTCCTCTACCTCAAAGACCACAATGGTCTACTGTTCAATACAAGAAAAAAAAGGTTGAGCAGCCCACAGACACTATCTGAACTATCACCATGCTACCATATAGAGGCTTCAATTCTTTGTTTCCAGGCAGATGGAAACTCCATCATGATACCTATGGACTGATAAGTATATTTAACGTTTTGTTTAAAGTTAACATGAATATGTCTATTGTTGGTTATACTGATAGTTAAATAGTTGTAATGTTCTGTTACATTTTGTTGACATCTATTGAAATAATGACCTTATGCTCCACAAGAAAACTCTGTTAGTGATTCCTGCATTCTTATTAGGGGGTAATGACAGAATCTGTATACAGATACATCAGGTATTAAGACGAATATAATACATGGCTATACGATAAACTAATATGTTTGATAAATCATTATGGCCCGCAACTTCTTAAAGCAATGATAGGCCATGGCTAGACACAGACCTTACCTTAAATAATGACCTAACCTAATGTCTAGTCTGTTGTTATGTTGACAAGATAACCGCTAATGAGAATGGTTGACCTATTAAATACCAATTAGGGGCACCTCACCCTACCTTGAGATATAGAAATTATGTCACCCACACTATTCAGACAAAGACAAAGCAGAAAATACTTATATAACAGGTATATGACAATGTTCTTGTAATGTTTTCTCCTCTCTTTGTTCATGATTGTTTTTTTTGAAAGTCTATAGAAGCAGATAGTAAGTAAAAATGTTAGATGGTGTCTCTCTAATGTATAATGCTTCAAGTACGCCGGTGACCTAAACAGAGACATGCTACCTCACCCTCAAAACACAATATGTTTTGATCTATACTTTCTCTCTTTCTTCCCCCCCCTCCCTGTACCCATAAAACACCTCCCTGTTCCACCCGATGTTCTCAAACAAAACATTAGCTTTCACTCCCACGTGCATTATCTACACTCCACGTACATTAGATTAAATGCTCACTACGAACATGGCTAAATCCCAAGCTCAACACATAAATACAAATGACCTGCATCTGTATTCAGTGAACGCCAAAGGTCTCAACATTCCGAACAAGAGATCAGCAGTACTCAGGGAATGTCGCAGCCAAGGGATTGACTTTATGTTTCTCCAGGAAACACATTTTAGAAAGGGGAGGGAGCCCACAACATTCGCTCGCGTGTTTGGCACATGCTACTGGGCCTCACATAACAAACATAAAAAACAAGGGGTTGGCATTATAATTAAAAAAGGGATTCCCTTTATAGAATTACAAAACATAAAAGACAAAGAAGGAAGATACATCATCCTAGTTGGCTTATTATACAACAGACCGGTAACTCTTGTCTCAGTGTACGCACCAAACGTAAATCAACAAACATTTCTTAGAAAACTATCTAACCTATTACTAGATCACCAGAAAGGGGTACTCATCATGTGTGGGGATTTTAACATAGCATTGAACCCCGAACTTGACTGTTCTTCCGGTCACTCCTCATTCCCATCTTCCCACCTGAACAAAATTAAACACTACTTCAGAAACATAGTAGCACATGATGTATGGAGAATACTACACCCCCAACTTCGTGATTATTCCTTCTTCTCATACCCACATGCAACATACACCAGGATAGATTATGTGTTTACTGATGTGGGTGGTTTATCCCTATTTAAATCAGCAAAAATATGCCCAATGACTTGGTCTGACCATTCTGCACTAACTAGTTCTTTTTCTTGGCCTTCTAAACCCATAAAGAACTTCATATGGAAATTAGATGAATCTATCCTTTCGGACCCCAAAAATGTTATAAAAATAGATAAAGTAATCACAGAATACTTTCAAATTAATAACAATGCGGAGACTTCGCCGCAAATGCTCTGGGAGGCACATAAAAGCGTAGTTCGAGGAGAATTAATGGCCATGAAGGCATACATAAATAAAACTAGAAGAGAATCAGTTCAATCATTTTTACTCAAAATTCAACAACTTGAGACTGCGCACAAAAGACTCCCCTCAGACAGAGATATATTAACAGAACTAACACTAGAAAGGAAAAAACTGGCCTCCCACCTATCTAAAGACCATAAACGAAGGGCTTTGCACAATCGCCAAAAACACTATGAGGGGCGTAATAAATATGGACGTCTGCTAGCACGCTATCTTAAACAAAAAGCACATAAAAAATATATTCTACATATAGTGGATGAGAAAGGACGGTCACAATACTCTACACATGCAATAGCTAATACATTCAAAACATTCTTCCAAAAACTTTACAACATCAAACCAGACTCCCAATTAAATACAACCGACCAAAGGTCACGATCGCAACTAATAGATGACTTCTTACAACACCTGAATCTTCCCACTATCACGACTGAGCAAAGAGATAACTTAGAGAATGACTTAACAATTGAGGAAGTAAATCAGGTTATTAAAGATTTACCGACTGGAAAAGCACCAGGCCCAGACGGTTTTAGCCACAAATATTATTCGATTTTTCGAGAAACCTTGTCCCCACATATATTAGCTTATTTTCATTCTATTGACTCTTCTAAGGCCTTCTCAGCAAACGCTTTAGAAGCCCACATAACATTATTACCAAAGCCAAATAAATCATTAATTTTCCCCGCAAATTATCGCCCGATCTCGTTATTAAACGCAGACATCAAAATCTTTGCTAAAATAATAGCCCACAGACTAAACAAAATCTTACCTGACATCATACACCCGGATCAAGTGGGCTTCATCCCAGGTCGTGAAGCAAAAGACAACACGGTCAGAGCCTTACATTTAATTCATTATGTTAAAAAAAATAATATACCATCTATATTTTTATCAACGGATGCCGAAAAGGCTTTTGATCGTGTTGCCTGGGACTTTTTAAAAGCCACTTTGTCACATTTCGGTTTTGGCCCCCAAATACTAAATAGGATCTTCTCTTTATACTCCCAACCCAGTGCACGAATAATGATCAATGGATGCTTATCCAATCCCTTTAGAATAATGAACGGGACGCGCCAGGGATGCCCCCTATCACCCCTCTTATTCACATGTGTAATAGAGACGCTGGCTACGAGCATTAGACACAACCCGCAGATACACGGCATTAATCTAGGCCCTCAAAAATATACGGTCTCCCTTTTCGCTGACGATATGCTCTTCTCCCTTACAAAACTAGAAGAGTCCATACCACACTTGAATAATGAGTTTGAGAAATTTCGACTACTTTCTAACTTCGTCATAAACAAGAGCAAGTCAGAAATCCTGAACATCAATCTGACTGACATTGACAGACGATCCATCAAACAACTCACCACATTCACATGGTGCCACTCAGCATTAAATTATTTGGGAATTAAACTCGCTCCAACACTTGCAGATATATATACCCTAAACTACATCCCAATTAAACATGCAATCATTAATGATTTATCATCTTGGAGATCTAAACAAATTTCCTGGTTAGGCCGCATAGAAGTAATTAAGATGAATGTATTCCCAAGAATACTCTACTACCTACAAACTTTACCTATCCCACTCCCATCGAACTACTTAAACAGTATACAAAAAGCATTTGGTGACTATATTTGGAACAAGAAACCCCCAAGAATCAATCGCCAAACAATGCAATCCCCCAAATCCCAGGGAGGGCTGGGAGTTCCAAACCTTGAATTGTATAGGCAGGCCATATTTCTACAACGGATTGTGGATTGGAATATCCACTACCACCACAAACGTTGGGTACCCCTAGAACATCTCATAACACAAAAACCACATCTTGGTCGAATGTGCTGGAGTAATATGAATACACACAAAACTACAACATATGATAACCCAATAACACAAGAAACATTCCAAATATGGAAGAAGGCCATCAATACATCACTGTTTATCTCCTCTATCCCTTCTCCCCTGACATCTTTGATAGAGAACGGAGAATATACACTGAGGCCTTACTCTCACATGTCAATAACAGATAGGGTTAACAGAGACTTTGGAGTTCACTGTATAGTAGCAAATGAAACCATACGCACACAATCAGAACTAATAGATGAGGGTCATGAGTGTTTTGTCAATTGGTTTACATACAGACAAACGAGAAATTACATACTCAAGCACAAACAATCTAACAACATGACTAGACCAATGACAAATTTTGAAAGTTTATGTGTCCAAGCTCCTCCACTTAGACACACCCTGTCGAGAATATATAAACTATTACTCCAAAAAACACCAGGATATTTACCCCCATACTTGGAGAGATGGGAAACAGACCTCGGAGTTATAATCACACCTCAGACAGGTCAATCCATACTCCAGGCCACCATGAAATCCTCCATTTCCTCCTCCATTTTGGAAATCAATTTCAAATTGTTACATAGATGGTACTTTACCCCTCAGAAATTACATAGACTATTTCGCACACAATCCAACAAATGTTGGAGATGTGGACATGTAAACAGTAATGCCGCACACATGTGGTGGTGGTGTACTACAGTTCAAAACTATTGGAGACAAATAATTACAGAAATAGAATCTATATTAAACACTGAGTTTCCACTAGACCCACTGATATGGCTACTAAATAGACCTCCCCACATTAAATACAAACCCTATCTCCGTTTATTTAGGATCATGACTAATGGGATCAAATCACTGCTCGCGAAAAATTGGAGAAGCGGTGAAGTCCCCTCCTTAGATATGTGGGTCAGAAAGGTTACAGATCTAATTGATTTAGAGGAATATTACTATCTCAAAACCGAACGAATGGAGATCTATGCCGAGATTTCCTGCACGTGGGAAGCCTATGTACAGACATATAAGAAACAATACATTGAAAAGGAATCACAGTGAACATTAATCTGACTATCGAGAGTCGATGGGATGGAACAGGACTACCCACTCCCCCCTCACCCACTCTACCCTCTCTCCCTCCTTTACCTCCCCACCCCCGAATACTTACCCTCTTCACAATTCTTCCTTTCTCCTTCTCCTTTTATATACTTCTTCACTTTCTAGGATTTAAGTATATTGTTAAAACCCTTAATTAAGGGCTGCAAAACTGTTTGTCCTTAACCTTTTGCTTATTTAAATATTTAACAATGATATTAAGGACTTGTTATGTGATCCTGTAAAAATAACAACTGTTGAAATTTAACTATTGAGGAGCTGCGTCTCCTACTGTATGTAATACTTTATTTCATTTTCAATAAAGTTGTTTGGAAAAAAAAAAAAAAAAAAAAAAAAAAAAAAAAAATGTGACGCAGTCCCATACAGTATTTCTACCCCTCGTAGAATTCCGTTCCCGCTCATGCCTCAAGTGGAGAAAGAGCTTATGCGCATGAAGTCTATGGGGGTTATTGAAGAGGTTGTTGAAGCGACTGATTGGTGTGCCCCCATTGTTCCAGTTGCAAAGAAAAACAGGAAGGTGCGCATCTGTGTGGACCTGAAAAGGTTGAATGAAGCAGTGAAGAGAGAGAGATTTGTGCTGCCGACATTGGAAGATATAGCTCCAAAGTTGGCTGGGGCGAAGTTCTTTTCCACATTAGACGCTTCTAGTGGCTTTTGGCAGATCCCCCTGGATCCAAAGTGCCGCAAACTGACTACCTTTATCACACCGGTAGGTCGGTTCTGCTTCTGCAGACTCCCCTTTGGGATATCCTCCGCTACTGAAAATTTTCAAAGGGAAATGAGTTCTCTCCTGAGTGACCACGTGGGCACATCGGTCGTCATGGACGACATTCTAGTGTATGGGTCTACAGCGGAGGAGCATGATCAGCGTTTAAGTTGTGTGCTACAGGCTATCAAAGAGTCTGGGCTGAAGCTGAATAAAGAAAAGTGTCATTTTAGGAAAACTGAATTATGCTACTTTGGGCATATCATCAACGGGGATGGCATCAAGCCAGACCCCGAGAAAATTCGTGCTATTGAACAGATGAAGAGCCCTTCTGATGTACATGAGCTGAGACAGATATTGGGCCTTGTAAATTATGTGGGCAAGTTTCTTCCAGATTTATCAACAGTTTTACACCCTGTTACAGAGTTGCTTAAGAAAGACGTTGCCTGGGTCTGGGGACCTTCACAAGAAAAAGCTTTTCAGCATGCCAAGTCCCTGCTGGGGTCTGCCCCAGTGCTGGGGTTCTACGACCCTTCAAAAAAGACTGTGGTTAGTGCTGATGCAAGCAGTTATGGGTTGGGGGCTGCACTCCTGCAGCTGAATGACAACAAACTACAGCCCATCGCCTACTGTTCCCGCACACTGACGGCTGCGGAGTCAAAATACGCTCAAATTGAGAAAGAGTGCCTGGCTGCAGTTTGGGCCTGTGTGCGCTTTCAGCGTTATCTAGTGGGTTTGGAGAAATTTAGTCTGGAAACTGACCACAAACCGCTAGTCCCTCTAATCAATTCTTATGATATTGACAAAACACCCTTGAGATGCCAGAGACTTTTAATGAGACTGCTCAGATTCAATGTTCAGGCAGTGCATGTGCCGGGGAAACAACTGGTTGTGGCAGATACACTATCCAGGCTCCCGCTGGCTGCTGCTGAAGAATCCTCCAAAGAATCGGATGTGAAAGTGTATGTAGATTCAGTTCTGGCCTCTAAGTCCATTTCTTCAAGGAAACTGGAAGAGATAAAGAAAGAGACATATTTGGACACAGATCTGCAAGAAGTTATAAGGTACATAAAAGAAGGCTGGCCCGAGAACCGGGCAGCCTGGATGTCTTTAAATGCTTACCAGCCAGAGAGGTCGCAGCTCACGGAGCTGGATGGGTTGGTGCTCTTCCAGGACCGCATCGTTATTCCTGTCAGCATGAGGCAGGAGATGTTAAACAGGATTCACGATGGCCACTTAGGCATTACAAAGTGCAGAGAAAGGGCAGCTACGGCTGTTTGGTGGCCTGGGATTAGCTCCGACATTGCAAGTCATGTGTCTAAATGTGCCTTTTGCCGGGAACGCCGGCCTACACAGAGAAGGGAGTCCTTGATTTCTACTCCGCTGCCTGCAGGCCCGTGGCAGAAAATATCTGCTGATTTGTGCGAACTGCACGGGAAAAAGTTCTTAGTCATGATCGACTACTATTACAGGTATTGGGAAATTGCACCTTTGAATGAAATTACAAGTCAAGCCGTTATCACTCGTCTCAAGAGCTTGTTCGCCCGGTGGGGCATACCTATGGAGCTGGTGAGTGATAACGGAATGCAGTTCGCTTCCACAGAGTTCAGTTATTTCAGCAGGGCATTACAAAGTGCAGAGAAAGGGCAGCTACAGCTGTGTGGTGGCCTGGGATCAGCTCCGACATTGCAAATCACGTGTCTAAATGTGCCTTTTGCCGGGAACGCCGGCCTACTCAGAGAAGGGAGCCCTTGATGTCTACTCCGCTGCCTGCGGGGCCGTGGCAGAAAATAGCTGCTGACTTGTGTGAACTGCACGGGAAAAAGTTTCTTGTTGTGATCGACTACTATTCCAGGTATTTGGAAATTGCACCCCTGAATGATATCACAAGTCAGGCCGTTATCATTCGCCTGAAGAGCTTGTTCGCCCGCTGGGGCATTCCAATGGAGCTGGTGAGTGATAATGGTATGCAGTTCGCTTCTACAGAGTTCAGTGCTTTCAGCAGGGAATATGATTTTGTACATTCCACGTCAAGTCCACATTATCCGCAGGCCAACGAAATGGCTGAAAGGGCAGTTCAAACTACAAAATTCATTCTAAAGCAATGTGAGCCGTACCTAGCCCTCTTCTCATACAGGGCGACGCCCATTCAAGCCACCGGGTTTAGCCCGGCACAGCTGATGCTAGGACGCCAGATTCGCACCACTTTACCCTCAGTGGGTGTCTTCAAGCCGCCTGGCCCTGTTCCTCGGGACGAAGTCCTTAGGAGGGATGAAGAGGCCAAAAAGGGTTATTGTTTCTTCTACGACAGGAGACATTCTGTCAGGCCTTTACAGGAACTGAAAGCGGGCCAAAGTGTCAGAATTAAACTGGATGATGAGAAGAAATGGAAGACGCCTGCTACGGTAGTGGGCCGCTCTCCAGAACCAAGGTCTTACACAGTCCTTACAGAGGGAGGGACGGTTACACGCCGTAACCGAAGACATCTTCAGCCTGTACCTGAGAGTCTGGAACCGGATACCTCAGTACCACCGCCGGTGGGATCCCCTGTTCTAAGAGAGGTGCCTTCCCCTCAGCAAGATCACAGCGGGGATATATCTTTGCCTCCAGCAGACTCTTGTTCACCATCTTCTGTATCAGAGGACAGTTCATGTAAAGTTACATCAAGCGGAAGAGTGGTGAAACGTCCGGCCCGATACAGGGACTGACTTTAGCTAGAACAGTGACCGGAAGTATGGGCAGAATAATCCCATGGTCACTGTGGACTAGGGTAGTCTACCCTGATGTCCAAGTCAGGATGTAATTTATTTGTTCATGTTTTCTAATCTATCTGTTTTTATAATGTTCAAAAACAAAAATGTTGTTGTATACCCTGTTGGTGTACCTTGTTATTTATTATATGCAAATGTATGCTTTGCCTTTGAAAAAGGGGAAGATGTGATGAGAGCAGGATGTGATGTCACTAGTATGTGGGCGGGGCTTAGGTCCGGTGTCTGTGTCGCAGTTAGTTTAGTACAATCAACCTGTCTGGATGTGTATTGCTATGCTCTGTAATAAAATAGAGTTGTACCATCATTGCTGTGTCCTGCATATGTCCTGCATCTCATGACATTATGAAGGAAAACAAAATTTATGATTACCTGATAAATTAATTTCTTTCATGATGGTGAGAGTTCACGAGACCTGCCCTTGTTTTCTTTTTTCCATAACAGCTTTCATCAGTATTACCCTACTTTTCCTTTCATATTTACTTATTTTCTCTTTTCTCTTGGCCATATGCATGACTAAGGAATCATGGGAAAATGGGAGGGATTAAATCTCTGTTTTGTGCGGTGTTTTGCCTCCTCCTGTAAAACTGTACTTTAATCCCACATGTCATCGCTTGTAGACTCTCACCATCATGAAAGAAATTAATTTATCAGGTAAGCATACATTTTGTTTTTAGGGATCTGCATAAGAAACATCAGGGCATTTAGTATTAGTATAAAACAATGTATATTTTTACCTTTTTATCCTTTAAAAATAGAAAAGTTTTTTTTTTATTGAACTTCTTAAAATTCAAATTAAACTTATAATGTATTCAATTTATTCTATGTCCGGTTTGCACATTACGAGTGGAGCGATATTTTGTGCTATTTTGTGTCGGGTTGCGCTCGTACCACAAGCTGGAAGTAAAAAGTTTGCATTGAGCAAAAACATATGCGCCCCCCAAAAATAGCTTTAACGTATTCCCCCATAGACTTAAATGAAGTGTGCAAACTAAGAAAAAAGTTACTAAAATATAAACTGTTAAAAAATATTAATAAAAATGATTTAAAATCTATATTTTTACAGTATGTATAATAATGTTTAATAATTTTTATTAATATTTCTTAATAGTTTATACTTAATATTTCAATAGCGTGCATTATACTTACTGTAAAATATTCTAAATAATCCATATAATATATCTATATTTTTACAGTATACATAATAATTTTGAATCATTTTTAATAGTTTATATTTCATATTTCAATAATGCACATTGAAGATAGCAATTCTTCATGTGCGGTAACCCGACTGCGCAAGTCCTAAATTGCAAACCCAAATGCACGTTACGCATATTTTACATTCCTATGTTCTTCACATAGAAAATAAAATACTTTTTGTTATTAAATATATATTTCGATCTATCTATCTATCTATCTATCTATCTAATACTGTTAATATAAAATACATATCTATACCTATATATTTATAGGTAAAGATACATACAGGTATGGGTATATATATATATATATATATATATATATATATGTGTGTATATATATGTATGTATGTGTATATATATATATATATATTTATTTACAATAAAAAGTATATTATCCTGTAAGTGAATAACATTGGAATGTTAAATATGTACAGCAAAACACAAATACTTAAATACATCTGTACACACACACAGACACACACATACATATTTAGACATGTCTATATCTGTGTATATAAATAAATATATAATATATATGTTAAAGTCCTTTGCAGCCCCTTTTTTCCCCCACACCTTACACCCAAAAAACTTTGAACCCTTGTAACTTGTTTATTATTTTTTTTAACTTATTTTTATCAAACAGTGTTTATATGAGTGTAACTAAACTTTTACATATATTTATGTTGTGTTTAATGCAAAAAAAATTTCTTTCCCCACACTTTTATGTTCTGAAGTTGCGCTAACCCTACGAGCATAAATCATGACTGCGATGGAGCGAACGCGTTTACTTTCAACTCCCAATATGAACACTATTTCTGTCATGCGCAAAAAGCCAAGAAAAACCTGATAAGGCTCAAGTGCTACAGTTAGCGCACCACTCATAATCCAGCCCTTAGTGGTTCTAAAATATTAAGACTAAAAAGCAAAAAAAAAAAAGGTTTGTGTTGGAAACAAAAATTATGAAACTTAAATTTTAAATGGTGATTGAAGTCAAAATTATCCTTTGCTTAACTTTAGCTGCTGTAGTTCCATAATGGCAGCACCCTTGATTAGAGGGAGTTGCATGAAATATATTGAGTGTTTAGTGTCCCTTTAATTGTAGTTTAAAAATTAATTATTGAAACAACCTAAATACAGGAATCTGTCATTTTACAAATTGTTCATTTTCTAATTATCCACCAGAGGGCAGTAAGAGCTTACAAAGTACTTCCATGGTTTACGTTATTAGATACATTACTTGTGCTTGTCCAGATAATATCATATAAAGGCTTCTATTTTGTAAATGTAAAATCACCTCCCCTGTCTAATCTCTGAAAACTGGAAGAAGAAAAAAACAATAAACTATTATTATTGATAGATGATTGATTTCAGTTTATTAATATTATTTACTTTATATAAAGTTATGCCTCACTTACAACTACAATATGACACATAGTAAAGCAGAAAGACCTTTTAAGGCTAAGGCCTTATTTAATATTTACTGGTGGTTAGTAAGAAATGTTTTCTTCACAATCTATGATAGTACTTTTATAACTAAATGAAAGTGCTCTACAGAATGTTACTAATGTTATGTTTTATCTGATAAATATCTGTTTAAGTGGGTCCTGTGCAAACCATTATATGTTGGTTTACCGGAAGCTGACCACCAAGCTTAATACCAAGAGCATACAGGTACTGGTGGGGCCCTCACCTAATCACTGTTTGCCTTATGCAGAGCGCTGGGCTGGTAAAAAAAAAAAAACGCTAGGAGTGCAGCAGCTGGCACCTTTGATGTGGGGTGCTACAGTAAAGAATAGGGATATAAAGCACCCTCCTATAACCACCACACTATGCATTACTACTGACCAGATAAAACTAGATAAAAAAAAAACACAAATGGAAGAAGCTGTGCTTCTGGCTACAAACTGGCATGTACAGTTGACAGGAGTAAGGGAGTTTGCACAATGCTTAAACATCCTTAAACATCTGGTTTATACTGTACAGCTAAGATCCTCAACAAGGGTGATAACTGCACGTCCTTAGTATTATGTGGTTAATGACCATCACCCCAATACCCTTATCCAACCAATCTGAGACCCAGGAGTTAGATTCCAAGGTTAGTTAAATATTATTAAAGTGATGATAAATCCGAGCATTTAAAAAACACTCACCTAGATTTAGAGTTTTGCGGCCAAAGGGGTGCGTTAGCTACGTGTATTTTTTTTTCCCCGCACCTTTTAAATAACGCTGGTATTTAGAGTTCTCTGAAGGGCTGCGTTAGGCTCCAAAAAGGGAGCGTAGAGCATAATTTACCGCCACTTTAACTCTCAATACCAGCGTTGCTTACGGTAGTGGCCAGCTTGAAAAACGTGCTTGTGGCTGTTCCGATCAGCCAATAAAATGCGAGCTCAATCTAATTGGCTGATTGGATCAGCCAATCCGATTGAACTTTAATCTGATTGGCTGATTCAATCAGCCAATCAGATTTTTCCTACCTTAATTCCGATTGGCTGATAGAATCCTATCAGCCAATCGGAATTCGAGGGACGCCATCTTGGATGACGTGATTTAAAGGAACCTTCATTCGGACTTAGGACGTCGTTAGAAGAGGATGGATCCGCGCCGGCTGCTTCAAGATGGACCCGCTCCACTCCAGATGGAAGAAGATAGAAGGTGCCGCCTGGATGAATACTTTGGACCCTCTGAAGGACCTCTTCTTGCCGGATAGGATGAAGACTTCGGACCCTCTGGAGGACATCTTCTTGCCGGATAGGATGAAGACTTCGGACCCTCTTCTGGACGGATACCCGGCTGGGTGAATACAAGGTAGGGAGATCTTCAGGGGCTTAGTGTTAGGTTTTTTAAGGGGTGTTTGGGTGGGTTAGATTAGGGGTATGTGGGTGGTGGGTTGTAATGTAGGGGGGGTATTGTATGGTCTTTTTTACAGGCAAAAGAGCTGATTTCTTTGGGGCATGCCCCGCAAAAAGCCCTTTTAAGGGCTGGTAAGGTAATAGAGCTGTTAACTTTTTATTTTAGAATAGGGTAGGGCATTTTTTTATTTTGGGGGGCTTTGTTATTTTTTAAGGGGGCTTAGAGTAGGTGTAATTAGTTTAAAATTCTTGTAATCTTTTTTTTATTTTTTTTAATTTAGTGTTTGTTTGTTTTTTGTAATTTAGTTTAGTTGATTTAATTGTAGGTAATTGTAGTTAGTTTAGTTAATTAATTTATTGATAGTGTAGTGTTAGGTTTAATTGTAACTTAGGTTAGGATTTATTTTACAGGTAATTTTGTAATTATTTTAACTAGGTAGCTATTAAATAGTAAATAACTATTTAATAGCTATTGTACCTAGTTAAAATAAATACAAAGTTGCCTGTAAAATAAATATAAATCCTAAAATAGCTACAATATAATTATTCGTTATATTGTAGCTATATTAGGGTTTATTTTACAAGTAAGTATTTAGCTTTAAATAGGATTAATTTATTTAATAAGAAATAATTTATTTTGTTAGATTTAAATTATATTTAACTTAGGGGGTGTTAGGGTTAGGGTTAGACTTAGCTTTAGGGGTTAATACATTTATTAGAGTAGCGACGAGGTCCGGTCGGCAGATTAGGGGTTAATAAGTGTAGGTAAAGTAGCGGCGATGTTGGGGGGGCAGATTAGTGGTTAATAAATATTATGTAGGTGTCAGCGATGTTAGGGGCAGCAGATTAGGGGTACATAGGTATAATGTATGTGGCGGAGGTGTGCGGTTGGCAGATTAGGGGTTAAAAATATTTATTAGAGTGGCGGCGATGTGGGGGGACCTCGGTTTAGGGGTACATAGGTAGTTTATGGGTGTTAGTGTACTTTAGAGCACAGTAGTTAAGAGCTTTATGAACCGGCGTTAGCCCAGAAAGCTCTTAACTCCTGACTTTTTTCTGTGGCTGGAGTTTTGTCGGTAGAGGCTCTACCGCTCACTTCAGCCAAGACTCTAAATACCAGCGTTAGGAAGATCCCATTGAAAAGGTAGGATACGCAATTGGCGTAAGGGGATCTGCGGTATGGAAAAGTTGTGGCTGGAAAGTGAGCGTTAGACCCTTTCCTGATTGACTCTAAATACCAGCGGGCGGCCAAAACCAGTGTTAGGAGCCCTTAACGCTGCCTTTGACGGCTACCGCAGAACTATAAATCTAGGCGACTAGGATTTACTATCACTAAAAATAAACTGGACATTAAGTGACGACAAGTTTCTATAAAAAAAAAAAAAAAAGGTGCTAAGCTCACCCTTTCTGTGCCACGGCTCCTTGCTAAAGTCAGCGGCTCCAGTCGGTCAGATTTACCATCACTTTAATTTATAGTTGTAATACATAATTATAAACTGTATTTTCTATGCTTGGTTTTATGTGCTTTGCATGAATAGGTAGTTAAACCACCTGCATTTGTTTGCTAACAATCATCAGATTACGAGTTTTGCGTTATGAGTGGCTCGGTAATAACTTGCAAGTTATTTCCACCATTATCCTTTAATAGCGCTGCTATTACAGGTTTGCAAAAATGCGGCGATATGGCTGCATTGAGCTCCATACCACACACAAATACCAGCACCGCTTTGAGCTGGTTTGACGTGCTCGTGCACGATTTCCCCATAGACATCAATGGGGAGAGCCGGCTAAAAAAAAGCCTAACACCTGCAATAACGGAGCGTAAAGCTCCGTAACGCAGCCCCATTGATGTCTATGGGGAAACAAAAGTTATGTTTACACCTAACACCCTAACATAAACCCCAAGTCTAAACACCCCTAATATGCTGCCCCCGACATCGTCGACACCTACATTACACTTATTAACCCCTAATCTGTTGCCCCGAACGTCGCCGCCACCTACCTACACTTATTAACCCCTAATCTGCGGCCCCAATGTCGCCGCCACCTACATACATTTATTAACCCCTAATCTGTCGCCCCCAACGTCGCCACCGCCACTATACTAAAGTTATTAACCCCTAAACCTCTGGCCCCCCACATCACTAACACTAAATAAATATATGAACCCATAAACCTAACCCTAAGTCTAACCCTAACACCCCTAACTTTAATATAATTAAAATAAATCTAAATAAAAAATTACTATCATTACCTAAATAATTCCTATTTAAAACTAAATACCTATAAAATAAACCCTAAGCTAGCTACAATATAACACCCATGCTAAATAGTTTCTAAATTTTGTCCTGAGTTTAGAAATACCCAATGTTTACATGTTCTTTGTTTTTTTTGCAAGTTATAGGGCAATAAGTACAAGTAACACTTTGCTATTTCCAAACCACTTTTTTTCAAAATTAGCTCTAGTTACATTGGGACACTGATATCTTTCAGGAATCCCTGAATATCCCTTGACAAGTATATATATATTTTTTAGAAGACATCCCAAAGTATTGATCTAGGCCCATTTTGGTATATTTCATGCCACCATTTCACCGCCAAATCCGATCAAATACAAAAAATCGTTCACTTTTTCACAATTGTTTTCACAAACTTTCGGTTTCTCACTGAAATTATTTACAAACAGCTTGTGCAATTATGACATAAATGGTTTTAAATGCTTCTCTGGGATCCCCTTTGTTCAGAAAAAGCTTTTTGGGGTAATTTTAGCTTTAGTGTAGTGTAGTAAACAACCCAAAGTATTGATCTAGGCCCATTTTGGTATATTTCATGCCACCATTTCACCGCCAAATACGTTCAAATAAAAAAAACATTACATTTTTCACAATTTTAGGTTTCTTACTGAAATCATTTACAAACAGCTTGTGTAATTATGGCACAAATGGTTGTAAATGCTTCTCTGGGATCCCCTTTGTTCAGAAAAAGCAGACATATATGACTTTGGCGTTGCTTTTTGGTAATTAGAAGGCTGCTAATTATGCCCAGCAGTGCAGGGGTTAATTAGGGAGCTTGTAGGGAACTTGTAGGGTTAATTTTAGTGTAGTGTAGTGTAGTAGACAACCCAAAGTATTGATCTAGGCCCATTTTGGTATATTTCATGCCACCATTTCTCCGCCAAATGCGATCAAATAAAAAAAAAAATGTTTCCTTTTTCACAAACTTTAGGATTCTCACTAAAATTATTTACAAACAGCTTGTGCAATTATGGCACAAATGGTTGTAAATGCTTCTCTGGGATCCCCTTTGTTCAGAAATAGCAGACTAATATGGCTTTGGTGTTGCTTTTTGATAATTAGAAGGCCGCTAAATGCTGCTGCGCATCACGCGTGTATTATGGCTAGCAGTAAAGGGGTTAATTAGGTAGCTTGTAGGGATTTTGCAGGGTTAATTTTAGCTTTAGTGTAGAGATCAGCCTCCCACCTGAAACATCAGACCCCCTGATCCCTCCCAAACAGCTCTCTTCCCTCCCCCACCCCACAATTGTTCCCGCCATCTTAAGTACTGGCAGAAAGTCTGCCAGTACTAAAATAAAAGGTATATTTGTTTTTTTTTGGTTGTTTTGTTTTAGCATATTTACATATGCTGCTGTATAGATTCCCCCCTTAGCCCCCAATCTCACGGATCCCCCATCAAACAGTTCTCTAACCCTCCCCCTCTAGTCTAATGGGCGCCATCTTGGGTACTGGCAGCTGTCTGCCAGTACCCAGTGTAGTAAAAAAAAAAGATATGCTTTAAATTTTTGCCCTTTTCTGTAGTGTAGCTATCCCCCCCCCACCCACCCCCTCCCTCCCAGAACCCTTCGATTGCTTTATAGATTAAAAATCCCCCCCTTTTCTCCAAATTTATTATTCAATTTTTCTGTAGTGTAGCGGTTCCCACCCGCTCCTGCCCCATGCAAGTGCCCGCCCACCGCCCCCCGTGCACGCACGCGCGTCCGTGCATGCCCCCGGGCACTCCCGCCTCCGATCCCGCCCCCTCCACATGATCACAGGCCCATTGCAGGCCGCCCACTCGCCACCCTACTTTGCTCCCACCCACCAACGACGCTCCGGTGTAGAGAGGGCCACAGAGTGGCTCTCTCTGCATTGGAGGCTTGTAAAGGGGCATTGCAGGATGCCTCCATATCGAGGCATCACTGCAATACCCTCAGAGCTGCTAGAAGCGATTGCGATCGCTTCCAGAACTCTGTTAGACAACTGACGTACCAGGTACGTCTATTGTCATTAACTGCTTGTTAATGCATGACGTACCTGGTACGTCAGTTGTCATTAAGGGGTTAAACTAATTACACCTAATGTAATAGCCCTATCAAAATAAAAAAGCCCTCCCAAAATAAAAAAAAAACCTAACCTACACTAAACTGCCAATAGCCCTTCTTTCTGGAAGAAGACCTTCTCCACCGGACTTCAGGAACAGTGAGTACCTTTTTGGGTCTTAGGTTTAGGCTTTTTTATTTTAATGTTTGGATAGCTGTAAAACAGTTATCTCTGTAAGAATGGAGTTTAGCATGTATACCTGGGGACTGTTCTGGGTAACAGGAAATATTATTCTAATAGAACACTGAAACATTGTAAAAATGTGAAAATAAATGGGCTGTAATTAAAAACTTGTAGCAACAGACTAAACAGGACCATAAGATTGACTGCTATATCAACTACTAAGGTATGGTTGTTACTTTTGCAGTGTTCAGTTTTTCTCTGTTCTAGATACCTCTCATTAAAGGACCCTGCGTCCACGTCCATCATTACTCCATGCCGGTTTTGTGTAGTGTAATAGCCGCTATCCATTTTAAGAGCCTTTCAAACTCTGTTGATCCTGTGGAGGTAATTTCTTTAAGAAAGGTTGTCTTGCCAAATGTGCTGAGTGGCTCTACATATATTGACTCGGAGCAAGGTGGAAACCGGGAGTCCCAGTAGTGTAGACTCCACTCTCGATAACTGGGCCTCATCTGATGGTTGAGAAACGGCTTATGCAGAGTCACAGGAACATGTATAGAAATTTCTACTAGGAGGTCTCTGTTACATGGCGTAGCTGCATCTTCACTGTTAGGCCCCCGTAACCAAGTATCTACAGCATATGTCCAACATAACTTATGGAGCATGCTATGTTATCTTGTTGCTGTGTCAGACGGCATTACTGAATGTTGAAGGTGTCGGTTTTGCATTGTCACTGTGGTTTTTAGTGAGATATGCGGCTCAGGATGTGGATAACATGCAGCAGTGTAAAGGTTCTGCGGTGACAAAATGGTGTTCTTCCGATCCCGGTCGCCTGTAAAGGTTGTAGGGATCTTGTAGTCAAAGCACATCAGTTTGGAGAAGATGTTCCCTCCTGTGTGCTCGCCATACCAGCTGAGTAAGAAGGTGTTGATTCAGACGCATCAGCATATTCATTGCATGCTTCATGGAAGCCTCCATCATGGGATGTAGTATGTAATTTTCGGTTCCCTTCAGGGGTCTGTTGAGTTGGAAAGTCAGCAGCCTCTATTATGGAGCTGGACAGGCATTTTGGCATGATTTTAAGCCATATAGCTTCCAGTTTGGCAAAATTTTCATCTATGGTCAGTTGCGTTTCACTGTCTAGCTTATCCGCCATGTTTGCAATGCCTTCCCAGATTAAGCAGATAGTCACTCTGTAATCGTGAGGGTGGATGGAAGCAGCTTGTCAGTATATGGCTGGGTTATATCACAATATATTTAATAATTATCCTTTAAACTAAACCCCAATAAAATATGCATATATCAAAAACCATAAAAATAATATAAATTCCTGAATTCTTTTTATTAGTGAATATTTATAGACACATTAAAATACATTTGTAGGAACCAGGGTATGAGTCAATACTATACATGTTTAAAACTATTTAAATATGCTATGCAAAGTTCATAAAAGTTGCCTTATTCACAATAGCCTCCCAAATCAGAGTTGCATTTAAAATATCACAATGAGACTAAGATATAAGCCACTAACATTCAGACTGGTACAATTTTAACAGTGCTTAGTTAACCCCTTAATGACCACAGCACTTTTCCATTTTCTGTCCATTTGGGACCAAGGCTATTTTTACATTTTTGCGGTCTTTGTGTTTAGCTGTAATTTCCCTCTTACTCATTTACTGTACCCACACATATTATATACCGTTTTTCTCGCCATTAAATGGAATTTCTAAAGATACCATTATTTTCATCATATCTTATAATTTACTATAAAAAAAATTATAAAATATGAGGAAAAAATGGAAAAAAACACACTTTTTCTAACTTTGACCCCCAAAATCTGTTACACATCTACAACCACCAAAAAACACCCATGCTAAATAGTTTCTAAATTTTGTCCAAAGTTTAGAAATACCCAATGTTTACATGTTCTTTGCTTTTTTTGCAAGTTATAGGGCCATAAATATAAGTAGCACTTTGCTATTTCCAAACCACTTTTTTTCAAAATTAGCACTAGTTACATTGGAATCCCTGAATATATTAATATTTCTTAATAGTTTATACTTAATATTTCAATAGCGCGCATTATAGTTACTGTAAAATATTCTAAATAATCCATATAATATATCTATATTTTTACAGTATACATAATAATTTTGAATCATTTTTAATAGTTTATATTTCATATTTCAATAATGCACATTGAAGATAGCAATTCTTCATGTGCGATAACCCGACCGCGCAAGTCCTAAATTGCAAACCCAAATGCACGTTACGCATATTTTACATTCCTATGTTCTTCATATAGAAAATAAAATACTTTTTGTTATTAAATATATATTTCTATCTATCTATCTAATACTGTTAATATAAAATACATATCTATACCTATATATTTATAGGTAAAGATACATACAGGTATGGGTATATATATATATATATATGTATATATATATATGTATGTATGTGTATATATATATATATATATATATATATGTATTTACAATAAAAAGTACATTATCCTGTAAGTGAATAACATTGGAATGTTAAATATGTACAGCAAAACACAAATACTTAAATACATCTGTACACACACACAGACACACACATACATATTTAGACATGTCTATATCTGTGTATATAAATAAATATATAATATATATGTTAAAGTCCTTTGCAGCCCCTTTTTTCCCCCACACCTTACACCCAAAAAACTTTGAACCCTTGTAACTTGTTTATTATTTTTTTTAACTTATTTTTATCAAACAGTGTTTATATGAGTGTAACTAAACTTTTACATATATTTATGTTGTGTTTAATGCAATTTTTTTTTCTTTCCCCACACTTTTATGTTCTGAAGTTGCGCTAACCCTACGAGCATAAATCATGACTGCGATGGAGCGAACGCGTTTACTTTCAACTCCCAATATGAACACTATTTCTGTCATGCGCAAAAAGCCAAGAAAAACCTGATAAGGCTCAAGTGCTACAGTTAGCGCACCACTCATAATCCAGCCCTTAGTGGTTCTAAAATATTAAGACTAAAAAGCAAAAAAAAAAAAGGTTTGTGTTGGAAACAAAAATTATGAAACTTAAATTTTAAATGGTGATTGAAGTCAAAATTATCCTTTGCTTAACTTTAGCTGCTGTAGTTCCATAATGGCAGCACCCTTGATTAGAGGGAGTTGCATGAAATATATTGAGTGTTTAGTGTCCCTTTAATTGTAGTTTAAAAATTAATTATTGAAACAACCTAAATACAGGAATCTGTCATTTTACAAATTGTTCATTTTCTAATTATCCACCAGAGGGCAGTAAGAGCTTACAAAGTACTTCCATGGTTTACGTTATTAGATACATTACTTGTGCTTGTCCAGATAATATCATATAAAGGCTTCTATTTTGTAAATGTAAAATCACCTCCCCTGTCTAATCTCTGAAAACTGGAAGAAGAAAAAAACAATAAACTATTATTATTGATAGATGATTGATTTCAGTTTATTAATATTATTTACTTTATATAAAGTTATGCCTCACTTACAACTACAATATGACACATAGTAAAGCAGAAAGACCTTTTAAGGCTAAGGCCTTATTTAATATTTACTGGTGGTTAGTAAGAAATGTTTTCTTCACAATCTATGATAGTACTTTTATAACTAAATGAAAGTGCTCTACAGAATGTTACTAATGTTATGTTTTATCTGATAAATATCTGTTTAAGTGGGTCCTGTGCAAACCATTATATGTTGGTTTACCGGAAGCTGACCACCAAGCTTAATACCAAGAGCATACAGGTACTGGTGGGGCCCTCACCTAATCACTGTTTGCCTTATGCAGAGCGCTGGGCTGGTAAAAAAAAAAAAAACGCTAGGAGTGCAGCAGCTGGCACCTTTGATGTGGGGTGCTACAGTAAAGAATAGGGATATAAAGCACCCTCCTATAACCACCACACTATGCATTACTACTGACCAGATAAAACTAGATAAAAAAAAAACACAAATGGAAGAAGCTGTGCTTCTGGCTACAAACTGGCATGTACAGTTGACAGGAGTAAGGGAGTTTGCACAATGCTTAAACATCCTTAAACATCTGGTTTATACTGTACAGCTAAGATCCTCAACAAGGGTGATAACTGCACGTCCCATTATGTGGTTAATGACCATCACCCCAATACCCTTATCCAACCAATCTGAGACCCAGGAGTTAGATTCCAAGGTTAGTTAAATATTATTAAAGTGATGATAAATCCGAGCATTTAAAAAACACTCACCTAGATTTAGAGTTTTGCGGCCAAAGGGGTGCGTTAGCTACGTGTGTTTTTTTCCCCCCGCACCTTTTAAATAACGCTGGTATTTAGAGTTCTCTGAAGGGCTGCGTTAGGCTCCAAAAAGGGAGCGTAGAGCATAATTTACCGCCACTTCAACTCTCAATACCAGAGTTGCTTACGGTAGTGGCCAGCTTGAAAAACGTGCTTGTGGCTGTTCCGATCAGCCAATAAAATGCGAGCTCAATCTAATTGGCTCATTGGATCTGCCAATCCGATTGAACTGTAATCTGATTGGCTGATTCAATCAGCCAATCAGATTTTTCCTACCTTAATTCCGATTGGCTGATAGAATCCTATCAGCCAATCGGAATTCGAGGGACGCCATCTTGGATGACGTCATTTAAAGGAACCTTCATTCGGACTTAGGACGTCGTTAGAAGAGGATGAATCCGCGCTGGCTGCTTCAAGATGGACCCGCTCCACTCCGGATGGAAGAAGATAGAAGGTGCCGCCTGGATGAATACTTTGGACCCTCTGAAGGACCTCTTCTTGCCGGATAGGATGAAGACTTCGGACCCTCTGGAGGACATCTTCTTGCCGGATAGGATAGACTTCGGACCCTCTTCTGGACGGATCGGTGATACCCGGCTGGGTGAATACAAGGTAGGGAGATCTTCAGGGGCTTAGTGTTAGGTTTTTTAAGGGGTGTTTGGGTGGGTTAGATTAGGGGTATGTGGGTGGTGGGTTGTAATGTAGGGGGGGTATTGTATGGTCTTTTTTACAGGCAAAAGAGCTGATTTCTTTGGGGCATGCCCCGCAAAAAGCACTTTTAAGGGCTGGTAAGGTAATAGAGCTGTTAACTTTTTATTTTAGAATAGGGTAGGGCATTTTTTTATTTTGGGGGGCTTTGTTATTTTTTAAGGGGGCTTAGAGTAGGTGTAATTAGTTTCAAATTCTTGTAATCTTTTTTTAATTTTTTTTAATTTAGTGTTTGTTTTTTTTTGTAATTTAGTTTAGTTGATTTAATTGTAGGTAATTGTAGTTAGTTTAGTTAATTAATTTATTGATAGTGTAGTGTTAGGTTTAATTGTAACTTAGGTTAGGATTTATTTTACAGGTAATTTTGTAATTATTTTAACTAGGTAGCTATTAAATAGTAAATAACTATTTAATAGCTATTGTACCTAGTTAAAATAAATACAAAGTTGCCTGTAAAATAAATATAAATCCTAAAATAGCTACAATATAATTATTCGTTATATTGTAGCTATATTAGGGTTTATTTTACAAGTAAGTATTTAGCTTTAAATAGGATTAATTTATTTAATAAGAA
Organism: Bombina bombina; assembly: GCF_027579735.1. Lineage (NCBI taxonomy): Eukaryota > Metazoa > Chordata > Amphibia > Anura > Bombinatoridae > Bombina > Bombina bombina. Next base: position 224,023,055 of record NC_069502.1, read on the forward strand.
ATAATTTATTTTGTTAGATTTAAATTATATTTAATTTAGGGGGTGTTAGGGTTAGGGTTAGACTTAGCTTTAGGGGTTAATACATTTATTAGAGTAGCGACGAGGTCCGGTCGGCAGATTAGGGGCAGCAGATGACAATGTTAGGGGCAGCAGATTAGGGGTACATAGGTATAATGTATGTGGCGGAGGTGTGCGGTTGGCAGATTAGGGGTTAAAAATATTTATTAGAGTGGCGGCGATGTGGGGGGACCTCGGTTTAGGGGTACATAGGTAGTTTATGGGTGTTAGTGTACTTTAGAGCACAGTAGTTAAGAGCTTTATGAACCGGCGTTAGCCCAGAAAGCTCTTAACTCCTGACTTTTTTCTGTGGCTGGAGTTTTGTCGGTAGAGGCTCTACCGCTCACTTCAGCCAAGACTCTAAATACCAGCGTTAGGAAGATCCCATTGAAAAGATAGGATACGCAATTGGCGTAAGGGTATCTGCGGTATGGAAAAGTTGCGGCTGGAAAGTGAGCGTTAGACCCTTTCCTGATTGACTCTAAATACCAGCGGGCGGCCAAAACCAGTGTTAGGAGCCCTTAACGCTGCCTTTGACGGCTACCGCAGAACTATAAATCTAGGCGACTAGGATTTACCATCACTAAAAATAAACTGGACATTAAGTGACGACGAGTTTCTATTAAAAAAAAAAAAGGTGCTAAGCTCACCCTTTCTGTGCCACGGCTCCTTGCTAAAGTCAGCGGCTCCAGTCGGTCAGATTTACCATCACTTTAATTTATAGTTGTAATACATAATTATAAACTGTATTTTCTATGCTTGGTTTTATGTGCTTTGCATGAATAGGTAGTTAAACCACCTGCATTTGTTTGCTAACAATCATCAGATTACGAGTTTTGCGTTATGAGTGGCTCGGTAATAACTTGCAAGTTATTTCCACCATTCACCTTTAATAGCGCTGCTATTACAGGTTTGCAAAAATGCGGCGATATGGCTGCATTGAGCTCCATACCGCACACAAATACCACCGCCGCTTTGAGCTGGTTTGACGTGCTCGTGCACGATTTCCCCATAGACATCAATGGGGAGAGCCGGCTAAAAAAAAGCCTAACACCTGCAATAACGGAGCGTAAAGCTAACACCCTAACATAAACTCCAAGTCTAAACACCCCTAATATGCTGCCCCCGACATCGTCGACACCTACATTACACTTATTAACCCCTAATCTGTTGCCCCGAACGTCGCCGCCACCTACCTACACTTATTAACCCCTAATCTGCGGCCCCAATGTCACCGCCACCTACATACATTTATTAACCCCTAATCTGTCGCCCCCAACGTCGCCACCGCCACTATACTAAAAATATTAACCCCTAAACCTCTGGCCCCCCACATCACTAACACTAAATAAATATATGAACCCATAAACCTAACCCTAAGTCTAACCCTAACACCCCTAACTTTAATATAATTAAAATAAATCTAAATAAAAATTACTATCATTACCTAAATAATTCCTATTTAAAACTAAATACCTATAAAATAAACCCTACGCTAGCTACAATATAACACCCATGCTAAATAGTTTCTAAATTTTGTCCTGAGTTTAGAAATACCCAATGTTTACATGTTCTTTGGTTTTTTTGCAAGTTATAGGGCCATAAATACAAGTAACACTTTGCTATTTCCAAACCACTTTTTTTTCAAAATTAGCGCTAGTTACATTGGGACACTGATATCTTTCAGGAATCCCTGAATATCCCTTGACAAGTATATATATTTTTTTTAGAAGACATCCCAAAGTATTGATCTAGGCCCATTTTGGTATATTTCATGCCACCATTTCACCGCCAAATCCGATCAAATACAAAAAATCGTTCACTTTTTCACAATTGTTTTCACAAACTTTCGGTTTCTCACTGAAATTATTTACAAACAGCTTGTGCAATTATGACATAAATGGTTTTAAATGCTTCTCTGGGATCCCCTTTGTTCAGAAAAAGCTCAGGGCCGGATTGGCCTATCAGGATACCAGGAGATTTCCCGGTGGGCTGCAGCAGCTGGGGCTGGAAAGCTACAATTTAAAGGGGTGATTAATGGATACATTTGGGTTGTAGGGCTGCTATATAACATCAATCGGATATTTGTATTTAATACAAAGTAATATAATGTAATTCTGAAACAATATTGGGGAAGGAGTGTCCCAGTAATCCCCTACGAGAAAAACGGGGCATGTGCATTCTATCGATTCAACGGAAAATAGGGCTGGTCTTCATATTTTTCCAGGGCTGCTTTTTATTCCCAGTCCAGCCCTGAAAAAGCTTTTTGGGGTAATTTTAGCTTTAGTGTAGTGTAGTAAACAACCCAAAGTATTGATCTAGGCCCATTTTGGTATATTTCATGCCACCATTTCACCGCAAAATACGTTCAAATAAAAAAAACATTACATTTTTCACAATTTTAGGTTTCTTACTGAAATCATTTACAAACAGCTTGTGCAATTATGGCACAAATGGTTGTAAATGCTTCTCTGGGATCCCCTTTGTTCAGAAAAAGCAGACATATATGACTTTGGCGTTGCTTTTTGGTAATTAGAAGGCTGCTAATTATGCCCAGCAGTGCAGGGGTTAATTAGGGAGCTTGTAGGGAACTTGTAGGGTTAATTTTAGCTTTAGTGTAGTGTAGTAGACAACCCAAAGTATTGATCTAGGCCCATTTTGGTATATTTCATGCCACCATTTCTCCGCCAAATGCGATCAAATAAAAAAAAATGTTTCCTTTTTCACAAACTTTAGGATTCTCACTAAAATTATTTACAAACAGCTTGTGCAATTATGGCACAAATGGTTGTAAATGCTTCTCTGGGATCCCCTTTGTTCAGAAATAGCAGACTAATATGGCTTTGGTGTTGCTTTTTGATAATTAGAAGGCCGCTAAATGCCGCTGCGCATCACGCGTGTATTATGGCTAGCAGTAAAGGGGTTAATTAGGTAGCTTGTAGGGATTTTGCAGGGTTAATTTTAGCTTTAGTGTAGAGATCAGCCTCCCACCTGAAACATCAGACCCCCTGATCCCTCCCAAACAGCTCTCTTCCCTCCCCCACCCCACAATTGTTCCCGCCATCTTAAGTACTGGCAGAAAGTCTGCCAGTACTAAAATAAAAGGTATATTTGTTTTTTTTGGTTGTTTTGTTTTAGCATATTTACATATGCTGCTGTATAGAATCCCCCCTTAGCCCCCAATCTCACGGATCCCCCATCAAACAGTTCTCTAACCCTCCCCCTCTAGTCTAATGGGCGCCATCTTGGGTACTGGCAGCTGTCTGCCAGTACCCAGTGTAGTAAAAAAAAAAGATATGCTTTAAATTTTTGCCCTTTTCTGTAGTGTAGCTATCCCCCCCCACCCACCCCCTCCCTCCCAGAACCCTTCGATTGCTTTATAGATTAAAAATCCCCCCCTTTTCTCCAAATTTATTATTCAATTTTTCTGTAGTGTAGCGGTTCCCACCCGCTCCTGCCCCATGCAAGCGCCCGCCCACCGCCCCCCGTGCACGCACGCGCGTCCGTGCATGCAACCGGGCACTCCCGCCTCCGATCCCGCCCCCTCCACATGATCACAGGCCCATTGCAGGCCGCCCACTCGCCTCCCTACTTTGCTCCCACCCACCAACGACGCTCCGGTGTAGAGAGGGCCACAGAGTGGCTCTCTCTGCATTGGAGGCTTGTAAAGGGGTATTGCAGGATGCCTCCATATCGAGGCATCACTGCAATACCCTCAGAGCTGCTAGAAGCGATTGCGATCGCTTCCAGCACTCTGTTAGACAACTGACGTACCAGGTACGTCTATTGTCATTAACTGCTTGTTAATGCATGACGTACCTGGTACGTCAGTTGTTATTAAGGGGTTAAACTAATTACACCTAATGTAATAGCCCTATCAAAATAAAAAAGCCCTCCCAAAATAAAAAAAAACCCTAGCCTACACTAAACTGCCAATAGCCCTTAAAAGGGCCTTTTGCGGGGCATTGCCCCAAAGAAATCAGCTCTTTTACCTGTAAAATAAAATACAAACAACCCCCAACAGTAAAACCCACCACCCACACAACCAAACCCCCCAAATAAAATCCTATCTAAATAAACCTAAGCTCCCCATTGCCCATTTAGCTCTTTTACATTGCCCAAAGTCCCTAATCTAAAAATAAAACCCACCCAATAAACCCTTAATAAAACTTAACACTAACCCCCGAAGATCCACTTACAGTTTTTGAAGAAGGATATCCATCCTCATCCAGCCGGGAGAAGTCTTCATCCAAGCGGGCAGAAGTCCTCAACAAAGCCGGGAGAAGTCTTCATCCAAGTGGCAAGAAGTTGTCCTCCAGGCGGGCAGAAGTCTTCTTCCAGACAGCATCTTCTATCTTCATCCTTCCGACGGGGAGCGGCTCCATCTTCCATACATCCGGCACGGAGCATCCTCTTCATACGGTCCCAGCCGTACACTGAAGGTTCCCTTTAAGGAACGTCATCCAAGATGGCGTCCCTTGAATTCCGATTGGCTGATAAAATTCTATCAGCCAATCGGAATTAAAGGGTAAAAAATCCTATTGGCTGATGCAATCAGCCAATAGAATTGAGCTTTAATCCCATTGGCTGATCCAATCAGCCAAGAGGATTTAGCTTGCATTCTATTGGCTGATTAGAACAGCCAATAGAATGTGAGCCAATTTTGAAATCAACCAATAGGAATGCAAGGTACCCCAAATTGATTGCAGTACCTTGCATTCAATCTTCAGTCTACGTCAGACATCGGATGAAGTGGAGCTTCCATGCTGCTGAGGAGCGCCACTGTTGATGAATGCTGCCGAGGACCACCACCGTTGAGGACCGCGGCTGAGGATCCAGGCATCTGGAACACAACTCTGCACCTCCGCTCCGCGCCGCCTTCACTCCGGATGAAGATAGAAGATGATGTATCTGTCTGGAAGAAGACCTTCTCCACCGGACTTCAGGAACAGTGAGTACCTTTTTGGGTCTTAGGTTTAGGCTTTTTTATTTTAATGTTTGGATAGCTGTAAAACAGTTATCTCTGTAAGAATGGAGTTTAGCATGTATACTTGGGGACTGTTCTGGGTAACAGGAAATATTATTCTAATAGAACACTGAAACATTGTAAAAATGTGAAAATAATTGGGCTGTAATTAAAAACTTGTAGCAACAGACTAAACAGGACCATAAGATTGACTGCTATATCAACTACTAAGGTATGGTTGTTACTTTTGCAGTGTTCAGTTTTTCTCTGTTCTAGATACCTCTCATTAAAGGACCCTGCGTCCACGTCCATCATTACTCCATGCCGGGTTTTGTGTAGTGTAATAGCCGCTATCCATTTTAAGAGCCTTTCAAACTCTGTTGATCCTGTGGAGGTAATTTCTTTAAGAAAGGTTGTCTTGCCAAATGTGCTGAGTGGCTCTACATATATTGACTTGGAGCAAGGTGGAAGCCGGGAGTCCCAGTAGTGTAGACTCCACTCTCGATAACTGGGCCTCATCTGATGGTTGAGAAACGGCTTATGCAGAGTCACAGGAACATGTATAGAAATTTCTACTAGGAGGTCTCTGTTACATGGCGTAGCTGCATCTTCACTGTTAGGCCCCCGTAACCAAGTATCTACAGCATATGTCCAACATAACTTATGGAGCATGCTATGTTATCTTGTTGCTGTGTCAGAAGGCATTACTGAATGTTGAAGGTGTCGGTTTTGCATTGTCACTGTGGTTTTTAGTGAGATATGCTGCTCAGGATGTGGATAACATGCAGCAGTGTAAAGGTTCTGCGGTGACAAAATGGTGTTCTTCCGATCCCGGTCGCCTGTAAAGGTTGTAGGGATCTTGTAGTCAAAGCACGTCAGTTTGGAGAAGATGTTCCCTCCTGTGTGCTCGCCATACCAGCTGAGTAAGAAGGTGTTGATTCAGACGCATCAGCATATTCATTGCATGCTTCATGGAAGCCTCCATCATGGGATGTAGTATGTAATTTTCGGTTCCCTTCAGGGGTCTGTTGAGTTGGAAAGTCAGCAGCCTCTATTATGGAGCTGGACAGGCATTTTGGCATGATTTTAAGCCATATAGCTTCCAGTTTGGCAAAATTTTCATCTATGGTCAGTTGCGTTTCACTGTCTAGCTTATCCGCCATGTTTGCAATGCCTTCCCAGATTAAGCAGATAGTCACTCTGTAATCGTGAGGGTGGATGGAAGCAGCTTGTCAGTATATGGCTGGGTTATATCACAATATATTTAATAATTATCCTTTAAACTAAACCCCAATAAAATATGCATATATCAAAAACCATAAAAATAATATAAATTCCTGAATTCTTTTTATTAGTGAATATTTATAGACACATTAAAATACATTTGTAGGAACCAGGGTATGAGTCAATACTATACATGTTTAAAACTATTTAAATATGCTATGCAAAGTTCATAAAAGTTGCCTTATTCACAATAGCCTCCCAAATCAGAGTTGCATTTAAAATATCACAATGAGACTAAGATATAAGCCACTAACATTCAGACTGGTACAATTTTAACAGTGCTTAGTTAACCCCTTAATGACCACAGCACTTTTCCATTTTCTGTCCGTTTGGGACCAAGGCTATTTTTACATTTTTGCGGTCTTTGTGTTTAGCTGTAATTTCCCTCTTACTCATTTACTGTACCCACACATATTATATACCGTTTTTCTCGCCATTAAATGGACTTTCTAAAGATACCATTATTTTCATCATATCTTATAATTTACTATAAAAAAAATTATAAAATATGAGGAAAAAATGGAAAAAAACACACTTTTTCTAACTAAGACCCCCAAAATCTGTTACACATCTACAACCACCAAAAAACACCCATGCTAAATAGTTTCTAAATTTTGTCCAAAGTTTAGAAATACCCAATGTTTACATGTTCTTTGCTTTTTTTGCAAGTTATAGGGCCATAAATATAAGTAGCACTTTGCTATTTCCAAACCACTTTTTTTCAAAATTAGCGCTAGTTACATTGGAACACTGATATCTTTCAGGAATCCCTGAATATCCCTTGACATGTATATATATGTTTTTAGAAGACATCCCAAAGTATTGATCTAGGCCCATTTTGGTATATTTCATGCCACCATTTCACCGCCAAATGCGATCAAATAAAAAAAAAAAGTTAAATTTTTCAAAATTTTAGGTTTCTCACTGAAATCATTAACAAACATTTTGTGCAATTATGGCACAAATGGTTGTAAATGCTTCTCTGGTATCCCCTTTGTTCAGAAATAGCAGACATATATCGCTTTGGCGTTGTTTTTAAGTAATTAGAAGTCTGCTAAATGCTGCTGCACACCACAAGTGTATTATGCTCAGCAGTGCAGGGGTTAATTAGGGAACTTGTAGGGAGCTTGTAGGGTTAATTTTAGCTTTAGTGTAGTGTAGTAGACAACCCCAAGTATTGGTCTAGGCCCATTTTGGTATATTTCAGGCCACCATTTCACCGCCAAATAAGATTAAATTAAAAAAATAGTCAACTTTTTCACAAACTTTAGGTTTCTCACTGAAATTATTTAGAAACAACTTGTGCAATTATGGCACAAATGGTTGTAAATGATTCTCTGGGATCCCCTTTGTTCAGAAATAGCAGACATATATGGCTTTGGTGTTACTTTTTGGTAATTAAAAGGCCGCTAAATGCCACTGCGCACAAAACGTGAATTATGCCCAGCAGTGAAGGGGTTAATTAGGTAGCTTGTAGGGAGCTTGCAGGGTTAATTTTAGCTTTAGTGTAGAGATCAGCTTCCCACCTGACACATCAGACCCCCTGATCCCTCCCATAGAGCTCTCTTCCCTCCCCCACCCCACAATTGTCCCCGCCATCTTAAGTACTGGCAGAAAGTCTGCCAGTACTAAAATAAAAGATATTTTTTTTCTTTTCTTTTTTTTTTAAGCATATTTACATATGCTGCTGTGTAGGATCCCCCCTTAGCCCCCAACCTCTCTAATCCCCCCCCCCCCCAAACAGCTCTCTACTCCCCCCCCACTGCCTTATTGGGGGCCATCTTGGGTACTGGCAGCTGTCTGCCAGTACCCAGTTTGCATATAAAAATGTTTTTTTACAATTTATTTTAGTTTTTTCTGTAGTGTAGCTCCCCCCCCCAAGATCAATCCCCCACCCCCTCCCAGATCCCTTAGATGATTTCCATTAGTTTTTTTTATTATTATTTTTTACAATAATAGCAAAATAGTTTCTGTAGTGTAAGCGGTTCCCACCCGCTCCCTCCCCGTGCACGCGCCCTCCTGCCGCCCCCCGTGCGCGCCCCCGGCGATCCCACCCCCGATCCCGATCCCGCCCCCCTCTCTGACTAAGAAGCCATCGATGGCCGCCCACCCACCTCCCACTTCCGCTCCCACCCACCAACGAATGCGGCCATCGATGTCCGGTGCAGAGAGGGCCACAGAGTGGCTCTCTCTGCACCGGAGGGGCAAAAATTGTTATTGCAGGATGCCTCGATATCGAGGCATCCTGCAATAACCGGAAAGCAGCTGGAAGTGATCAGGATCGCTTCCAGCTGCTTTCCAAACCGAGGACGTGCAGGGTACGTCCTTGGTCGTTAAGTGACTTTTTTAAGAGGACGTACCCTGCACGTCCTCGGTCATTAATTGGTTAAACAATAGGACAATATACACTCTAATTGAAATACCAGAGAGTTGTATATATTATTTGTGTCAACAATCAAACTCTATGCCAATTTATCTAAGCTGAATTAAATTCTTAGTTACCTACAGTTAAGACAAATTCGAAGATATATATCTACAGGGAGTGCAGAATTATTAGGCAAGTTGTATTTTTGAGGATTAATTTTATTATTGAACAACAACCATGTTCTCAATGAACACAAAAAACTCATTAATATCAAAGCTGAATAGTTTTGGAAGTAGTTTTTAGTTTGTTTTTAGTTATAGCTATTTTAGGGGGATATCTGTGTGTGCAGGTGACTATTACTGTGCATAATTATTAGGCAACTTAACAAAAAACAAATATATACCCATTTCAATTATTTATTTTTACCAGTGAAACCAATATAACATCTCAACATTCACAAATATACATTTCTGACATTCAAAAACAAAACAAAAACAAATCAGTGACCAATATAGCCACCTTTCTTTGCAAGGACACTCAAAAGCCTGCCATCCATGGATTCTGTCAGTGTTTTGATCTGTTCACCATCAACATTGCGTGCAGCAGCAACCACAGCCTCTCAGACACTGTTCAGAGAGGTGTACTGTTTTCCCTCCTTGTAAATCTCACATTTGATGATGGACCACAGGTTCTCAATGGGGTTCAGATCAGGTGAACAAGGAGGCCATGTCATTAGATTTTTTTCTTTTATACCCTTTCTTGCCAGCCACGCTGTGGAGTACTTGGACGCGTGTGATGGAGCATTGTCCTGCATGAAAATCATGTTTTTCTTGAAGGATGCAGACTTCTTCCTGTACCACTGCTTGAAGAAGGTGTCTTCCAGAAACTGGCAGTAGGACTGGGAGTTGAGCTTGACTCCATCCTCAACCCGAAAAGGCCCCACAAGCTCATCTTTGATGATACCAGCCCAAACCAGTACTCCACCTCCACCTTGCTGGCGTCTGAGTCGGACTGGAGCTCTCTGCCCTTTACCAATCCAGCCACGGGCCCATCCATCAGGCCCATCAAGACTCACTCTCATTTCATCAGTCCATAAAACCTTAGAAAAATCAGTCTTGAGATATTTCTTGGCCCAGTCTTGATTTTTCAGCTTGTGTGTCTTGTTCAGTGGTGGTCGTCTTTCAGCCTTTCTTACCTTGGCCATGTCTCTGAGTATTGAACACCTTGTGCTTTTGGGCACTCCAGTGATGTTGCAGCTCTGAAATATGGCGAAACTGGTGGCAAGTGGCATCTTGGCAGCTGCACGCTTGACTTTTCTCAGTTTATGGGCAGTTATTTTGCGCCTTGGTTTTTCCACATGCTTCTTGCGACCCTGTTGACTATTTTGAATGAAACGCTTGATTGTTCGATGATCACGCTTCAGAAGCTTTGCAATTTTAAGAGTGCTGCATCCCTGTGCAAGATATCTCACTATTTTTGACTTTTCTGAGCCTGTCAAGTCCTTCTTTTGACCCATTTTGCCAAAGGAAAGGAAGTTGCCTAATAATTATGCACACCTGATACAGGGTGTTGATGTCATTAGACTACACCCCTTCTCATTACAGAGATGCACATCACCTAATATGCTTAATTGGTAGTAGGCTTTCGAGCCTATACAGCTTGGAGTAAGACAACATGCATAAAGAGGATGATGTGGTCAAAATACTCATTTGCCTAATTCTGCACTCCCTGTATATTTGCAAAGATAAACAACTTAGCATTTAGGATTAGTTTAAAATACACAGGCTATGAATACAAGGTTAAAATACAATTTATTCCTTTAAGTCTGCTACCTACAGCAACAATGGATGTTTGTTTTAAATATTTAGCATACAAAAGGCTATCAGTTGTAATTTAACTGCAATGACTATGCATATATTTTGTTTTAGACATTTACCTGTAATTAGCAACCTTTTATATTTTACCAAATACTTTTGATTTAAATATCAAGAATTAGAACAATCATACATCACCAAAAATGACCAAATCGATAAATCAGTTTCCAAAAACTTCTTGTTTCATCTCAGAAGACAAATAAGTATATTTTGCAATCAATGAGAAAAGGTAGCCAGCTTTGCTTAGAATAACTGTATTTCAAACACCCAGCAATCAGTTATCAGTAAAGGTCAGCAGCATGTGTCATTTTCCCTCTCTTGCATTAGCTTATATATGTTTTAATCATTTATGAAACCCAAAGTATTGATCTAGGCCCATTTTGGTATATTTCATGCCACCATTTCACCGCCAAATATGTTCAAATAAAAAAAACATTACATTTTTCACAATTTTAGGTTTCTTACTGAAATCATTTACAAACAGCTTGTGCAATTATGGCACAAATGGTTGTAAATGCTTCTCTGGGATCCCCTTTGTTCAGAAAAAGCAGACATATATGACTTTGGCGTTGCTTTTTGGTAATTAGAAGGCTGCTAATTATGCCCAGCAGTGCAGGGGTTAATTAGGGAGCTTGTAGGGAACTTGTAGGGTTAATTTTAGTGTAGTGTAGTGTAGTGTAGTAGACAACCCAAAGTATTGATCTAGGCCCATTTTGGTATATTTCATGCCACCATTTCTCCGCCAAATGCGATCAAATAAAAAAAAAATGTTTCCTTTTTCACAAACTTTAGGATTCTCACTAAAATTATTTACAAACAGCTTGTGCAATTATGGCACAAATGGTTGTAAATACTTCTCTGGGATCCCCTTTGTTCAGAAATAGCAGACTAATATGGCTTTGGTGTTGCTTTTTGATAATTAGAAGGCCGCTAAATGCCGCTGCGCATCACGCGTGTATTATAGCTAGCAGTAAAGGGGTTAATTAGGTAGCTTGTAGGGATTTTGCAGGGTTAATTTTAACTTTAGTGTAGAGATCAGCCTCCCACCTGAAACATCAGACCCCCTGATCCCTTTCAAACAGCTCTCTTCCCTCCCCCACCCCACAATTGTTCCCGCCATCTTAAGTACTGGCAGAAAGTCTGCCAGTACTAAAATAAAAGGTATATTTGTTTTTTTTGGTTGTTTTGTTTTAGCATATTTACATATGCTGCTGTATAGAATCCCCCCTTAGCCCCCAATCTCACGGATCCCCCATCAAACAGTTCTCTAACCCTCCCCCTCTAGTCTAATGGGCGCCATCTTGGGTACTGGCAGCTGTCTGCCAGTACCCAGTGTAGTAAAAAAAAAAGATATGCTTTAAATTTTTGCCCTTTTCTGTAGTGTAGCTATCCCCCCCCACCCACCCCCTCCCTCCCAGAACCCTTCAATTGCTTTATAGATTAAAAATCCCCCCCTTTTCTCCAAATTTATTATTAAATTTTTCTGTAGTGTAGCGGTTCCCACCCGCTCCTGCCCCATGCAAGCGCCCGCCCACCGCACCCCGTGCACGCACGCGCGTCCGTGCATGCCCCCGGGCACTCCCACCTCCGATCCCGCCCCCTCCACATGATCACAGACCCATTGCAGGCCGCCCACTCGCCTCCCTACTTTGCTCCCACCCACCAACGACGCTCCGGTGTAGAGAGGGCCACAGAGTGGCTCTCTCTGCATTGGAGGCTTGTAAAGGGGTATTGCAGGATGCCTCCATATCGAGGCATCACTGCAATACCCTCAGAGCTGCTAGAAGCGATTGCGATCGCTTCCAGCACTCTGTTAGACAACTGACGTACCAGGTACGTCTATTGTCATTAACTGCTTGTTAATGCATGACGTACCTGGTACGTCAGTTGTCATTAAGGGGTTAAACTAATTACACCTAATGTAATAGCCCTATCAAAATAAAAAAGCCCTCCCAAAATAAAAAAAAACCCTAGCCTACACTAAACTGCCAATAGCCCTTAAAAGGGCCTTTTGCGGGGCATTGCCCCAAAGAAATCAGCTCTTTTACCTGTAAAATAAAATACAAACAACCCCAACAGTTAAACCCACCACCCACACAACCAAACCCCCCAAATAAAATCCTATCTAAATAAACCTAAGCTCCCCATTGCCCATTTAGCTCTTTTACATTGCCCAAAGTCCCTAATCTAAAAATAAAACCCACCCAATAAACCCTTAATAAAACTTAACACTAACCCCCGAAGATCCACTTACAGTTTTTGAAGAAGGATATCCATCCTCATCCAGCCGGGAGAAGTCTTCATCCAAGCGGGCAGAAGTCCTCAACAAAGCCGGGAGAAGTCTTCATCCAAGTGGCAAGAAGTTGTCCTCCAGGCGGGCAGAAGTCTTCTTCCAGACAGCATCTTCTATCTTCATCCTTCCGACGGGGAGCGGCTCCATCTTCCATACATCCGGCACGGAGCATCCTCTTCATATGGTTCCAGCCGTACACTGAAGGTTCCCTTTAAGGAACGTCATCAAAGATGGCGTCCCTTGAATTCCGATTGGCTGATAAAATTCTATCAGCCAATCGGAATTAAAGGGTAAAAAATCCTATTGGCTGATGCAATCAGCCAATAGAATTGAGCTTTAATCCCATTGGCTGATCCAATCAGCCAAGAGGATTGAGCTTGCATTCTATTGGCTGATTAGAACAGCCAATAGAATGTGAGCCAATTTTGAAATCAACCAATAGGAATGCAAGGTACTCCAAATTGATTGCAGTACCTTGCATTCAATCTTCAGTCTACGTCAGACATCGGATGAAGTGGAGCTTCCATGCTGCTGAGGAGCGCCACTGTTGATGAATGCTGCCGAGGACCACCACCGTTGAGGACCGAGGCTGAGGATCCAGGCATCTGGAACACAACTCTGCACCTCCGCTCCTCGCCGCCTTCACTCCGGATGAAGATAGAAGATGATGTATCTGTCTGGAAGAAGACCTTCTCCACCGGACTTCAGGAACAGTGAGTACCTTTTTGGGTCTTAGGTTTAGGCTTTTTTATTTTAATGTTTGGATAGCTGTAAAACAGTTATCTCTGTAAGAATGGAGTTTAGCATGTATACCTGGGGACTGTTCTGGGTAACAGGAAATATTATTCTAATAGAACACTGAAACATTGTAAAAATGTGAAAATAAATGGGCTGTAATTAAAAACTTGTAGCAACAGACTAAACAGGACCATAAGATTGACTGCTATATCAACTACTAAGGTATGGTTGTTACTTTTGCAGTGTTCAGTTTTTCTCTGTTCTAGATACCTCTCATTAAAGGACCCTGCGTCCACGTCCATCATTACTCCATGCCGGTTTTGTGTAGTGTAATAGCCGCTATCCATTTTAAGAGCCTTTCAAACTCTGTTGATCCTGTGGAGGTAATTTCTTTAAGAAAGGTTGTCTTGCCAAATGTGCTGAGTGGCTCTACATATATTGACTCGGAGCAAGGTGGAAACCGGGAGTCCCAGTAGTGTAGACTCCACTCTCGATAACTGGGCCTCATCTGATGGTTGAGAAACGGCTTATGCAGAGTCACAGGAACATGTATAGAAATTTCTACTAGGAGGTCTCTGTTACATGGCGTAGCTGCATCTTCACTGTTAGGCCCCCGTAACCAAGTATCTACAGCATATGTCCAACATAACTTATGGAGCATGCTATGTTATCTTGTTGCTGTGTCAGACGGCATTACTGAATGTTGAAGGTGTCGGTTTTGCATTGTCACTGTGGTTTTTAGTGAGATATGCGGCTCAGGATGTGGATAACATGCAGCAGTGTAAAGGTTCTGCGGTGACAAAATGGTGTTCTTCCGATCCCGGTCGCCTGTAAAGGTTGTAGGGATCTTGTAGTCAAAGCACGTCAGTTTGGAGAAGATGTTCCCTCCTGTGTTCTCGCCATACCAGCTGAGTAAGAAGGTGTTGATTCAGACGCATCAGCATATTCATTGCATGCTTCATGGAAGCCTCCATCATGGGATGTAGTATGTAATTTTCGGTTCCCTTCAGGGGTCTGTTGAGTTGGAAAGTCAGCAGCCTCTATTATGGAGCTGGACAGGCATTTTAGCATGATTTTAAGCCATATAGCTTCCAGTTTGGCAAAATTTTCATCTATGGTCAGTTGCGTTTCACTGTCTAGCTTATCCGCCATGTTTGCAATGCCTTCCCAGATTAAGCAGATAGTCACTCTGTAATCGTGAGGGTGGATGGAAGCAGCTTGTCAGTATATGGCTGGGTTATATCACAATATATTTAATAATTATCCTTTAAACTAAACCCCAATAAAATATGCAGATATCAAAAACCATAAAAATAATATAAATTCCTGAATTCTTTTTATTAGTGAATATTTAACACATTAAAATACATTTGTAGGAACCAGGGTATGAGTCAATACTATACATGTTTAAAACTATTTAAATATGCTATGCAAAGTTCATAAAAGTTGCCTTATTCACAATAGCCTCCCAAATCAGAGTTGCATTTAAAATATCACAATGAGACTAAGATATAAGCCACTAACATTCAGACTGGTACAATTTTAACAGTGCTTAGTTAACCCCTTAATGACCACAGCACTTTTCCATTTTCTGTCCGTTTGGGACCAAGGCTATTTTTACATTTTTGCGGTCTTTGTGTTTAGCTGTAATTTCCCTCTTACTCATTTACTGTACCCACACATATTATATACCGTTTTTCTCGCCATTAAATGGACTTTCTAAAGATACCATTATTTTCATCATATCTTATAATTTACTATAAAAAAATTATAAAATATGAGGAAAAAATGGAAAAAAACACACTTTTTCTAAATTTGACCCCCAAAATCTGTTACACATCTACAACCACCAAAAAACACCCATGCTAAATAGTTTCTAAATTTTGTCCAGAGTTTAGAAATACCCAATGTTTACATGTTCTTTGCTTTTTTTGCAAGTTATAGGGCCATAAATATAAGTAGCACTTTGCTATTTCCAAACCACTTTTTTTCAAAATTAGCGCTAGTTACATTGGAACACTGATATCTTTCAGGAATCCCTGAATATCCCTTGACATGTATATATATTTTTTTAGAAGACATCCCAAAGTATTGATCTAGGCCCATTTTGGTATATTTCATGCCACCATTTCACCGCCAAATGCGATCAAATAAAAAAAAAAAGTTACATTTTTCCAAATTTTAGGTTTCTCACTGAAATCATTAACAAACATTTTGTGCAATAATGGCACAAATGGTTGTAAATGCTTCTCTGGTATCCCCTTTGTTCAGAAATGGCAGACATATATCGCTTTGGCGTTGTTTTTAAGTAATTAGAAGTCCGCTAAATGCTGCTGCACACCACAAGTGTATTATGCTCAGCTAGGGTTGCCACCTTTTGCCCCGAAAATTCCTGGACACTTTTTAAGTGGGCGTGGAGAGGGTGTGGCTTGGGGCGTGACTTGGGGGCGTGGCTTCTCACAGCCTTTAAATTCATTATGAAATAATTTTTTTTATATATATACACACACATATATATATATATATATATATATATATATATATACATATATATATATATATATATATATACACACACACATATATATATATATATATACATACACACACACAGTATATATATATATATATATATACACACACACACAGTATGTATATATATATATATATATATATTATATTTACACATAATTAAAAAATGACCAGCAGACACTATACCAATCTCTGTTGTGATTCAAAACTCTCTAGATTAGAACTGGCATAAGAAAAACTGATACTGGAAGCAAAAATGTGTGGCATTGTGGAGCCCCATTTGCCCAGAATCCTCTGCTTCAGTGGCTAGTTAGATGTGACTACGGTGGTAAAATGGTTGTAAGATTAGTTTTTACTCATTAATAATGTTTAGTTTGGTTTAGTTTTAAAATGCATATATAGCAATATTAAATATTGACTAACAAGCAATAATCCACTTCATTACACATTTTAAAGGCACAGAACAAAAAGGTAAGTAAAGAAATTAGTTTGAACCCATGAAAACTATGATATTAAACTTACAAAATTATTTGGAGCCAATACTTTATAGCTTAAAGGGACAGCAATTAATTTAGTATAGGAATAAGGAAAAGGAAATAAAAGGTGCAGCGATGCAAGTTGGTACACAATATATAACAAGGCAATTGACTATCCTCATTGAAGACAGAGAAGTATAAAATCAGAGCCCCATACACGTGTTTTTGCTGCCGGTGGAGGGGGAGGAGAGTCCAACTAAACAGTGACACAGGCAGCCAAGTATTACTTACAGTTTCTCTGTGGCTGCCTGTATTGCTCTGCACTTGTTGGCTGAAGACTCACAAAGGTAAAAAATGGCCATGTTTCAGGCAGACACAGCCCGCCGCACAGCCACTGCACCAACACACACGCACACCTGCCTGCCTCAGTCTCTCTGCCGCTCTCAGACTCAGCCTGCAGCCGGAATCGGATGTGACGACTCCTCGACTCTCTTCCCCCCTCCCACTGTCCCCCCCTCCCACTGTCTCTCCCACACCAAGCTATCTCCGTCTCACTCTCCCTGGCTGCAGGCGCAGCAGACTCACCCGGTTGTAATTGTAACCCCGGGCTAAGCGCTCCTCTGGCCAGCTAATGTTTTGTAAAGTCTGCTCACTGCTGCGCCAGGGGAGCTCTTAGCCCGGGGCATTTGAGGCTAGTTCCGGGACACGGGACACAGAGCCTCAGACCGGGACTGTCCCGGTGAAACCGGGGCAGGTGGCAACCCTATGCTCAGCAGTGCAGGGGTTAATTAGGGAACTTGTAGGGAGCTTGTAGGGTTAATTTTAGCTTTAGTGTAGTGTAGTAGACAACCCCAAGTATTGATCTAGGCCCATTTTGGTATATTTCAGGCCACCATTTCACCGCCAAATAAGATTAAATTAAAAAAATAGTCAACTTTTTCACAAACTTTAGGTTTCTCACTGAAATTATTTAGAAACAACTTGTGCAATTATGGCACAAATGGTTGTAAATGATTCTCTGGGATCCCCTTTGTTCAGAAATAGCAGACATATATGGCTTTGGTGTTGCTTTTTGGTAATTAAAAGGCCGCTAAATGCCACTGCGCACAAAACGTGAATTATGCCCAGCAGTGAAGGGGTTAATTAGGTAGCTTGTAGGGAGCTTGCAGGGTTAATTTTAGCTTTAGTGTAGAGATCAGCTTCCCACCTGACACATCAGACCCCCTGATCCCTCCCATAGAGCTCTCTTCCCTCCCCCACCCCACAATTGTCCCCGCCATCTTAAGTACTGGCAGAAAGTCTGCCAGTACTAAAATAAAAGATATTTTTTTTTCTTTTCTTTTTTTTTTTAAGCATATTTACATATGCTGCTGTGTAGGATCCCCCTTTAGCCCCCAACCTCTCTGATCCCCCCCCAAACAGCTCTCTACTCCCCCCCCCCCACTGCCTTATTGGGGGCCATCTTGGGTACTGGCAGCTGTCTGCCAGTACCCAGTTTGCATATAAAAATGTTTTTTTACAATTTATTTTAGTTTTTTCTGTAGTGTAGCTCCCCCCCCAAGATCAATCCCCCACCCCCTCCCAGATCCCTTAGATGATTTCCATTAGTTTTTTTTATTATTATTTTTTACAATAATAGCAAAATAGTTTCTGTAGTGTAAGCGGTTCCCACCCGCTCCCTCCCCGTGCACGCGCCCTCCCGCCGCCCCCCCGTGCGCGCCCCCGGCGATCCCACCCCCGATCCCGCCCCCCTCTCTGACTAAGAAGCCATCGATGGCCGCCCACCCACCTCCCACTTCCGCTCCCACCCACCAACGAATGCAGCCATCGATGTCCGGTGCAGAGAGGGCCACAGAGTGGCTCTCTCTGCACCGGAGGGGCAAAAATTGTTATTGCAGGATGCCTCGATATCGAGGCATCCTGCAATAACCGGAAAGCAGCTGGAAGTGATCAGGATCGCTTCCAGCTGCTTTCCAAACCGAGGACGTGCAGGGTACGTCCTTGGTCGTTAAGTGACTTTTTTAAGAGGACGTACCCTGCACGTCCTCGGTCATTAAGGGGTTAAACAATAGGACAATATACACTCTAATTGAAATACCAGAGAGTTGTATATATTATTTGTGTCAACAATCAAACTCTATGCCAATTTATCTAAGCTGAATTAAATTCTTAGTTACCTACAGTTAAGACAAATTCGAAGATATATATCTATATTTGCAAAGATAAACAACTTAGCATTTTGGATTAGTTTAAAATACACAGGCTATGAATACAAGGTTAAAATACAATTTATTCCTTTAAGTCTGCTACCTACAGCAACAATGGATGTTTGTTTTAAATATTTAGCATACAAAAGGCTATCAGTTGTAATTTAACTGCAATGACTATGCATATATTTTGTTTTAGACATTTACCTGTAATTAGCAACCTTTTATATTTTACCAAATACTTTTGATTTAAATATCAAGAATTAGAAAAATCATACATCACCAAAAATGACCAAATCGATAAATCAGTTTTCAAAAACTTCTTGTTTCATCTCAGAAGACAAATAAGTATATTTTGCAATCAATGAGAAAAGGTAGCCAGCTTTGCTTAGAATAACTGTATTTCAAACACCCAGCAATCAGTTATCAGTATAGGTCAGCAGCATGTGTCATTTTCCCTCTCTTGCATTAGCTTATATATGTTTTAATCATTTATGAAACAATATGGGAGGCCCTACGGATCTGCGCATGGATTGGTCACCTGGGAAGTCTTATCGGATTGGCCCTGCTAGCTTGTCCCTTTTCATTGGATACCTGGGAGATCTTATCGGATCAGCCCTGGGAAATTTATTTTTTAACAGCCAAAAGCCTTCTGGCTGTAATACTGGATTTTGGCCATGGGGGGGGGCAGCATGACAAACAAACAGCAATACAGTCCTAACATTCATTTTATACTGCTAATCCAAATATCTCCATATATAATGATTATATTAAACATACTATAATTTATTTCATTAATACATTTATCTTGTTAGCATCTTCTAGCCCATCTGGAATGCAGAAAAAAAAACATGTTATATATATTTTAAAATGGGATTATTACAATTGCCATTTAATCTATTACAAAATTTGACATTATCTCCCATATATATATATATATATATATTTAATACAGTCTGAGACATACATTTAATATGTTATCTGAATATATATGTTAATTTGAACAACTCCTCATATTCATATAAAAAAAAATAGTAGATTACACATTGTTCTACAAACTTTCATTGTTTCAATACACAGGCAGGGGTAATTAACAAGTCTATGCTAATCACTATGCAGTCAGAATTTACTTGCTTATTTGACTTTATGCCCAGAATGTCATCTCCATACATTCCATTCTGTATGCTGGCCTGGTTGACCATCAGGCCCCTGTTTGCTACCCCCTGCAGGGCTGTGGGCTTCAAAAGCTATGTTAATCAGGAAAAAGTGACTCATATCTGATTTCATATACTGAGTATATAGCTAATATAGATTGACCATCCCTTATTGAAGTTTTTACCTTTGAAATGACTGATGGCCAAATGTTTTGTTTTAGGGCCAAAAAGGAAAATGTAGTCACAATCTGATAGGGATTTTAAATTCACACCTCAGTGGGACATCTTTTGGAAACAGTCCTTTTTTTCCCCCAGATGTGGAATACATAGAATATACAGATGATTATCTTTTGGAGACAATCTGTCTTTTCTTTGAAATGGTTCAATGGTCCTATCCTATATCAAGCTATAAACCTCCTCTTCCTCAAGATAACTTTGACAACATTTCTTTTTAAGTGACTTTGTGACCCATCCTGTGTAATCAAAAGAATTGGGGGAGGATTGAATTTTGGTCAGCCAAAGCATTTAATGCCTTATAAATGAATGAATCATTTGGTGCTGATAGCCAAATATATAATATATATATATTAATCTTCACATATACCTTGACAAGCTATAGTATAATTAGCTCAGTATGGCAGGATTAACTGACCGCACTGGTGACCTGGTATCATGAAAACAATGAAGATAGGTCAAAATGAAGTTTTAAAAATTGAGAACGTGATTTGTTAAGAGATTATGTCCTAAATCTTTCTGTAAGAATGCAATAATTGGCGGATTATTGTGGATTCTGCCAGAGCTCTCAGAAAGTGCGTCCTGTTCAGAAAACTGCACGGAAACGCCCCCGGGAGGTTGTAGTTTTTAAACATAGACTGCCCTCTGGGCAGGCTTATTGCCTAGTATATAATAAAGGTATTTACTGTAAATATTATACATTCCAATGTTCTGCACACAGTATTTCTAAATATATATTGCTATATATATCTGTAAATAATCATCTCTCTCTCTCTCTCTCTCTCTCTATATATATATATATATATATATATATATATGTATATATATATATATATATATATATATATATATATATATTAAGGCAAGAAATCCTCAGAAATATTGAAGTTTCACATCTTGTTTGACAACGAAGATTCAAGATATACACATATCCTTAATAAATTGTTCAATAATATTGTTTTATGTTTATTTCCCTTTAATAAGTCACTTTTTTAAATAAATATTGTATTTTTGACCAACGTGAACACAGTACTTTAATTATTATTATCAATTCTTTTTCTCCATTGACTTCTATGGGGGGAATAACTTTTTGAGCTAGTCGGGTTACTGCTAGAGTGAAAAAAAGTTTAATTTCAGCTCGTAATACAAGCGCAACCCGATGAGTAAAAAATCTTACTTCTAGCGCAATAAACGCTCAACGGGAGCATTAATTTGTGCTCCACTGGTAATCTAGCCAATTATTGGTAGCTGAAAACACCCCTAATGAGTTAATTTAAGTTAGTGTTATTCTGCTCTTTTTCTGCTTTGAATATTATGTCATAGTTTTCTGATTATTGAATCAGATTTGTTTTTATTTTCTTCATGACAGAACAAAAGTCATGTTTTCAAGAAAGGAAACCGGAAAATAAATATGGAGTTACTTGGCCTCAACATGTTCAATTAAAAGGGTACTGTAAAAGTTCAAACACAAAGAGCAGCTGTCCCTTAGTACACCCATACAAAATATGGTGAGGCGAAGGTTACCGTCACTGTTATAACAATTTATGATATTGCTATAAACTCAGTTATTGCCAGTATATACAAACATTCCTATGATAGGCATTATACAGCACTTACGATTTAAAGGCATCTCTGATTGACGTTCTCATAAAGTATTCACTTTCCATTCAGAGCCGTGCTCCACAGAAAGCGCTGTCAGCATCTCACCTGACCCTGCAGCTTGCTGTTCCTCTACACAGCCTGACCGCTGATTGCGTGCTGTCTCTCCTTAGACACAGCCTCATGCGCCCTATGGGTATCCTTGTTGAACGAAACAGTAGATAAATTCTTTATTGAAACAGTAAATAAAATCTTTATTGTAATTTGCAAAAAGTTTAAAACAGCGATAAGACCACTAGCAAGTGAACCTGACAAACTTAAAACAAAGCCAACGACTTTGGCCCTGACGTCACTGACGCGTTTAAGGTAAACCCCGTAATCATAGTTACCATCACAGGGCCAATAGGATACTCTTAAAGAAACTAGTACAGGTGCATGCCTGATTAATGTATACATGTGTGCAGCCTAGACTTGGTTATATTACAATATTTAAGCATTGTACTTTTAACATCAAAAGTAAATAAAGCTATACCAACAAAACCAGTTTATAAAGTTAACCAGAACTGAAAATGTACATATATGTATTACTAACAGGCTCTCTCACTAGATGATAATCAACAATATAAAAATACAAAAACATATTCGAGACGTACATAGGCTAAAGAATAGCAATATATATAGCGCTTCAAGGTATTACTGAACAGCGCTGATGTTTATGAATAAATATAATACTCTAGCCATAGATAGTACATTAGTTAAATTCCCCTAGTGCTTTCTAAGCCACCTATATATTGGTTTAATTACGCTGCTAAATATGTTTGATAAACAAGAGATCACACTGGAATGATAAAAAGATTAGAATTGTATGATTATGCGAATGTTCTCTAACCTAAAAAATGTGAGTATTATAAATACAATAAGGGCATAATATAACTTTTAGTTATATGGCTTTAAATTAGGCTTACCCTAGAAAAGCTAACTACTATGTAGTGTTACATAAATGTATTGATATACCTCAATGCCTTTATGTTAATCAAGCCTCCAATTACCAAAACATTAAAACCAGTTTCTGGTTACCTCACTGGGCTATATTAAATAATAAATAACAACACATTTTATTTTAACCCTTTCGTGACAGGGTTAAAGTGCCTACATCGGAACAACTGTTCCGATGTAGACAAATTGAAACTACGCGATCGTGCATACGATCGCGAGATTTCAATTATTGGATCGCATCTGGGGGGCGTCCCTACAATCCTAGGAACGCCCTCCAGACCGCGATTAAATCCCTGAAGCACAGAAGGCTTCAGGACAGCCGTTAGTTATGACGTTCCATTCCGTCATAACGGCTTTAAAGCCCAGTCTAATTATGACGGAATGGAACGGCATAACGGCTTTAAAAGGTTAATGACTATGCCATCTGTTAGTTAGTATATTGATACAAACGGTACAAAATGTAAGAACCGAAGGTATCAACCTATTCCCAATGATTTATTAGAATAAACACAGAATGAAATCCTTTAGGGATTCTGGTTTGCAACGTAAAAATCCAGAATGCCTCTCTCTTGTATAATAATTTTGTCCTATCTCCTCCCCTCTTTGGGGTTAGTTCTCTCTCAATGGTCTTCCATCTAAAGGAATCAACATTTCCATTATGATCTTTTATAAAATGAAGGGCTAATGCTGAACTTTCTTTCTCGTTCTCTATGTTATTGAGGTGCTCTCTAATCCTCGACCTCACGTCCCTTGTCGTGAGGCCTACATACTGTTTTTTACAGCAATTACATTCAGCAAGATAGACCACATAATTCATGGAACAATTAATGCATTGTGATCTTGTGTTTACCTTGGGAACTGTGCATCTCATTAAGATGAGTTAATTAATATTCTTTATGTTAATGAGAGACACTTACTTTACACTATAATGCTTATTAAAAAGAAAAGCTGATTATTTTTCTAAATGCTGGCAAGTTTTGAGAATTCTACCCATGGTATTGATCTTTGAGTATACAGTGAGAGATAAGATAAGAGGTACTTTGTGTGTGTATGTAGAAAGAGATTAGATAATGAGGTCTTCCTGCAAGCTCGGCCCATTTGATTTGGTTTTATAGTACCCTGTTCCTTTAAATAAATTATAAAACATTTAATTAAGCAATTTCTGCATGTTAAATTAAATAACTGTTTACCAGGTATTTTAGCTAAAGTTAATAATATAGTAACTGAGGCTGAAAAAATTTGTGGGACCAGTTTGGTTTTTGTGCCATAGCTTTCTTATTTTAACCCCTTAACGACCAAGGACGTGCCAGGCACGTCCTACAAAAAAACAGTTGTTAATGACCAGGGGTTTCAAGCACTGGAAGCGACCGTGATCAGTGATCGCTTTCAGTGATCGCTTCCAGACGCTTTCGATATTGAGGCATCCTGCAATACCCTTTTTTAAGCAACCGATGCAGAGAGAGACACTCTGTGGCCCTCTCTGCATCAGCGTGGGAGAGATAGCAGGGAGGCGGGTGGGTGGCCCATCGTTGGTAGAGTTCCTGAACTTCCTGTTAGCGGGGATGATGGGTCCGGGAAGCACATGAGGGGGCGGGAGCGGGTGGGACTGCTACACTATGTAACATCTTTAGTGAAAGGGAAGGATGGAGAGGGGGTATAAGTATTGGGAAAGGGATCGGGGAGGGTATTGAGGGGTGGCAGCTACACTACAGACAAATTCGGGTTTTTTTGTTGTTTTTTTTTTAAAAAAAAGCCAATTTTTTAGTAAACTGGGAACTGGCACTGACAAACAGCTGACAGTACCCAAGATGGTGGCAAATAGAAGGGGGAGGGTTAGAGAGCTGTTTAAGGGGTATCAGGGAGGTTGGGGGCTAAGGGGGATCCAACACTGCAAAATATATATAAAAAATAAAATAAAAATATATTAAAAAAGCCTTTTATTTTAGTACTGGCAGACTTTCTGCCGGTACTTAAGATGGCGGTGACAATTGTGATGTGGGGGAGGGAAGAGAGCTGTTTGAGAGGGGTCAGGGAGGGATCAGGGGGTGGGATGTTTCAGGTGGGAGGCTGATCTCTACACTAAAGCTAAAATTAACCATACAAGTTACCTAATTAACCCTTCACTGCTGGGCATAATACAAGTGTGGTGCGCAGCTGCATTTTACGGCCTTCTAATTACCAAAAAGCTACACCAAAGCCATATATGTCTGCTATTTCTGATCAAAGGGGATCCCAGATAAGCATTTACAACCATTTGCCATAATTGCACAAGCTGTTTGTAAATAGTTTTAGTGAGAAACCTAAAGTTAGTGAAAAAGTTAATGCTTTTTTTTATTTGATCGCATTTGGTGGTGGAATGAAATATACCAAAAATGGCCTAGACCAATACTTTAGGTTGTCTACTAAAAAAATATATACAGTATATATATATATATATATATATATATATATATATATATATACATGTGAAGGGCTTTTCAAGGATTCCTGACAGATATCAGTGTTACAATGTAACCATCGCTAATTTTGAAAAAAAATGGTAATAAATGGAAAATAGCAAAGTGCTACTTGTACTTTTTGCCCTACAACTTGCAAATAAAGCAAAGAACATGTAAACATTGGGTATTTCTAAACTCAGGACAACATTTAGAAACTATTTAACATGGGAGTTTGTTGGTTGTTGTAGATGTGTAAAGTTAGAAAAAGTGTGGGTTTTTTCAATTTTTTCATCATATTTTTTTGTAGTAAATTATAAGATATGATGAAAATAATGGTATCTTTAGAAAGTCAATTTAATGGCGAGAAAAACTGTATATAATATGTGTGGGTACAGTAAATGAGTAAGAGGAAAATTACAGCTAAACATAAACACAGCAGAAATGTAAAAATAGCCCTGAAAAAAATTAAAAATGGTCTGGTCACTAAAGGGTTAAAGGGACAGTGTACCCTAATTTTTTTCTCCTCTTTAATTTGTTCCCAATGATCCATTTTACCTACTGGTATCCCTATCTATACTGAAAGTTTCTATACTTAAAATTCCCTATACTATAAAAAAGTTGTGTAAACACAGCCAGCAATAGAAATTACATTCCCTGTGGGGTTAGGAGAGATAAATAATACAATGTTAATTTACCATTGTTATATATCTTTGGTATATAGAGAGAGATAATATAAAGAAGCATATGTGTGTACAGAAAGTGATAAAATAATAAGATCTGATTTTCCTGCAAGCTCAAACCATTTTAATGGGTAGGGGTTTCAAAGAACAAAAACAACTATTTAATATACAAAATAAACCTAAAGAAGCAATTTCTCATACATTTTATAATCTGCAGCTGGTATAACAAGCCATTGGATACACATTAAAGGAAGAACAATGTTACAGTAAACTGTCCCTTTAAAGGGACAGGAAACCCCACAAAATAATTCATGATTTAGATAGAACACAGGTTTTCAAACCTGTCCTCATGTCTCCCTAACAGGCTAGATTTCAAGGTTACCTTGGTGAAAGCAGGTAAAATAACCATGTTTACTAATGATTATTTCACATGTGCTCTAGTTCAGATATCCTCAAAATCTGGCCTGTTAGGGAAACCTGAGGACAGGTTTGAAAAACCAGTACATACAATTGTAAACGCGCAACTTTCAAATTTACTTTTATTATCAAATTTGCTTTATTCTCTTGTCATCCTTTGCTGAAGGATCAACATTGCACTACTGGCAGCTAGCTGAACACATCTAGTTAGTCAATCACACACAAATATGTGCAGGCACCAATCAGCATCTAGCTCCTACTGCTATAGGATAAGTGTGTATTCATTTTCAACAATGGATACCAAGAGAGCAAAGCACATTTGAAAATAGAATCTTATTTCCCTTTTCAGCAAGCGTCACAGTTTCATATGCTTTGTTTATCTCCGTGACAATCTTCTAAATATTAAAAATATGACTTTACATACACACAGTGAATTTAATCCACACAAATACACTCACAATCCACACAAATATTAAAGTTGGCACAGTGGAAATTTCAATAGTTTTTAGGGAATGGGCTTCCAATTTCCAGGTGAACCCCACAGTAATATTATTACATACTTCTACAAATTAGAAAAAACTGAGGTATCCTATGCAATGAATGGGAATATGTAGATTATGGTGCACATTTAACGTAAAACTTAATTTTTAATGTTACAAATAAAATGTATTCTTAAATATATCATTTACTAGATAACTAATTGACAACTGGAGTAAGAAATACAGTTACATCTTCTAGTAACTAATAGGAGGAAATTCCCCTAATGTTGCTTTTTCCACAGCACAAACCAATTTCCTGGCCAATAGCTGAATTATTTGGCATCTGGTGGTAGCGCTGTAGATCAGCGAAAAAAAACAAAACTGTAGGTTCTGTTAGACAGTAACTTGTATTCAGTGTCCAAAATGGAGAACCTCAGTTTATTATGTCCTAGACTGAGTGATAGCTTTACAAACATGTCCTGCCACTCCTACTTGTATGTGATTCCTATCTTCTTTACAATAAGTTACACATCAACTGCTCCCCCAAACATACACACACAGCTGCCCAACATCCCATTACACACTGATGTCATCATGTCAGAAGCATTTGGCAAACCACTCGACCGTCTGCATTAAGTGCTTTGCCTACTCCCCATGCTAAGTGAGCACTTAGAGGTATACATCAAATAGCAAGACAAAATATGTAGGCAAATATCTCTCCCACTTGAGCTATTCTATGTGTCTGCTAGTTTAGCATCCTCCTGAACCCATATACTCTAACAGTGCATACGTGTTACTGTACACCAAATGTAAGCAGCTGTACAAGCAGGGTACGAGCTCACAGTGTTGTTCTAAATCCAAGAATGATTCTTGTGAAACCTGCAAAGTTTTTGTATAGAGATGACAGTGTTTACAATAATCCAACCTCTATACAAAGCTGACCCAG
The DNA here is from genome assembly GCF_027579735.1 of Bombina bombina. Taxonomy (NCBI): domain Eukaryota; kingdom Metazoa; phylum Chordata; class Amphibia; order Anura; family Bombinatoridae; genus Bombina; species Bombina bombina. Next base: position 224,050,790 of record NC_069502.1, read on the forward strand.
TAGCATGAAAGACAAATGCTTGAAAAGACTATTATTAGCATGTGTAGAATTTGACAAAAGGTATGTAGACATGGCAAGTATGTACAGAAGAGTTTTTATGTCAAACAAGACAAAAAGGTCTCTTGTTCAAAATGTCAAGCATGGCCATTAGTGGTATCTTTTTTTTTTATCAGCCAGCTAGAATACTTTCAATGTATGCATGGTTATCAGTAGTGTAAGGTACAGATAAATTATTTCATACATGTTTTATCATTTTTCATGGAAAAAAAAAATCTGGTTAAATTTAAATTAAAACTATCCGGAAGAACATATTTATGCCCAGTTGATACTGAAGTATCTATTGCTCACTGATTGATAAAGTTGCCCCCCCCCCCCCCCCCCCGCCACAATACACTTTAATGAATACAAAAAGCAGGTTTATTTGCTTGTTTGTTTTATTTGAAATAATACTGTGATATATTTTGTATTGACATCTTTTAGATAAATTATAAAATGACTGTTTTAAGTCAGCATTCTAAGGGGTAAATGTATTAATGTGCGAGCGGACATGATACAATGTAGCGTATCATGTCCGCCGCACATCAATAAATGCTGACAGCATACGCTGTCGGCATTTATCATTGCACCAGCAGTTCTTGTGAACTGTTGGTGCAATGCCGCCCCCTGCAGATCTGCGGCCAATTGGCTGCTAGCAGGGGGTGATAATCAACCTGATCGTATTCGAACGGGTTGATTTCTGTCAAGTTATGGAGCTTCATAACTTCTGTTTCCAGCGAGCTTGATAAATATGCCCCCATAACTCCAAGCCACATTTGAGTAGTCTAACTGGAAGACAATGTTCTCAACTAAAATATATATGGGTAGCATGAAGATTTCAGTCCATTTATACCATTCAAGATCTTGGGGCATATTTAAGAAGGTGCGAGTGGACATGATCCGATATTGCGGATTATGTACGCTGCACATGGATAAATGCTGATAGCATACGTTCTTGGCATTTATCATTGCACCAGCAGTTATTGTGTCAATCAACCCGATCGTATTAGATGTCTGTCCGCCTCCTCAGAGCAGGCGGACAGGTTATGGAGCAGCGGTCTTTAGACCACTGCTTCATAACTTGTGTTTCCGGCAAGCCTGAAGGCTCGCCAGAAACACAGGGCTTCAAACTCCGTTCGGAGCTTGATAATTCGGCCCCCATGAATCAGAATTAGACAACTAGAAACTTATACATAGGTTTCTACTCAACAGTTAATTCTGAAATAGTTGTTCATAGGGCCAGATTACAAGTGGAACGTTAAATTATTGTGCTCCTGCAAACTGGCAAATTTGCCCGTTTGCGGGAGCGCGATAATTAACCAGCCATTACAAATGGTTGGTTATTGCTACCGCGAGCTTGCAGTAGCAATTAGTTCCTTTACATTGCGGTCTATGGGAACTGTGTGTTCTCATATATAACAATGTAAATATATTTGTAGATGCTTATATTCATATATATGTATGCGTTAATATGTGTATATTCATATACATATATATTTAAAAATGCTGCCCATCGCTGCGCTACTTACCCCCTTTGCTGTGCTATGTTCTGATACCGTCTCTGACGACATCAGAACGAGGCTCCCATAGGAGCCTATGGAAGTGCGCTATCATGAGCGCAATGTGAACACGAGCTTGCATTAACTTGTAATACCAGCGCACATTATCTTGCGGTGGTATTACAAAGTGTAGCACTAATATCGCTTGCATGCGAGCAATATCTAGCGCTCCATTCGTAATCTAGCCCTATATGTTTAATAATGTTTAATAAATTAAATGTTAATGTTTATCTTTGAGTAATAAAGCTGTCTCTAGTGTAAGAAGCTCTGCATTAAAAGAAACACAATAGAATGTCACAAAAAACATGGTTTCTTCTTCAAATTATGGACTTGTTCTGACAGTAAGCAAACACCTATCAAATTACAATCCCTGCCGCAATGACAAACACTTGAAAAATGTTTTTATTAAACACCCAAACTGGTCTAAAACCAATTAAAATTGCCTGCAACACATTTCTTGGCCTATAATACAACAATCTGTTTTATTCATTTTATTAAAGTGATCCTTTTAACAGCTACATCTTTGTAGCTTTGAGTAATAAAGCTTGTTTATAGTGTAATAAAGTCTTGCTTTGGTACGATACTTCTGGGATGCAGCATCATAATTGTGCAACATTTGAGTTTAATAACGTACATAAATATCTTGTGATTTTACCATATACCTATGTAATAATTGATGTGTTTTATGAGAGCACGCTCTGTAGGGGGTTTTATCTGGTATGTCACCCTGACAGGAATAATAAGACTTTCATTTTATCTTAGAATGACATAATTAGCTTTAGATTTTACAGTGAAACAGCTGCAAAATTGTATGTTTTATAAATATTTTAATCTTCTAAAACAGTCATTAATAATTTGTAAAACAAATATGTAACACCTATGAAAATATAGGAAACGAATACAAATATTTGACACTCAACACATAACACAAGATAATAAAGATCAATAAGACAATAAGATTATGGGGCCTATTTATTAATGTGCGAGCGGACATGATACAATGTAGCCTATCATGTCCACCGCACATCGATAAATGCCGACAGCATACGCTGTCGGCATTTATCATTACACAAGCAGTTCTTGTGAACTGCTTGTGCAATGCAGCCCCCTGTAGATTCGTGGCCAATCGGCCGCTAGCAGGGGGTGTCAATCAGCCCGATCATATAGGATCAGGCGGATTGATGTCCGCGGCCTCAGAGCAGACCGCTGCTTCATAACTGTTGTTTGCTGAAGGCTTGCGCGGAAACAGGGGCATCAAGCTCCAGTACGGAGCTTGATAATTCGGCCCCTATATGTTTGTTTTTTTAACTTTTGCCACTTTTTCGTGTTCAGCTTTCTATTCTGTATCCATGAAGTAAGAATGAGTTAGTCTTTAAAGGGATATTCCAGCCAAAATTGGTAACCACATGGGTGCATTTCGGTATTAAACAGAAGCAATTTTGTAATATACATGCATTAGCAAAAATGCTTCTAATAAAAGCTATAGCTGTTTCAAAAGTGTATTTAAGTATGCACCGTGCACCAGCATTTTAAACACAGCACTTGCTCAGAGAGCGTAAGGTGCTTGTACCATCTGGTAATGACTCAATTTGTTAATTGCTAACATGATACACGCCCCACTGATGATCTGAGCAACTGCATTATTTAAAATGTGGGTGCAGTGACAATAACTAGCTATGCTTCACATGAATGTGCAGAGAAAAATGTTAACACTAAAACAGGGATAACTTTTACTAGAAGCATTTTTGACAATACATGTATATTGCTAATATGTTTCTATTCAAAGATGTAATAAATCTATGTGCATTTAAATTTTGTCTGGAATGTCCCTTTAAGTTATGAAGTTAAAAAGACATAGCATAAGAAACAGTTCATGCATACTTTTACTGGATTCAAAAATCATAGTTGTGACCTTTTAAAATTCCAGACACCTAAAGAATAAATTACAATGTGTGGAAGGACAAAAGATATTCAGAGAATTTCAGCTAGAGGAATATGTAACTCTTTACCTTCCTGTAGATCATTCACATCATTTTCCAGAAACCTTAGTACAGGCAGTCTTGTTTACTGGCAGGTATATGTTTTTAAAGCGTCAATAACGTAAATGCACTGCCAACGCTGTAGCTCTCAGTGTTTATTTTCACTCATTCTAATAGTCAAGCCATTTTTAGCGTCTTCCGCAAAACATTTTCTTTTTGCGATTCATTCAAATCAGTGACTGAAACTCCAAATCTTGTGTTCTTTTACAAAACCAGTGCACTAATTGTCAGCAATTTTAATAAATATATTCTATACAAGAACACAGGGATTATAGACGTTTTTTCACTAATCGAGATGTTCACAGTTTTTAAGATTAATTAATATTTATTTCATTTTAATGATATAGATGTTGAGTACACACTCCCCTATATTCACTTAGGGCTCGAGAATCTAAACTTCACCAGATCAGGCAGGTTTTTTCTCTCCGACCCTCGCAGGGGCTGCCCTGGTGGAATTATTGTAAAAAAGGGACAGTCCCTGCGAGTGGCAATGAAGCTCGCTGGAAAGAGATACTTCGCTCAGTGGAGCGAAGTTAGCAGTGAGCAGGGGACGCGCTTAAAAACTAAATCCTGCAGCCAATATAAATCACAATATGCTGCTTTCTGCATATAGCATTTTACAAGTCACAATCGCCTATTTTTTTGTATGCATGTGGTTTTCTATTAGGGTTATTTTAAAGGGACAGTCAACACCATAATTTTTGTTGTTTAAAAAGATAGATAATCCCTTAAAGGGACATTATACACTCATTTTTTCTTTGCATAAATGTTTTGTAGATGATCTATTTTTATAGCCCATAAAGTTTTTTTAAAAAAATAAATGTATAGTTTTGCTTATTTTTAAATAACATTGCTCTGATTTTCAAACTCCTAACCAAGCCCCAAAGTTTTATGTGAATACCGTCAGCTACCTTCTTCAGCTTGCTCCTGTTTGTGTAAAGGGTCTTTTCATATGCAAAAGAAGGGGGAGGGGGGAGTGTCTTATTTGCCACTTGCAGTGGGCTTTCCAGCTACCATTTCAACAGAGCAAAACTGACAGCTTCTAAGTAAGTTTTTAAACAGTTTTATACTGGATTTTTATATCAGTATCTGTGCATCTTATTCTTTATAGTAGTGTCTATTAAATGCAGTTATATGAAAATGAGTGTATACTGTCCATTTAATTACTAATTCCCCAGTTTTGCATAACCAACACAATTATAATTATACACATTTTACCTCTGTAATTACCTTGTATCTAAGCCTCAGCAGACTGCCCCCTTATTTCAGTTCTTTTGACAGACTTGCAGTTTAGCCAATCAGAGCTGTCTCCATGGTAAATTCACGTGCAGGAGCTCAATGTTATCTATATGAAACACATGAATGAATGCCCTCTAGTGGTGAAAACTATCAAAATGCATTCAGATTAGAGGCGGCCTTCAAGGTCTAAGAAATTAGCATATGAACCTCCTAGGTTTAGCTTTCAACTAAGACTACCAAGAGAACAAAGCAAAATTGGTGATAAAAGTAAATTGGAAAGTTGGTTAAAATGACATGCCCTATCTGAATCATGAAAGTTTTTTTTGGACTTGACTGTCCCTTTAAGTATTTTGAGAAAAGCTCACCACCTTTTAGTTTGCGAGAAAAACTGTGAGATCTGTAGTGCGAAAATCTTTACAGAATTATTCTGAGAGACAATTTCATATTTGCCCATGGAACGCCCATGTTCAGCCCAACAATTACGCTTTGTATTAAGTACAAATTTCTAAGTGATTTTTGCACATCCAGTGTACCTAAATTATGATTTACACGGTGTCACGCCGCTCCTCCGTGATCATAGCCGTTGCTATGATCGCGGCGTGAATCACAGCTCCATGAGCATGGCCGTTGCCATGGTCACGGTGGTTGTTGTGGGCACGCGGCGTTGACATCATCGCTGCACGCCGTAGTATCCAATGCCGCTCTGGATTTACCTGGGAGGTCTCCTTGGCGCGAACAGGCGCCTATATAAGTACCTCCTTCACTTTTCTTCACTGGCCAAGTATTGGTTAGCCTTGTGCTTCACTGGGTGCTATTATTCTGAACTGCTGTTACTTTGATTGCCTTATTGTTACCAAACTCTGCCTGTCTGACCACTCTGCCTATTTATAGGGACAGTAAACCTCAAAAATAATGTTATATAATTCTGCACATAGTGCAGAATTATATAACATTATATTAGCCTTATCTTTATAAAACCTAATATTCCCTTTAATTTTTTTTAAAAATTACAGTTTTTCAGACCCGCTCTCTGTGCTCTTCTGAGCGGGTCTGTTTTTTTCACACAGCGCATCGGGCCAGCTGTCTAGTCACAGCCCGGCCCGACCGCGCCATTATACACAGGGAATATTAGGTTTTATAAAGATAAGGCTAATATAATGTTATATAATTCTGCATTATGTGCAGAATTATATAACATTATTTTTGAGGTTTACTGACACTTTAACCCTTGAATTGCTGGATTGCCTTATCATTGCTGAACTCTGCCTGTCTGACCACTCTGTCTGTTTAACCCGCGAATTGCTGGATCGCCTTATCATTGCTGAACTCTGCCTGTCTAACCACTCTGCCTGTTTAACCCTTGAATTGCTGGGTTGTCTTATCATTACTGAACTCTGCCTGCCTGACCATTCTACTGGTTTACCCCTAAACTGCTAAACCACTGGATTACCTTTGTTGCTGACCTCTGCTTGTTCCTGACTATTCTGCTGGTTTACCCCTGAACTGCTTATCTGATGAATTGCCTTTCTCTTGCTGCCCTGTCTACCGTGAGTACTGCTTACCTCATTTCTTATACTTACTTTGTTCTGGGATATTTCCTTATCCTTCCACTTGACGCCGAGATAAGAAGACTACTGTCCAAGCTTGGTCTGATTGGGAAATATCCCACATGCATTACACACTGTGCATATTTAAAGGGACAGTCTACTTAAAAATGTTTATTGTTTAAAAAGATAGATAATCCCTTTATTACCCATTCATCAGTTTTGCATAACCAACACTGTTATATTAATACACTTTTTACTTATGTGATTACCTTGTATATAAGACTCTGCAGACTGCCCCCTTATCTCCGTTCTTTTGACAAACTTGCATTTTAGCCAATCAGTTCTGACTTAAATAATTCCACATGAGCAAGAACAAAGTTATCTATATTGCACACGTGAACTAGAGCTGTTTAGTTGTGAAAAACTGTCAAAATGCACTGAGATAAGAGGCGGCCTTCAAGGGCCTTCAAATTAGCATATGAGCCTACCTAGGTTTACTATTCAACAAAGAATACCAGGAGAAAAAAGCAAATTTGATGATAAAAGTAAATTGGAAAGTTGTGCACTTTTGTAATGTATGCATTTTCTTTCCAATACGAAAATGCAATATACGCTCCTTAGCGAGACACCCTGTTACCAGGGTACAAAGTGGCTTTTGATCATTCCACCAGGGAAATATAAGTACTGGTGAGCATTCTTTAATAATCTCACCAGACCAAAGACCTTTTCATCAGGCCCTAAACCTTGAACAATCTACCTTCTCTATCCATTCCCTTGCATACATCTGATTCAATAGAAAATGGAGATATGAGTGAGCTTTAGTAAAATGGTACATAGAATAACAAAGGAATTTGAGATTACTAAAGAGATTATTCAGTTTTAGCTAATCCAAAGGAATTAATACTTAATGTGATGGTAAATCCTAGCATTTTGAAACACTAGGATTAACAAGTGCTACAAATAAAGGGGAGTTTCAGTCATAAAGTTTAAAAAACATCATGCTGGAAGTTACTTTATTTGCAGCGAGTTTATGCTGAGCTCGGTGTCTCTGGTCGCTCACGGCAAAACTCCTTTTTCTCAATAGCGTCCTCTTAGTCAATAGTGTGCTAGCAATACGGCATAATGCCGATTGGCCCGCACTGCTATTGGCTAAGAGGTGAAATCGTCACCTCATTGAAAAAATAGTGTTTTGCTGTGGGCGGCTGGAGGCGCTCAGCTCAACATAAACTTGCTGCAAATAAAGATACTTTCAGCATAAAGTTTTTTTATACTTCATGACTGAAAGTCCCCTTTAAAGTCCCCTTTATTTGTAGCAATTAAAAAAATGCTAGGATCTACCATCACTTTAAAGATGTGAATACAGATAATAATCTGATATATTTCGACATGGACAAGTCTTTTCCTTTTGGAGGGATATATTTTGTTGAAGAAGCCAACTCCATTGCTCATTTTTTCCCCTTTATGCACTCAACTGGTTAATGCAAAGGAAAGAGTGAGATGGTATTTTAATTTGTCCCATATGTATGGCCTGCCCTGTATGTACACATACCAGTGACAGGAATGCTGAGGGTTGCATAGAGAGCTGTTACTTTGAGCAATGTTGTCACCCAATAACTCGGCACAAAATGAAATGCAGTGAGGTTCCACAGGCCATTTATTATTTTCAGCTATTTATTATGTTTAAAACTTCACTCTCCCCCACTCCTTCTTCAGCTTCCCTGGCGTTTGAGGTATTACGGAGTCGATCTGGGAGCGCGGCCAGCACGCGTGGAATTCAGATTGCCATGGCAACTGTATTTTAGGATAGCAACAAACATTGGTGAAAATGAATGCTTCAAATTCATGAGCAGGTCTCTGAGGGCCTGGAAAAGGCAAGAGGAATTTAAAAATAGGATTGAAGGGAGAATTAGGGGATAAAGAAATGTACCAAGAAATCTAAGGGAAGCATAGAAGAACAAAACAAAGATTAAAAAAATATTACCAAATAAATAAATCAATTGTGTTTATTATATCAAGTGCACAACTTAAAACTAAAAGTGGTTGTTTTTTTATTGATGTTTCAATAAAGTTGTTGATTAAAAGATTTATAAAAATTAAAATAAACATTAGCTTTGTTGCCTCCTGTACAGTGTAAAGCATAAATATAATGTAACATTTATTTATTTTAACGTTTGTGGCATTTAGACACTTCCTGGAAATGTCTCAATACTTTAGTAGTTTTATAGCCCACAATTTTGTTCCAAAACATGTGCAGTGAGTCCTAAATGCACATGCCTGGAAAATAAAAGTGCATGCACTGCCTGATGGATAATTAGATGTTTGGGCTAAAAACACAATCCCCAAACGAACTGTAAATGTTCATGTCGTTTTTTTAAGGTAAAAATGCTTTCAATTACAGTTTAGCCTATTACAGCGTGCAATGGTGCTGATTTAAAATGCTACATTTATGTCCCTTAAGCAATATAAGGAGATCATTAAATTTCAAAGGAAGAGAAATTCTAAAACAAGAAAACATGCAGTAAAATTAGAGGGTGGAAGAATTAGAAGTAATGTGACAAAGTGCTTATTTATTGAAAGCATGGCAGATGATTAGCATTCCAGAAGAAGTGGTAGCAGTCAGAGGAACATTGCTGGAATATTTTTCCTTGTTCTGTCTAAAAAAGGACATTTTAAAATGTTACTTTTTTAAGTAAATGTTCTTTGTCATATTTGTGGAGACTTGTGTCTGTCCACCAAAATAACTGTAAGACATTTACCTGCCAATGTTTAAAAAAAAATGCAATTTTTTTTTGTTTTAAATATAAATTGAAATAGTTTTCTGAAAAATAAATGATATCTTAATAGTTGTACATACTGTTCTTCTACATGAAAGCTTTTTTTACCCTCTTCCGTGCCCCTTTAATATGAAAAGGGATACAACGTTGTTGGATAGACATTAGTTAATTAAAGAGATTATTATCTATATGTATTTTATGATGTAAAAATATATTTTAACACCTGGAACAAGTCTAATTCATAGCGAAATCAGGGATTCACTAATCTAAAGTTAAAGGGACATTAAACCCAAATTATTTTCTTTCATTATTCAGATAGAGAATACAATTTGAAAAAAGTTTCTAATTTACTTCTATTATCAAATTTGCTTCATTCTCATGTTATTCTTTGACAGGAAATAGTGCTGTGATCTAGTGCTCCTGCTAATGTATAACATTGTTGCAAATTCGCTGCCATATAGTTCTGCAGACACGTGCACACTCCTGAGCTCTCTCATTTTCAACAAAGGATGACAACAAAATGAAGAAAATTGGAAGTAAACAGAAGTAAATTGGAAAGTTGTTTAAAATTGTATGTTCTGTCTGAATCATGAAAGAAAAAATTTGGGTTTTATGTCCCTTTAAAATAAACAACAATTTGCTACAGGAATGCCCTATGTTTAAAGGGACTGTAAACACCATCGGCTAGATTACGAGTTGTGCGTTAAGGTAAAAAAGCAGCATTAACAGGTCCTAACGCTGCTTTTCTATGCCCGCTGCTATTATGAGTCTTGCAGGCATTGGTGTACCGCACACTTGTTTGGCCTTACCGCAAACCGACTTACGTAAACTTCGTAAACCCTTTTTTCTATGGGACTTCCATAGCGCCGGTATTACGAGTCTGTCCTGGGAGGCCAAAAAGTGAGCGGTACAGCCTCTACCGACAAGATCCGTAACGCATTCTAAAGTCAGTAGTTATGAGTTTTACACTACAATGCTGTAGCATAAAACTCATAACTAACATGCTAAAAAGTACACTAACACCCATAAACTACCTATTAACCCCTAAACCGAGGCCCTCCCGCATCGCAAATACTATAATAAAATGTTTAACCCCTAATCTGCCGCTCCGGACATCGCTGCCACTATAATAAACATATTAACCCCTAAACCGCCGCAATCCCGCCTCACAAACACTAGTTAAATAATATTAACCCCTAATCTTCCGTCCCTAACATCGCCGCCACCTACATTATATTTATTAACCCCTAATTTGCCGCTCCCAATGTCGCCGCAACCTACCTACACTTATTAACCCCTAATCTGCCTCCCCCAACGTCACAGCCACTATTCTAAATGTATTAACCCTTAAAACTAAGTCTAACCCTAACCCTAACACCCCCTAACTTAAATATAATTTAAATAAATCAAAATAAAATTACTATTATTAACTAAATTATTCCTATTTAAAACTAAATACTTACCTGTAAAATAAACCCTAAGCTAGCTACAATATAACTAATAGTTACATTGTAGCTATCTTAGGGTTTATTTTTATTTTACAGGCAAGTTTGTATTTATTTTAACTAGGTAGAATAGTTATTAAATAGTTATTAACTATTTAATAACTACCTAGCTAAAATAAATACAAATTTACCTGTAAAATAAAACCTAACCTAACATTACACTATAATTAAATAAATTCCCTACATTAAATACAATTAAATAAATTAAATTAAATTAGCTAAATCACAAAAAAAAACAACACACTAAATTATAGAAAATAAAAAACAAATTACAGATCTTTAAACTAATTACACCTAATCTAATAGCCCTATCAAAATTTAAAAAAAGCCCCCCCAAAATAAAAAAAAACCCTAGCCTAAACTAAACTACCAATAGCCCATAAAAGGGCTTTTTGCGGGGCATTGCCCCAAAGAAATCAGCTCTTTTTCCTGTAAAAAAAAATACAACCCCCCCAACAGTAAAACCCTCCACCCACACAAACAACCCCCCAAATAAAAGCCTAACTAAAAAAACATAAGCTCCCCATTGCCCTGAAAACGGCATTTGGATGGGCATTGCCCTTAAAAGGGCATTTAGCTCTATTGCAGGCCCAAAGCCCTAATCTAAAAAATAGACACACCCAGTGCACCCTTAAAAAATTCCTAACACTAACCCCCGAAGATTCACTTACCGGGAGAAGTCTTCATCCAAGCGGCAAGATGTCCTAAAGGAAGCCGGCAGAAGTGGTCCTCCAGATCGGCAGAAGTCTTCATCCAGATGGCATCTTCTATCTTAATCCTTCCGGCGCGGAGCGGGTCCATCTTCAAGACATCCGACGCGGAGCATCCTCTTCTTCCGATAGACTAACGACGAATGAAGGTGCCTTTAAATTACGTCATCCAAGATGGCGTCCCTTAGATTCTGATTGGCTAATAGAATTCTATCAGCCAATCGGAATTAAGGTAGAAAAAAATTAATTAGGTGTAATTAGTTTAAAGATCTGTAATTTGTTTTTTATTTTCTGTAATTTAGTATTTGTTTGTTTTTGTGATTTAGCTAATTTAATTTAATTTATTTAATTGTATTTAATGTAGGGAATTTATTTAATTATAGTGTAGTGTTAGGTGTTATTGTAACTTAGGTTAGGTTTTATTTTACAGGTAAATTTGTATTTATTTTAGTTAGGTAGTTATTAAATAGTTAATAACTATTTAATAACTATTCTACCTAGTTAAAATAAATACAAACTTGCCTGTAAAATAAAAATAAACCCTAAGCTAACTACAATGTAACTATTAGTTATACTGTAGCTAGTTTAGGGTTTATTTTATAGGTAAGTATTTAGTTTTAAATAAGAATAATGTAGTTAATAATAGTCATTTTATTTAGATTTATTTAAATTATATTTAAGTTAGGGGGTGTTAGGGTTAGGGTTAAACTTAGATTTAGGGGTTAATACATTTAATATAGTGGCGGCAACGTTGGGGGCGGCCGATTAGGGATTAATAAATGTAAGTAGGTTGCGGCGACATTGGGGGCGTAAGATTAGGGGTTAATAAATATAATGTAGGTGTCGGCGATGTTGAGAGCAGCAGATTAGGGGTTAATAAGTATAATGTAGGTGGCGGCGGTGTCCGGAGTGGCAGATTAGGGTTTAATAAGTATAATGTATGTGTCGGCGATGTCGGGGGCGGCAGATTAGGGGTTAATAAGTGTAAGATTAGGGGTGTTTAGACTCGGGGTTCATGATAGGGTGTTAAGTGTAAACATAAAATGTGTTTCCCCATAGGAATCAATGGGGCTGTGTTATGGAGTTTTACGCTGCTTTTTTGCAGGTGTTAGACTTTTTCTCAGCCGGCTCTCTCCATTGATATCTATGGAGAAATCATGCACGAGCACATACAACCAGCTCACTGCTGATTTAAGCAGCACTGGTATTGGAGTGCGGTATGGAGCTCAATTTTGCTCTACACTCACTTCTTGCCTTTTAACGCCGGGTTTGTAAAAACCTGTAATACCAGCCTGCAGGTAAGTGAGCGGTGAGAAAAAAATGCTCGTTAGCACCGCACAGCTCATAACGAAAAACTCGTAATCTGGCCGCATGTAATTACAAGATTTGTATGCCGTCTTGCAATAAACTAACATACTGAGTGAGTTTGAAAATGTTTGGAATGCATTATCACCTTGTTTGCTGCAGTTGTTTTGGAAAAGCCAATCCAGAATTGTTATTGGTGTAGATGCAGCTTGCCACAGTAATTATGTTAGCAGACTCTTCATTGTTTCACAGTTCTTATCTGCTAACGCCAATTACCGAAATACACTGTGTGTCCACTTTATCAGGTACAGACCTTCTGAAAATAAATGGTTTGTTGCATGTCACGTGGCCCTAGTTTTGGTATAAATACAGCAGAACAACCTTCCTACTATCAATTAAACTTTTAAACTGCAGCGAGAATGGGGAAGAGCAGTGATCTAATTCACTCTAAATGTGGCATGATAGTAGGTGCAAGAGGTGCTGGATGAAGCGTATCTCAAAGGGCAGTATTCCTGAACTTTTCACGTACCACAGTTTCAAGGGTGTATCGAGAATGGTGCAATGAACAAAAAAACATCCAGTCAGCGGTAGTCCTGTAGAAGAAAAATGCTTGTTGATGAGAGAGGTCAGAGGAGGATGGCTAGACTTGTGCAAGCAAACAGACAGGTCACAATTTAGCGAATCACATCAGAATTCAACTTTAGTGTGAAGAAAAACATATCGCAAAGCACCACTAAGCGCACCTTGTCACAAACAGCAGGCAGCCACATCGGGTGCCGTTGTTATCAGAGCACGCCTTCTGTGGGCACAACAACACCAGCACTGGACCATTGAAGATTGCTGTTGACAGGTTCTGAATTTGGCAAAAACAGCATGAATCCATGTACCGGTCATGTCTGATGAAAACAGTGCAAGGTGGTGGGGGCGGTGTTATGGTGTGAGAAATGTTTTCCTGGCACAGATTGGGTCTATTGATACCCCTAGATTAACGTCTAAATGCCACAGCATACGTACATCTTGTTGACCAAGTGCAACCGTTCCTGTTGACAGTTTATCCTCAGGCAGATGAAAACTTCCAGCAGGATAATGCGCCGGTGCACAAAGCCCACATCACTATGGGATGGTTCCTCGAACAGGACAATGACTTTCCTTTGTTGCAGTGGCCAGCTCAGTTCCCGGAACTCAATCCTATTGAATATCTTTGGGATGAGCTGGAAAGGGCTATTCGCTTCAGGTCTACAACTCCGTCGAATCTCCAGGAGTTGTGTGACACACTCATGTTTGCATGGTACACAATACCTCCAAAACGTTTTCAGCATCTTGTTGAATCCATGTCTAGACAAATTCAGGCTGTTTTGAAGGCTAAAGGAGGCTCAAAACGCTACTAGGTAGCTGTACCTAATAAACGGCTAGATTACGAGTTTTGCGGTATGAGTAAAAAAGAGTCTTGTAGGTACAGCTGTCCCGCACACTTTTTTGGCCGTACTGCGAATTAACTTACGCAATTTGCGGAAAGTCTTTTTTCAATGGGACTTCCATAGCGCCGATATTACAAGCTTTTTTTTGGAGGCCAAAAAGTGAGCGGTACATCCTATCCCGGAAGATTTGTAATGCATTCTAAAGTCAGTAGTTATGAGTTTTACACTACAAAGCTGTAGCATAAAACTCATAACTAAAGTGTTAAAAAGTACACTAACACCCATTAACCCCTAAACCGAGGCCCTCCTGCATCATAAACACTAAAATAAAATTATTAACCCCTAATCTGCTGCTCTGGACATTGCCGCCACTAGAATAAACATATTAACCCCTAAACCGCCGCACTCCTGCCTCGCAAACACTAGTTAAATATTATTAACCCTTAATCTGCCACCCCCAACGTCACCGCCACTATACTAAAGTTATTAACCGCTAAATCTAAGTCTAACCCTAACCTGAACACCCCTTAACTTAAATACAATTAAAATAAATCTAAATAAAAATTCCTATCATTACCTAAATAATTCCTATTTAAAACTAAATACATACCTGTAAAATAAACCCTAAACTAGCTACAATATAACTAATAGTTACACTGTAGCTAGCTTAGGGTTTATTTTTATTTTACAGGCAAGTTTGTATTTATTTTAACTAGGTAGAATAGTTACTAAATAGTTATTAACTATTTACTAACTACCTAGCTAAAATAAATACAAATTTACCTGTAAAATAAAACCTAACCTGAGTTACACTAACATCTAACCTTACACTACAATTAAATAAATTACCTAAATTAAATACAATTATCTAAATTACAAAAAAAAAACCCACTAAATTACACAAAATAAAAATAAACATTATCAGATATTTAAACTAATTACACCTAATCTAATAGCCCTATCAAAATTAAAAAAGCCCCCCCAAAATAAAAAAAAACCCTAGCCTAAACTAAACTACCAATAGCCCTTAAAAGGGCCTTTTGCGTGGCATTGCCCCAAAAAAATCAACTCTGTTACCTGTAAAAAAAAATACAAACAACCCCCCCCAACAGTAAAACCCACCAACCACACAACCAAACCCCCCCAAATAAAAACCTAACTAAAAAAACCTAAGCTCCCCATTGCCCTGAAAAGGGGATTTGTATGGGCATTGCCCTTAAAAGGGCATTTAGCTCTATTGCTGCCCAAACCCTAACCTAAAAATAAAACCCACACAATAAACCCTTAAAAAAACCTAACACTAACCTCCGAAGATCCACTTACAGTTTTGAAGAGCCGACATCTATCCTCAACGAGGCCGGGAGAAGTCCTCAAAGAAGCGGCAAGAAATCATCAACGAAGCCGGGAGAAGTGGTCCTCCAGACAGGCAGAAGTCTTCATCCAGACGGTATCTTCTATCTTCATCCATCCGGCGAGGAGCGGGTCCATCTTCAAGACATCTGGTGCAGAGCATCCTCTTCTTCCGACGCCTAACGAAGAATGAAGGTTCCTTTAAATGACATCATCCAAGATGGTGTCCCTTGAATTCCGATTGGCTGATAGAATTCTATCAGTCAATCGGAATTAAAGGTGAAAAATTCCTATTGGCTGATGTAGGTAGGTGCAGCGATGTTAGGGGCGGCAGATTAAGGGTTAATAATATTTAACTAGTGTTTGCGATGCGGGAGTGCGGCGGATTAGGGGTTAATATGTTTATTATAGTGGCGGCGACGTTGGGGGCGGCAGATTAGGGGTTAATAACATTATGTAGGTGTCGGCGATCTTGGGGGCAGCAGATTAGGAGTTAATAAATATAATGTAGGTGTTGGCGATGTTGGGGGCAGTAGATTAGGGGTTCATAAGTATAATGTAGGTGTCAGCGATGTAGGGAGCGGCAGATTAGGGGTTAATAAATATAATGTAGGTGTCGGCGATGTCGGGGGCAGCAGATTAGGGGTTAATAAGTGTAAGATTAGGGGTGTTTAGACTCAGGGTTCATGTTAGGGTGTTAGGTGTAAACATAAATTTTTTTTCCCCATAGGAATCAATGGGGCTGCGTTACGGAGCTTTACGCTGCTTTATTGAAGGTGTTAGACTTTTTTTTAGCCGACTCTCCTCATTGATGTCTATGGGGAAATCATGCACGAGCACGTACAACCAGCTAACCGCTGACTTAAGCAGCGCTGGTATTGGAGTGTGGTATGGAGCACAATTTTGCTCTACACTCACTTCTTGCCTAATAACGCTGGGTTTAGGAAAACCTGTAATACCAGCGCTGTAGGTAAGTGAGTGGTGACAATAACGTGCAAGTTAGCACTGCACCCCTCATAACGCAAAACTCGTAATGTAGCCGAAAGTTTTTTGTTTTTTTTAAATTTCAAGCTTTATTAGGTATTATTTATGACACAATAAACAAAAGAAAAACAAAACTGTGCATTACAGAATATCAGCGTATTAGTAACCATATGTAATTACAACAATAAAGATTGAGAATTCCAAAGTACATATTTCCTGTATGGTAATTCCTAACCTGTTTACATGTAGCAATTCAGCAGAGGCTTCTAAGTCCTATTGGGGTATCCCTTCTAGTTAGTATCCTAGTGGTGTTGTACTTTATACTCTTCCCACAAAAAGCTCATTGCCAAATAATCATCTAATTTCTTATTTTGAGTATAATGGTATTATACCAGGTGTAAAGACATTTCTACTCTATCTCTCCAATATTGGATACCAGGTAAATTGGCATTCCTCCAATTGGCAGGGATAATCCGTTTAGCCGTGTTAATCATGATTCGTAAAAGTGCCTGGCGTAAGACGGTACCTAATAAAGTTGTCGCACAGTGTATATGTGGTAGGGAAAGGCCTATAAAACCTGCTATGTGCTCTGTCAATTCTCAGAACAGGCAACATAAAATAATTAATAATAAATAAAATGTCCCTTTTAATGGAAAACCTCCAATGGAGGAAAATTATAGACAACTCAAATATGTTTGCCTGTGGTGTTGGTTACCTAAAATACAAACACCTCATTGGCATTCAATTAAAAGTCACAAAACTACTGGATTCCTTTTCTTCTTTATTAGATATATGAGATCATGTTATATTACATAATTAATAAAACAGGGTTGACTAATCTATAAAGACTGCTGCTCCATAACTTGTCCGCCTGCTCTGAGGCTGTGGACATCAATCCGCCCCAATCCTATACGATCGGGCTGATTGACACCCCCTGCCAGCGGCCGATTGGCTGTGAATGTGCAGGGGGCAGCATTGCACAAGAAGTTCACAAGACCTGCTTGTGCAAATATAAATGCTGACAGCGTATGCTGTCGGCATTTATCGATGTGAGGCGAATATGATACACTACATCGTATCATGTCCGCTCGCGCTTTCATAAATCGGCCCCATAGTTTTCTGTTTTCAGAAATTTATTTTAAAATACAGCTTTACTGAATAAAATGCGGCAAAACTTTGGAAATATTAAAGCAATAAATAATAAAGAAATAAGCTTCAAGAAAAAAAACACACACAACACACTTTAAAGGGAAAAAACTTTCCACTTTTTATAATTAATCCGGAATGGAAATATTTTAGATGGAGTTTAATTAATCAGTTGTAATAAAGATGCGCTGTAACTTACTTTGTATTATAGCGCTGAATACCCCACGCTCTGGCCGCCCACTTTAAAAGTATTTTTCTTGCTAAACTAACTGTTTGAGCAGTTCTCCAATCGATGCTCTAGCTACAACAAAAGTGCCGTATGGCAAGGGCTCTGATTGGAGAACAGTTCAAACATTTAGCTCGCAAAAAAAAATACTTTTGAAGTGGTCGGCTGGAGCACGGGTTATTAGAACGGCACGGCTAGATTAAAAAAGTAAGTTACAGTGCATCTTCATTGCAAATGATGAATTAAACTCCATCTAAAATATTGTTTCCATTCCAGATCTGATTATATAAAGGGGAACGTTTACCATTACTTTAATAATATTTTACTTGCAGTGTATAGAACACTTTAGCTGGCACAGTTCCTTGTGATATTACACTGTGGCCCTATTTCTGGCACATGTCTCTGTGACCCTGTTTTAGAGTTATAGGGGCCGATTTAATAAATGCAGACAGCATACGCCCCCTGCACATTGGCGGCAGGGGGATGCCAATCATTGAGATCGTATCCTATAGGGATGATTGCGGTCCGCCACCTCAGAAGTTGCGGATGAGTTAAGGAGCAACGGTATTACGACCGCTGCTTCTTAACTCTTGTTTCCAGAGATCTGGAAACATTGGGGATAGATTGCAGCATCCGCTGCTTGATAAATCTACCCCATACACTTTACCTGGCACTTTCCTGTGACAAACTATATATCATCTTTTCATTTCTCAGCTTTAATCCTCCAAAGTCGCTAAATGGCTAGATTCTAAGAATTTACCTACCCGAGTACAGCTGAGTAGTGATGTCGCGAATAGTTCGACGGCGAATAGTTCCCGGCGAACATAGCTTGTTCGCGTTCGCCGCAGCGGGCGAACATATGCGATGTTCGATCCGCCCCCTATTCGTCATCATTGAGTAAACTTTGACCCTGTATCTCACAGTCTGCAGACACATTTCAGCCAATCAGCAGCAGACACTCCCTCCCAGACCCTCCCAGCTCCTGGACAGCAGCCATTTTAGATTCATTCTGATCCTGCATTCTTAGTGAGAGGAGGGATAGTGTAGCTGCTGCTGATTTTATAGGGAAATTGATAGCTAGGCTAGTGTATTCAGTGTCCACTACAGTCCTGAAGGACTCATCTGATCTCTGCTGTAAGGACAGCACCCCAAAAAGCCCTTTTTAGGGCTAGAACATCATTTTTTTTATTTTTTTTTGCCTGTGTAATTTTGACTGTGAAACATCAGTCTGCTAGTGTAATCTAATTGCAGTTGCCTGCCTGCAGTGCCACCACTCATATCTGTTGTAACAGTAGTGTAAATTTAAAAAAAAAAAACTTTTTTGACTGTGAAACATCAGTCTGCTAGTGTAATCTAATAGCAGTTGCCTGCCTGCCAGCGTGTGTGCCAGGCCCACTTGCCAACTAGTGCCACCACTCATATCTGTTGTAACAGTAGTGTAAATTTAAAAAAAAAAAAAACTTTTTTGACTGTGAAACATCAGTCTGTTAGTGTAATCTAATTGCAGTTGCCTGCCTGCCAGCGTGTGTGCCAGGCCCACTTGCTAAGTGCCACCACTCATATCTGTTGTAACAGTAGTACAAATTAAAAAAAAAAAAAACTTTTTTGACTGTGAAACATCAGTCTGCTAGTGTAATCTAATTGCAGTTGCCTGCCTGCCAGCGTGTGTGCCAGGCCCACTTGCCAACTAGTGCCACCACTCATATCTGTTGTAACAGTAGTGTAAATTAAAAAAAAAAATCTTTTTTGACTGTGAAACATCAGTCTGCTAGTGTAATCTAATTGCAGTTGCCTGCCTGCCAGCGTGTGTGCCAGGCCCACTTGCCAACTAGTGCCACCACTCATATCCGTTGTAACAGTAGTGTAAACTTTTTTTTAAAAAAAACTTTTTTGACTGTGAAACATCAGTCTGCTAGTGTAATCTAATTGCAGTTGCCTGCCTGCCAGCGTGTGTGCCAAGCCCACTTGCCAACTAGTGCCACCACTCATATCTGTTGTAACAGTAGTGTAAATTTTTTTTTAAAAAAAACTTTTTTGACTGTGAAACATCAGTCTGCTAGTGTAATCTAATTGTAGTTGCCTGCCTGCCAGCGTGTGTGCCAGGCCCACTTGCCAACTAGTGCCACCACTCATATCTGTTGTAACAGTAGTGTATATTTTTTTAAAAAAAAACTTTTTTGACTGTGAAACATCAGTCTGCTAGTGTAATCTAATAGCAGTTGCCTGCCTGCCAGCGTGTGTGCCAGGCCCACTTGCCAACTAGTGCCACCACTCATATCTGTTGTAACAGTAGTGTAAATTTTGTAAAAAAAAACTTTTTTGACTGTGTCACTGTGTCACTGTGAAGCGGGCGTAACCCTTACACTACCTGATCGATACAACATCATACCTGATGTTTTAAAGCACTTTATTCCAAACAATTTAGGAATGTTAGGTGATTTATGCCCTTTATGGATTAAAACCAGACTCTGCATCAACTATGTTATTTTCCGTGGGAGTTTTGCCATGGATCCCCCTCCGGCATGCCACAGTCCAGGTGTTAGTCCCCTTGAAACAACTTTTCCATCACTATTGTGGCCAGAAAGAGTCCCTGTGGGTTTTAAAATTCGCCTGCCTATTGAAGTCAATGGCGGTTCGCCCGGTTCGCCCGTTAGCGAACAGTTGCGGAAGTTCGAGTCTGCCGTTTGCGAACGGAAAATTTTCAGTTCATCACTACAGCTGAGTCAGTCACAATGAGTGAGCAGCCAACCAGCTCAGAGAATTAGAATCTGGACCTGTTAAGAGTAGAACTGAGAAACACTGACGGCTAGATTTAGAGTTGGGCGGTAGCCGTCAAAACCAGCGTTAGAGGCTCCTAACGCTGGTTTTTACCGCCCTCTGGTATTTGGAGCCAGTCATTAAAGGGTCTAACGCTCACTTTCCAGCCGCGACTTTTCCATACCGCAGATCCCCTTACGTCAATTGCGTATCCTATCTTTTCAATGGGATCTTTCTAACGCCGGTATTTAGAGTCTTGGCTGAAGTGAGCGTTAGAAATCTAACGACAAAACTCCAGCCGCAGAAAAAAGTCAGTAGTTAAGAGCTTTCTGGGCTAACGCCGGTTTATAAAGCTCTTAACTACTGTGCTCTAAAGTACACTAACACCCATAAACTACCTATGCACCCCTAAACCGAGGTCCCCCCACATCGCCGCCACTATATTTAAATTTTTTAACCCCTAATCTGCCACTCCGTACACCGCCGCCACTTACGTTATCCCTATGTACCCCTAATCTGCTGCCCCTAACACCGCCGACCCCTATATTATATTTATTAACCCCTAATCTGCCCCCCACAATGTCGCCGCCAGCTACCTACAATAATTAACCCCTAATCTGCCGACCGGAGCTCACTGCTAGTATAATAAATGTATTAACCCCTAATCTGCCTCACTCCCGCCTCAATAACCCTATAATAAATAGTATTAACCCCTAATCTGCCCTCCCTAACATCGCCGACAGCTAACTTCAAGTATTAACCCCTAATCTGCTGACCGGAGCTCTTCGCTACTCTAATAAATGGATTAACCCCTAAAGCTAAGTCTAACCCTAACACTAACACCCCCCTAAGTAAAATATAATTTAAATCTAACGAAATAAATTAACTCTTATTATATAAATTATTCCTATTTAAAGCTAAATACTTACCTGTAAAATAAATCCTAATATAGCTACAATATAAATTATAATTATATTGTACCTATTTTAAGATTAATATTTATTTTACAGGCAACTTTGTAATTATTTTAACCAGGTACAATAGCTATTAAATAGTTAATAACTATTTAATAGCTAAAATAGTTAAAATAATTACAAAATTACCTGTAAAATAAATCCTAACCTAAGTTACAATTAAACCTAACACTACACTATCATTAAATTAATTAAATACAATACCTACAATTATCTACAATTAAACCTAACACTACACTATCAATAAATTAATTAAATACAATACCTACAATTTCCTACAATTAAACCTAACACTACACTATGAATAAATAAACTAAATAAAATACCTACAAATAAATACAATGAAATAAACTAACTAAAGTACAAAAAATAAAAAAGAACTAAGTTACAAAAAATAAAAAAATATTTACAAACATTAGAAAAATATTACAACAATTTTAAACTAATTACACCTACTCTAAGCCCCCTAATAAAATAACAAAGCCCCCCAAAATAAACAAATGCCCTACCCTATTCTAAAATAAAAATAGAAAAGCTCTTTTACCTTACCAGCCCTGAAAAGGGCCCTTTTCGGGGCATGCCCCAAATAATTCAGCTCTTTTGCCTGTAAAAAAAAAACATACAATACCCCCCCCAACATTACAACCCACATACCCCTAATCTAACCCAAACCCCCCTTAAATAAACCTAACACTAAGCCCCTGAAGATCTCCCTACCTTGTCTTCACCACACCGGGTCCCGATCTGTCCAGAAGAGCCTCTGAAATCTTCCTCCAAGCCCAAGCAGGGGCTGAAGAGTGACGTCCATCCTCCGGCTGAAGTCTGGATCCAACCGGCAAATGAAGAAGTCCATCTTCGGGAAGAAATCTTCATCCTATCCGGGCAGAAGAGGACATCCGGACCGGCAACCATCTTGATCCAAGCGGCATCTTCTATCTTCATCCGATGAGGAACGGCTCCATCTTGAAGACCTCCAGCGCGGACCAATCCTCTTCTTCCGACGTCCAACTGAAGAATGACGGTTCCTTTAAGGGACGTCATCCAAGATGGCGTCCCTCGAATTCCGATTGGCTGATAGTATTCTATCAGCCAATCGGAATTAAGGTAGGAAAATTCTGATTGGCTGATGGAATCAGCCAATCAGAATCAAGTTCAATCCGATTGGCTGATCCAATCAGCCAATCAGATTGAGCTCGCATTCTATTGGCTGTTCCGATCAGCCAATAGAATGCGAGCTCAATCTGATTGGCTGATCGGATCAGCCAATCGGATTGAACTTGATTCTGATTGGCTGATTCCATCAGCCAATCAGAATTTTCCTACCTTAATTCCAATTGGCTGATAGAATCCTATCAGCCAATCGGAATTCGAGGGACGCCGTCTTGGATGACGTCCCTTAAAGGAACTGTCATTCGTCGGGAAGTCGTCGGAAGAAGAGGATGGATCCGCGGTGGAGGTCTTCAAGATGGAGCCGGTCGTCAGCGGTTGAAGATAGAAGATGCCGCTTGGAAGAAGATGGTTGCCGGTCCAGATCTACTCTTCTGCCCGGATAGGATGAAGACTTTGGAGCCTCTTCTGGACCTCTTCAGCCGTCGCTTGATAGAAGACTTCAGACGGATGATGGATGTCTAGCCCCCGCTTGGGCTTGGATGAAGATTTTGGAGCCTGGAACGATCGGTGATACCTGGCATGGTGAAGACAAGGTAGGAAGATCTTCAGGGGCTTAGTGTTAGGTTTATTTAAGGGGGGTTTGGGTTAGATTAGGGGTATGTGGGTGGTGGGTTGTAATGTTGGGGGGGGTATTGTATGTTTTTTTTTTTACAGGTAAAAGAGCTAAATTCTTTGAGGCATGCCCCGCAAAGGGCCCTTTTAAGGGCTGGTAAGGTAAAAGAGCTTTGAACTTTTGTAATTTAGAATAGGGTAGGGCATTTTTTTATTTTGGGGGTCTTTGTTATTTTATTAGGGGGCTTAGAGTAGGTGTAATTAGTTTAAAATTGTTGTAATTTATTTCTAATGTTATTTGTAGGAATTGTATTTAATTTATTTATTGATAGTGTAGTGTTAGGTTTAATTGTAGATAATTGTAGGTATTTTATTTAATTAATTTATTGATAGTGTAGTGTTAGGTTTAATTGTAACTTAGGTTAGGATTTATTTTACAGGTAATTTTGTAATTATTTTAACTAGGTAACTATTAAATAGTTAGTAACTATTTAATAGCTATTGTACCTGGTTAAAATAATTACAAAGTTGCCTGTAAAATAGATATTAATCCTAAAATAGCTACAATATAATTATAATTTATATTGTAGCTATATTAGGGTTTATTTTACAGGTAAGTATTTAGCTTTAAATAGGAATAATTTATTTAATAAGAGTTAATTTATTTCCTTAGATTTAAATTATATTTAATTTAGGGGGGTGTTAGGGTTAAAGTTAGACTTAGCTTTAGGGGTTAATCAATTTATTAGAGTAGCGGTGAGCTCCTGTCGGCAGATTAGGGGTTAATACTTGAAGTTAGGTGTCGGCAATGTTAGGGAGGGCAGATTAGGGGTTAATACTATTTATTATAGGGTTATTGAGGCGGGAGTGAGGCGGATTAGGGGTTAATACATTTATTATAGTAGCGCTCAGGTCCGGTCGGCAGATTAGGGGTTAATAAGTGTAGTTAGGTGGAGGCGATGTTGGGGGCGGCAGATTAGGGGTTAATAAATATAATATAGGGGTCGGCGATGTTAGGGCAGCAGATTAGGGGTACATAGGGATAATGTAGGTGGCGGGGGTGTATGAGCGGCAGATTAGGGGTTAAAAATAGTATGCAGGGGTCAGCGATAGCGGGGGCGGCAGATTAGGGGTTAATAAGTGTAAGTTAGGGGTGTTTAGGCTCGGGGTACATGTTAGAGTGTTAGGTGCAGACGTAGGAAGTGTTTCCCCATAGGAAACAATGGGGCTGCGTTAGGAGCTGAACGCTGCTTTTTTGCAGCTCAAACAACCCCATTGTTTTCTATGGGGGAATCGTGCACAAGCACGTTTTTGAAGCTGGCCGCGTCCGTAAGCACCGCTGGTATCGAGAGTTGCAGTGGCGTTAAAATATGCTCTACGCTCCCTTTTTGGAGCCTAACGCACTGAAAACCCAGCCATTCTGTGAACTCTAAATACCAGCGGTATTTAAAAGGTGCGGGGGGAAAAAAGCATGCGTAGCTAACGCACCCCTTTGGCCGCCAAACTCTAAATCTAGCCGTGAGTCTGTGATAAATTGACCTTTGCTGTATTAGCGCAAATAAATATAAAATTGTCTGCAAGTCATTGAATACCCCTTACCAACAACTCCAGATGACCCCATGGGTACATGTACCACTGGTTTAGAAAAGAGGATCTAGATTATGTTTTATATCTGGGTTTATATGTCAACTTATTCTGCTAAATAATTGCTTGTTCCTAGTAGGGCATTTTCATGAAATATCTCGGAAGCAGTCCTGCATAAAATACATTTTAAATGTGATTTAGAGTGAGCTGGAATTTGGCAAACATATTTGGGGCTGTTCCTGTCAACAGACTTGGAAAAACTAATAGCACTGAATAGTAATTTCATATTAAGGGAAGTCAGAAAATCTTCTACAGATATGAGATGGAAATATCTATTAATAGCGAGTGCCACTCTTCATTTATTTGTTAGGATGGCACAAATTATTTATTCCTATAATTTTAAATACTAAATTGCAAGGATAATTTATTGTGTTTATATACGCTTACAACAAAACAGCTTTATGCAGCAAGATGATCTGGGAGGGTTTGGATTACTTAAAGGGACATGAAACCCAAACAAATTTCTTTGATGATTCAGATAGAACATTAAAATGTAAACAACTTTCTAATGTACTTCTATTATTAAATTTGCACAATTCTTTTGGTATCTTTTGTTGAAGGAGCAGCAATGCACTACTGGGAACTAGCTGAACACTTCTGGTGGCCAATGACAAGAGGCATATATCTGCAGCCACCATTCAGCTCCCAGTAGTGCATTGCGGCTCCTGAGCCTACCTGGGTATGCTTTTCAACAAAGGATGCCAAGAGAACAAATCAAATGAGATACTAGGAAAGTTGTTTAAAATTATATGTTCTATCTGAATCAGGGAAAAATCTTTTGGGGTTTCATGTCTCTTTAATCCTACAACATATAGCAATCTACTATAATAATCTATTACATGATGGTGTCTTATAGAAAAAGGAAAGACCTAAATAAACCTTATGTAGCCTCTCTTTGCTTTAATGAATTAGGCATCTATTTATCAAGCCGTCAACCACAAATACGCTGGAATTCCGCAGTGTATTTGTGGCGAGCCTGATTCCCCTTAGTTATCAAACCCTACAAACCGGCAAAAGTAGAAATATGTGACGTAACATACGATCCGCCGGACTCAGTCCGACACAGATCGATGCTTGTGTCATTACAAATGTTCCGAATGCAAGTTCGGCACAATCTGACTACTTTTGCTAGTTAACAAACTACTACCAGGTACGCTCGGCACTATTCTGGCCCAGTGTACCTGGTTTTCAATCCGCCGCCCTGAAGGCGGCGGATGCCATAGGAATCAATGGGAGTCTGAAAGCAGTTCGCTGCTGCCCGATATCCCATTGATTCCTATGGGAACGCTTACACCTAACACCCTAACATGTACCCAGAGTCTAAACACCCCTAATCTGCCCCCCTACACCGCGCCACCTACATTATACTTATTAACCCCTAATCTGCCGCCCCTATACCGCCACCACCTAAATAAAAGTTATTAACCCTTATCACGCCGCTCCTGGACCCCGCCGCAACTAAATAAACTTATTAACCCCTAAACCGCCGCTCCCAGAGCCCAACGCCACCTACATTATACTTATTAACCCCTAATCTGCCCCCCCTACACCGCCGCCACCTACATTATACTTATTAACCCCTAATCTGCCCCCCCTACATCGCCGCCACCTACCTACATTTATTAACCCCTAATCTGCCAACCCCAACGTCGCCGCCACTATATTAAATTTATTAACCCCTAAACCTAAGTTTAACCCTAACACCCGCTAACTTAAATATAATTTAAATAAATCTAAATAAATATTACTATCATTAAATAAATTATTCCTATTCCCTGTAAAATAAACCCTAAGATAGCTACAATATAACTAATAGTTACATTGTATCTATCTTATGGTTTATTTTTATTTTACAAGCAAGTTTGTATTTATTTTAACTAGGTAGAATAGTTATTAAATAGTTATTAACTATTTAATAACTTCCTAGTTAAAATAAATACAAATATACCTGTAAAATAAAACCTAACCTAAGTTACAATTACACCTAACACTACACTATAATTAAATAAATTCCCTAAACTAAATACAATTAAATACAATTAAATAAACATATCTAAAGTACAACCCCCCACTAAATTACAGAAAATAATAAACAAAGTACAAGATTTTTAAACTAATTACACCTAATCTAATCCCCCTAACAAAATAAAAAGCCCCCCCCCCCCCCAAATAAAAAAAAGCCCTACCCTACACTAAATTACAAATAGCCCTAAAAAGGGCCTTTTGCGGGGCATTGCCCCAAAGCAATCAGTTCTTTTACCTGTAAAAAAAAATTACAACCCCCCCAACATTAAAACCCACCACCCACACAACCAACCCTACTCTAAAACCCACCCAATCCCCCCTTAAAAAACCTAACACTGACCCCTTGAAGATCACCCTACTATGAGTAGTCTTCACCCAACCGGGCCGAAGTCCTCAACGAATCCAGCAGAAGTGGTCCTCCAGATGGGCAGAAGTGGTCCTCCAGACGGGCAGAAGTCTTCATCCAGGTGGCATCTTCTATCTTCATCCATCTGGCGCGGAGCAGCTCCATCTTCAAGACATCCGACGCAGAGCATCCTCTTCATCCGGAGTCTTCTTCAACAATGACGGGTCCTTTAAGTGACATCATCCAAGATGGCGTCCCTTCAATTCCGATTGGATGATAGAATTCTATCAGCCAATCGGAGTTAAGGTAGGAAAAATCCTTTGGGCTGATGCAATCAGCCAATAGGATTGAAGTTCAACTCTTAACTACTGACTTTGAAATGCGGTACCAGTCTTGACAGGAGAGGGTCTACCACTCAATTTTTGTCAGACTCGTAATACCGGTGCTATGCAAGTCCCATTGAAAAAATAGGATACGCAATTTATGTAAGTGGATTTACGGTATTTCCAAGTCTGGCCAAAAAAGTGAGCGGTACACCTGTACCTCCAAGACTTGTTAAAAAGCAGCGTTAGGACCTCTTAACGCTGCTTTTTAAACCTAACGCACAACTCGTAATCTAGCCGTTAGACTTTTGTTTATTATTTATTAATTTTTATAATGGAATTCATTTATTTTTTATTTCTATGAGATCTTCTATGTCAATTGTTTATATATATATACTGTACATGAGATTATATATGTTCACATGAGTTTATATATGTTTTATAGTCAGCTTTTATGAATAGCTGATTCATTAGCGGTATTTTATACCAATCCACCTTTGACTGCTTAATGTTTTCAATATAATATATTTTTTTAATAATATTGTTATTGTCCACTTGCTATACCCACTTAACTAGTAGATTTGCATTCATTCACTTGGTATATACCATTCAGTCACTATCTCTTTAAACACCAATTAGAACTATACTATTTTCTTTTAACACCGTTTAGAACAATACTATTTCCCTTTGCAACATTTGCCACTCTGTTCCTCAATTTGCAACATTTGTCGTAACACTGTTTTGTACTACTTTCTGATACACTACAACATAGACCAGAGTATAAATCCTTTCTTATTTTCCCATCTCCTTAGTTCTGGAGATTTTTTGCAACCAACTACATGTCTACTTTATAACAGGCAACCTCTATACATATCATTATAGACTTGTCAACATATAAGCTTTGTTTTACAATAAACGCTTCTACGAAACCAATTTTGTTTTCCACATAACAATATAGAGTTGTTAACACTTTCAGCTCTGTTTTATAGTTAAACAACTCTACGAAGCTGGTTTTATGACATAGCAAAGGCTTTAACGGGTCTCTCTACAATGGTTGCTATGGATACCACGCAGCGTCCGGATTTGGACTCTAGACGTTTTTCGGCCTGACAGGTTGTGCTAAGCAACGCAATATGTTTTGAATATGCCCTTCTGTATATTAACATGCTGTTTAAGTTTATTTAAGTTCTTTGTTAATGTGTATATATTTTTACACATGCACGTTGCCTCAGTTGATTTTCCCCATGCTTGGGGCGGGCCTGCTGAGGAGAGCGTGACGTCTGATTATCGTGCTGGTATATAACACAGGTGGTGGGTAAGTACAATTGTATTGACCCGAAACGTTCACAATAAAGGTGACTGGAATTTGTAAGACCTTTGGAGTGCTCTTCTGTTCATTGATTTATATATATATATATATATATATATATACTGTATGTGTGTGTGTGTGTATATATATATATATATATATATATATATATTGGTAGACAAGAGGGCATGTAAAAGGACACAAATAGCGCTGGTTGCTGCAGAGATATTGTAAATAATAGAATAAATGTCAGTGAATGGACTTAATATAGATAAATAATGTACAAATAATTCAATTGAGGTGAACACATATAAATGTTAATGGATATATAACAAAAATGTGCACTGATGTATCATGAATTTAAGATGAAGTACCCCACAGTGGATAGTGGGTATGTGCAAAATGCAAACTTACAAGAAAGAACCTCAATCATATGAGGTAAGTGATCTGCACGGCAGAGGATTCCTCTTATGGTATTCAGCTGTCCTCCTCGGGTGTGAGTGAGACTTCAGTGGGTCAGCAAGCGATATTGCCTCGGCCTCTTTAAGTATGGTTCCTCTCAAAGTATGGTGAAATCTGGTAACAATAACAAAAGCTGATTTTCTGTCATTGGGTATATAGGAGTATCCAGGTATTGTTCATCTAAGAGACAGGTCAGAGCACATCACTGTAATACAGGATTTAAACTTGGAAGAAACTCTTCACTCGCAGATAGCTGACAGTCGTAGAATAGAAAGTTTATCCAACTTTGTGATAATTTCTGGTGGAAATGGCAGAAGACTGGCTAATCTATCCAATTCGGCATTCAGGCGATCTCTGTGTCTTTTTGAAGGATTTGATTTTTCACTTCCAGCTGAGGGTCTTCTTGTTGAAACAACAGAGCTGGAGGGAGAATGAATGTTCCTAAACTTCCTACGCGCTTGCTATTCAGGGCATTCACCCCTTCCTCAGACCTGAATGCCCCGAAACGTCACACATTAAAGTTGCTGTGGTTTAAATCCAGAGAGTGCAATTTTTGGATCTTTTATATATATATATATATATATATATATATATATATATATATATATATATATATATATATATATATATATATATATGGACTCTCTGGGTTTGTTTGTGTTGTGTTTGTCTGAAACCATGTTTCATGTTTCCTCTCTATCTTTACAAGTTAATGTGTGGTGAAATATGGTTCAGTTATTTTATTCCACTACTTTTCATTGTAGCAAAGTGTCATTTCTTCAGTGTTGTCACATGAAAATATATAATAATATATTTACAAAAAATGTGATGGGTGTACTCACTTTTGTGAGATACTGTATATATATATTTATATATATATATATATATATATATATATATATATATATATATATATATATATATATATACAGTGCCAAAGTCTCAGGCCACCACTAGATTTGTTGTTTTAGCAAAGTTTTAATGACCATCCATATTTATTTTTCAGTCTCTTTATTAAGATACAAAGAGAAAATACAGGAAATAAGTACACAAAATATATAAAACACAATTTTCAGAACAAAATGCTTTCTTCAGGCAAAAGTCATTATTTAGTGTGACCTCCCATGGCACTAAGCACATCTTGAACTCTTTTGGGAAGACTGTCCTGAAGTTTTCCAAAGTAATCTTCAAGTATATTATACCAGACTTCTTTTAGCACTTCCCATAGTTCTTCTTTAGATTTAGGTTGTCTTTTATTTCTTTTTCTGTCCAGGTGATCCCATACTGCCTCTATAATATTCAGGTCAGGATTCTGTCAATGACTTTCAGTGTTTTATTGGCTGTTTTTCTCTCCAAATATGATTTCACTGCATTAGCAGTGTGATTGGGATCATTATCATGCTGAAAAATAAAACCATTCCCAATCCAGAAGGAATGGCACGATGAATTAAAACCTCTCTGTACTTTTCAACATTCATGATCCCATCAATTCGGACAATATCGCCAACGCCAGAAATGCAGCCCCAAATTAGGATAGACCATCCACCATGTTTCACTGAAGGCCGCAACATTTTTGTCTCACATATTGTTGATGAATGGACCCAAAATTTAAAACTTGGATTCGTCCCTCCATAATACTCTTTTTTCCACTGATCTTCATTCCAATCTTTGTGAGCTTTAGCATAGCTTAGACTTTTCACCCTGTTCCCCTTCTGAAAAATTGGTTTCTTGGCTGCTACCCTTCCACAAAGACCATTCCTGATCAAGCTTCTTTGGACTGTAGAAGGGTCAACTTGGCATCCCGGTGAAGCTGCCAGATGCTGAGCCAGTTCTTTGCTGGATTTCTTCCGATCTCTCAAAAAAGAAACTCAGAGAGAGTGTTCTTGGCCTTCCAGTCCTTTTTGTTTACTTTGACCTCTCCTAATTCTTCAAATGTCTTTATAACAGCTTAAATACCATACCTTGAGTATCCAGTTTGTTTGCTGATTTCCCTTTGAGAGTGGCCTTGCTGATGCAAAAGTATGATTTTATGTCTGTGAAATTCTTTGATCTTTGGCATTTTGAATGGAATGATGTGATAGAAAGTTGGTCTTAATAGCAAGCTTCCAATGAATTAAACTCATACAACATGTGTATGTAATGCTCACGTATGTTTTGCACAAACCTGGTGTAATACGCCTTTTTCACAGCAGTCATTTTGACATGAACTAGTAGAATAAATACAAGTGTTAGCAATGACATTAATTATGGTTTTATTCCAATATAGGTTAACTATAGCCAGGTTCCTGCTATTGCTCAAGTGTAAGGGGAGGTCACACTAAATACTTGCCACTTTAGCCTATAAAAGCATTTTTTTCTGTTTTTTTTCTGTTTTTTAATACTGCATACAAATAGCCTGTATTTTCTGGTTGTGGTTTTAGTTCCAGGGACCAGGAATGGGAATAAAAAGCAGCCCTGGAAAGTTTGGACAGCAGCTCTATTTTTCATTGAGTCAGTAGAATTCACACACACATTTATTTCAAAGGGGATTACTGGGATACTCCTACCCCCAATATTTTTTTAAAGAAATAAAATATATTAAATTGTATTAAACAAAAGTGTTAAATTGTTGTTATATAAGCACCCTGCAACCAAATTGCATCTATTAATCACCCCTTTAAATTGTAGCTTTCCAGTCCCAGCTGCTGCAGCCCACTGGGATATCTCCTGTTATCCTCGTAGGCCAATCCGGCCTTGTAGAGTGATCACAACTATGGTCTTTGGTTTTAAAGGCTATAAAGTCTTTCCAAGTCAGAGAGCTTGAGTCCAAGTCAAGTCATTGTTGTCAAAGTCTAAGTAGAGTTGCAAGTCTTATTTGATTTTGTTGAGTCGAACTGCAAGTCATCAAATTTGGGACTCAGGTCCACAACCCTGCTGTTAACTTTCAACTTGTAATATGAGCACAAGAATAAGGCCTCTATTTATCAAAGTCTGGCGGACCTGATCCGACAGTGCGGATCAGGTCCGCCAGACCTCGCTGAATACGGAGAGCAATACGCTCTCCGTATTCAGCATTGCACCAGCAGCTCACAAGAGCTGCTGGTGCAACGCCGCCCCCTGCAGAATCGCGGCCAATCGGCCGCCAGCAGGGGGTGTCAATCAACACGATCGTACTCGATCGGGTTGAATTGCGGCAATGTCTGTCCGCCTGTTTAGAGCAGGCGGACAGGTTATGGAGCAGCAGTCTTTGTGACCACTGCTTCATAAATGCTGTTTCTGGCAAGTCTGAAGACTAGCCAGAAACACGGGCCATCAAGCTCCTTTCGGAGCTTGATAGATAGGCCCCTAAGAGTGCTACTGATTTAATTTGAGCAGTGTTAGCGCTCAGTAGAGCTAATATTTTTGTGCTCAGTTTGTAATCTAGGTCTATATCATTTCATTTAGAGACCTCTAAGTGTCCCAGATTTAAAGGGTCATGATATTCAAAAAAATTCTCTTTTCAATGTAAAAGAGAATGTTTCAAAATGTATTACAGTGCTTTTATTTATTTATTTATTTATTAAAAAATGGATGTACTGTGCCAAATATCTTTTTATGTATGAGTTATCCCTATCAGGCAGTGAGTTTACATAATCAGCCCTTCGTGCCAGTATAATCCTCATTTCAGTATTAACCCTTTAATGACCACAACATACCCTGTACGTCACTAGTCATTAGGCAAGGCTGCACTAACAATAAATCAAATCCCTAGAAAGACCAGTGACGTACAGGGTACTTCGCTGGGGAACCCCTTAACTGGCGAGCCACTTCTACCCCTGTGCTGAGCTGTTTTGGAGTTTTTAGAACCCGCTCACATTTAAGCCTTACTGTAGGTCATTTTCAGTGAGAAAGCGCCACAAATTATATTTTTTTTTCTTAGCAGACCCAGCAGATTCAAACTATACCATTATTTTATGTACTGTATATATCATGACATGTAAGAACGGTACAATAAAATATGTGAATAAAAATTTATATTTTCATTAATATTTCAATAAACAAGGTTGTAAACAATTGTGTGTGCCTGTGTTTCTTTTATAAATGCTATAGTCAAAAGAAGGGGTTATAAATAAGGGCCTCTGGGTACAGTTATATAACTTTGATGTGCACATACAGACCACAATAAGTCTCTACTCAAATAAATGTAAACTAATTCATGCCACATGATCACTATTACCACAGTGACCACTTTTCTATTACCACTATAGGGATTTTTAAAAGGGGCTTCTGGGCTTTAAAGGAATGTTTGGGGTGTCTAGGCTTTTTTGATGGTCTATTATAAGTGCTTAAAGATCCCTTCATTAAAAAATTTTTATATTAAAATATTAATAAACAAGGTTGTAGTCAATAATGTTTGTGTTTTCTTTTCTGAACTCTAAAGTCCATACACGGGGGTTATCCTTATATACATTATGGCTTTAGGGTATATTTGCATTACTTTGATGTGCACATGGGTGCTTCTAATCAAATAAATGCACATTTATGCACACTGGGTGATTACCTGACGATTAAAACATACATAGGGGCTTTATTACAAGGTTATGGGATTTATAACAAGGGGTCATGGGGTCTCTAGGCCTTTTTTGATGGCTTATTATAAGTGTCAATGTATTAAAATCTACATCCCCCAAGACACAGACAATTGTCTTTAAAATTATGGGTCTTGGTGGTTAATAAGGCCTAAGAGTAGGGATGGGTGAATGTTTCTAAAAATTAGAAATTTAAATTGAATTTTGATACATTCGTTCGTTTGAATTGAATTTTGAATGTTTATATAACATTCTAACATTCTATTTTCAAATTTTTCAGTAACTGTGTCTGTTCAGTGACAAAAAACAATTTATATTGGAGAAAAATAAAGCAAGTACAATTTTTTAAACAAAACTTTATAAATCTTTAAAGTCCCTTTTATTTGTAAAATGCCTCTTAAAATACATAAATATTTTATATGACAGAATAGTTACATAAGAGGCAGAAAAAAACTAAAACTGATATTCATGTTTAGACACAATAGATGTCACATAGAAATAGACAAATGTGTAAAATGAAGGGTACTACTACACACCATATTCTTTTTCTTTTTTTTAAAGAAATTAAGCGAGACTAGGGAATCAACACATTTCACATAGGAAATTGACAAATTATACACTAATTACCCCCCCCCCCCCACAAAAAAACTTTATTTTATAATTTGATAGTTTTGTACAATAAAATTATTTATACAAATCATCTTCATCCACACAGTCTAGCTTAAGTGATGGTAAATCCAAGCGTTTGTGAAACGCTAGGATTTACCAGTAGAACAAATAAAGGGGACTTTCAGTCATGAAATATAAAATACTTCATTCTGAAAGTTCCTTTATTTGTCTGAAGCGCTCACCGCGTCGAGCTCCTCAAGTAGCCAACGGCAGAACGCTATTTTGCTGTGAGGTGACGTTTACACCTCTTATCTAATAGCCTTGCGGGCCAGTTACAAAGGGCTCCATATATTACGTGTGCAAACCTTTTCACCACCTTTATTAGTCCTCCAAATATTAAAGTTCTAGAACCACCACAGATCAACATAAATTAATATGTTATTTAAAAGAGGATAAATCTTGCTTTGAAATGTTGGTACTACTGAGACCACTATAATTAGTTGAACACTGAGGTGACAGTGTTTCCCTAGCTAGCAAATATATGGGATTTAATTAATTAGATGTTCAAGGCCGTATGTTAACATCAAAATATAAGTCCCCCTAGTGGCAAGATGCATAAATGTTTACTTAACTATTTTATACCTAATTATTTTATGCACAAAATGCAAAGTACTGAAATGCAACAAAAACACAACTTCTTTTTCCCTTTAATATGTAATTGCTTATATCTATATAGCAACACTGTGGCAGCCATCTTGAAAACCCTACAACCCGATTGTAAAGGCAAATCCTTACACTTTCCATAAACTGTGAGCCCAGTTTTGAAGGGGGGGGGCACAAAGGGGTCAGACATGACATAGGTGGAATCCAAGGTGAGTCACAAGCCGCAACAGCCAGCATCCTGGTGGAGTTACTGGTCATAAGATGCTAGCCAGACGGTAGCATCACGCTCAGTCAAGGTGCTAGCCGGGGGGCGGGAACCAAACCTCCAATGAGATAGCCAACAAAGAAAAATACGGCTGCACAACGGGTCTCCAAAAAATTCTAATGTTTATTGAAACATGTACCTAAGCAGGTACCTAGGCAGACAGGTAGGACA
This sequence comes from Bombina bombina, assembly GCF_027579735.1. Lineage (NCBI taxonomy): Eukaryota > Metazoa > Chordata > Amphibia > Anura > Bombinatoridae > Bombina > Bombina bombina. The sequence continues at coordinate 224,086,445 of NC_069502.1, forward strand.
CAAGGCAGTCTGATGCGTTTCGCACCCACTAGTGGCGCTTAATCATAGACTTAATTAGTGTACACATAGGACATCTTTATATAGGGCAGCAAATGTCCTCACATTTGCCCGTTCTATTATTAGACATAGAACGCAAAAACAATTGCACAATATATATATGTGTGTCCCTATTAACTACACTAACTGCACAAATAAAACAAAATATGTATCCAGTTTAAAAGAAGCAATAAGATTTTACACAAAGTATGTCATTGTTAATATTAATAGTTTTTAAGAGTTTTTAAGATCATGATAAAGCCACTGGGATTTACATTTTTTAATTTTTTTAAATTTTTTAAATTTTTCTGGTAAGGGAACAAGTATTTAGAACAATTATATACTTTAAATGAAATAGCACAAAATCCTATCATTAGAGGTCATACATAGTATGTGGTTATAATACAAAAGTTAGTGTGAACAACACATACCCATATGTTATATATTCTTAACCATGTTACATATAATTTAACCTCCTTCAGTTATACAATAGGACTTTTAATTTATACAAAATAGCTAATGTCCCATTCCTTGTTCATGCCACAGGGGATTCTTGTTTTTAATTTTATTATCCAGTAGAGCTCTTTTTTTATCCAAAATGTTGGCGTCACACTGCCTTGTGTGCTACCTGTCTGCCTAGGTACGTGCTTAGGTACGTGTTTCAATAAACATTGGAATATTTTGGAGACCCATTGTGCAGCCATATTTTCTTTGTTGGCTATGACATAGGTGGAGTCTGGGTCCAATTAGGCACCCTGTAGTGATGTCACTTCTAAATTTCCAAAAAAATATGAGAGACAGAAAAGAAGCATCCCCTAAGCACTCAGAGGTAGAATTTTTTTTTACAGAATTACAAAGTCCCCAAAATATAACGTATAATTATTCTCATAAAACATTACCTTTATTAGTGAAAAGTTAAAAACATAGGTAAAAACATGTAAAAAGGGAAAAAAATGTAATAAAGGCTGTATGTGAAACGTCCGTCAGGCTTTCCTGGTTAGTCCAGTGCCCTTTGGGACAGTTTATTGATTTTTCAGTCCTTTTTAAATCATTTTGGTGGGATGTCACGAAAGTATTAGCAAATTACCATACCTTTCTGGCTCCGGTGCGGATTAATAGTCACAGATAGATTTATGTTAGGGACTTACTTTTGCGTGCCACACATTGTAATGGGGATAGTTACCCCTTTTGTGCTTTTTCCTGTGATAGTTTTTATATATTCAATAAAACAAATGATAGGAGCTGTTACGGTTACCCTTAGTCTCGCTGAGAGATGGACCGCTTAGTAGCCTGGATCCCTATTGCTAGAGAAGCTGCTTTCCATAGTATTCTATATGAGTCTCGCAAATATAGAATAATCTCCCTTAGCTGCAGTACAGCTAGGATACCCTTCTGCCCACAAAAAACGAGTCAACGCTGCGATTGAGGGTCAAACAAGAACTCAGGACTGGGATGCCCAGCCTGCTTTTTATTAAGGTTACATGCACACAGGGCACTCCCAGGGGGAGAGGGGGGGAAGCACAAAATCCCCCATCACACATTTAGATAGAGAGCACTGTCCTTTGACAGGCCACAATAGGATTACAGTACTTAAGATAACAAGTTTACAAGTTCATCTTATCAATTAGCAGTCTGGCTCCAGAGGTGATTAGACAATGGGATTGGTTATCACTAAACTTAGAGCTGAGGCCAGCAAACGTGTATTTAGGCAATAGTTTCTAAAAGCTGGAAAAAAAAAGTTAACTCTTTATGAAATGATACTTGTTACGGTTTTCTTGGAGCCCTTCTTAGGCGCTGGCTTGCTGGTTCAGGCATTGCTGCTGGGAAATAAGCTCTTCACAACAAAATAACTAATGCTTCTGTAACAGTGCTCCCTTTCTGTGGAACACTCTGGCAGACACGGTCTGACCCCTTTTCGGAGCAGACTAAGGCTTTCCAGACCGCTGGTTATGCGGGGCTGAGGTCGGTTTGTCTGGACAACCCGTCGGCGTTGCCATTCTGTTTCCCAGGTCTGTAAGTAATGGTGAAATTGAAGGGTTGCAACGATAAGCTCCAACGTAATAGCCTGCCGTTATCTCCAGAGACCCGGTTCAGCCACACCAACGGGTTATGGTTGGTGACCAGAGTGAACTCCTGACCATATAAATAGGGAGTCAATTTCTTTAATGCCCACACCAAAGCCAAACACTCCTTTTCGACCGCTGCATAGCTGACTTCGCGGGGCAGGAGCTTCCGGCTGATGTAGGCAACTGGATGCTCCCCTCCATCTTCGCCTACTTGGCTGAGGACAGCTCCCAGCCCGAACATGGAAGCATCTGTATGGACGATAAAACGTTTGTTAAGGGATGGGGCCGCCAAGACAGGAGCGTTAATTAGAGCATTTTTGAGAGCCTGGAAAGCCGTTTCACAGTGGGGAGACCACAGGACCTGTCGAGGTAAGTTCTTCTTGGTCAAGTCAGTCAGGGGTTTGGCAAGTGTGTTGTAGTCTGGTACGAACCGTCTATAGTACCCTGCCGTGCCCAGGAAGGCTAGGACCTGAGTCTTAGTGATGGGGGTGGGCCAATTGGCGACAGCTTCTATTTTGGCCGGCTCTGGTTGCTGCTTTCCACACCCCACCCGGTGACCCAGGTACTGTACCTCGGCCATCCCAAAGTGGCATTTTTCTGGCTTCAGAGTCAGGCCAGCATCCCGGATCTGATCCAGAACCATTCCCACATGAGCTAAGTGGTCCTCCCAGGACTCACTGTGGATCGCTATGTCGTCCAGGTAGGCGCAAGCAAAACTCTGGAAGCCATCCAGGAGCCTATCCACCAAGCGCTGGAATGTAGCTGGGGCATTCTTCATCCCAAACGGCATTACCCTAAACTGATATAAGCCGAATGGGGTGACGAATGCCGACTTGGGGATAGCCTCCGGGGCCAGGGGAATCTGCCAGTAACCTTTGCAGAGGTCAATAGTGGTCAGGTAATTTCCCCTGGCTATACGATCGAGTAGCTCGTCTACCCTGGGCATAGGGTAAGCGTCCGTCACAGTATTTTCATTGAGCCTCCGATAGTCTACGCAGAACCGGGTGGTCCCATCTTTCTTGGGCACCAAGACAACTGGGGAGGCCCATGGACTATCGGAGGGCTCAATTACCCTGAGCTGGAGCATCTCATCGATCTCCTTCTTCATTCCTGTCCTAACTGCTTTGGGGATTCGGTACGGAGCCTGGCGCAAGGGAGCTTGTCCCGGAGTATCTACCTGGTGGGTGGTTAAATTAGTGTACCCTGGCTTCGGAGAGAAGGTGAGGTGTTTGGACTGGAGGAGTTGGTTGAGCTGCTCCCTTTCAGTGGGGCTAAGTCGGTCCCCTATCTGAACCTGCGCCACTATACCTGTGGGGAGACTCTTTTCTAATAGGTCTGGAATGGGTAAACTGTCGGGGTCTTCCTGAGGGGAACAACATACGGCCGTCACGTTCTCTGGTCGCTCAAAATATTCCTTGAGCATGTTTACATGGAATGTCTTTCTAAGATTGTTGTCATGGCAGCTAGCTATCACATAAGTGGTGTCTCCCCTTTTCTCTACGATCTGGTAGGGACCCTGCCAGGACGCCTGCAATTTGTCTGTCTTCACCGGCTTAAGTACTAACACCTTTTGTCCTATGGTGAAGATTCTCTTTCGGGCCCCCCGATCGTACCATACTTTCTGTCTTCTCTGGGCCAACTGGAGATTAGCCCGCACGGATTTGGCTAATTGCTCCATTCGGTCCCTGATTTCCAGCACGTATGGCACAATGGGGACACCGTCAGCCTCCATCTCTCCCTCCCAGTGCTCCCGGATCAGGTTTAGGGGTCCCTGTACCTTTCTTCCGTAGAGCAACTCGAAGGGAGAGAACCCTGTCGTTTCCTGGGGCACCTCCCGATAAGCAAATAGGAGGTGCGGCAGGAAGCGTTCCCAGTCTCGGTATTCCTGAGTGAACGTCTTGAGCATTTGCTTGAGGGTCCCATTGAACCTCTCACACAGCCCGTTCGTCTGGGGGTGGTATGGGGAGCTCAGGAGGGACTTAATTTTGCAAACCTGCCAGAGTTGTTGGGTTAATTCAGCCGTAAATTGGGTGCCTCGGTCGGATAGGATTTCTTTTGGAAATCCTACCCGGGAGAATACCTGTACTAGTGCATTCGCTACCGTATCCGCTTGTATGTTGGATAGGGCGACAGCCTCTGGGTACCTGGTAGCGTAGTCCACTACGGTAAGAATGTAGCGCTTACCGGAGGGACTAGGGGTAGCCAGTGGTCCCACTAGGTCAATAGCAACCCGGCTGAAGGGTTCCTCTACAATGGGCATATTTACTAGCTGGGCTTTAGGGTGATCGCCTCGCCTTCCTACTCGTTGACACACATCGCAGGTGTTACAGTAAGTTCTAACGTCAGCGTGCACCCCTGGCCAAAAGAACGTGTGAGTAATGCGGTGTAGGGTACGGGTTACGGCTAGGTGGCCTGCTAAGGGGATGTCGTGGCCTATTTTGAGGATTTCTTGACGGTATTTGTGGGGCACTACCAGCTGTCGCCTACGCTGTCCCCTTTTCTCTGTCCAGCGGTATAGTTTCCCTTTTTCCCATAAGAATGTTTCGTTATCTGCCCCGCCCCCTCCGGTCTCTGCTCGTTCCCGGTACTTTTGTAAGGTCGGGTCAGTCTTAGACTCTGCCTCGAAAGCATCTGGGGTGTCCCAGGGTATGGGGCCTAACCTGTCAGGCAAGGTCGGGGTAGGTCTTACCTGTGTCTCCCGCACTGGTGAGAGCTCTCGCTCCGTCCGGGCTTGGGCCCATGTAGTCACTGGGTCCGCCTCGTTGTTGCATACTGGAGCATAGGCAGAAGTCATGGGGCCCAAATCGTTGCCCAGTAGTACTTCAGCAGGTAAATTATCCATTAGGCCCACGTTCACAGCCCCCTTTCCCACTCCCCAATCAAGATGCACTTTAGCTGTTGGAATTTTGTACACATCCCCCCCCGCCACTCTAACGGCCACAGTCTGTCCGGATCGCTTGTGCTCTGGCACCAAATAACTCTGTACCAGCGTGATAGTAGCCCCTGTGTCTCGCAATCCCTCGGTAGATCGCCCCTCGAGCCATACCCTCTGCCGATGGTGCTGGCGGTTATCTGAGGCAGCATATACAGGGTCTGCCTCGTGAAGCGGCCCCACATATCCCTCCATAGGGGCCTGGGCCGGACGATAGGACCCAGAGGGGTAATTGTAATTCCTGGGTGTCTGGTGCGTATTAAGGGGGCAGCTAGCCATGAAATGCCCTGGTTGCTTGCATCGGTGGCAAGTCGGTCTGGGACGCTCAGAGCTGTTATTGGGTGGTCCTGAGTGTCGGACGGGCCCTGTGGGCACCGGGGCTCGGAATTCAGCACGAGGGGGTGCACGGTAAACCTCTCTGGGTTCGACCTGTGCTGGAGCTCGGTAGTTCATGGGTTCGTGAAGACGGGAGTCATAATGTTCATCGGCCAATTTGGCTGCTTCTTCTAAGGTAGAAGGCCGCCTGTCTCGCAGCCATTCCTTCCCTTGCTGTTCCATGCCATTATAAAAATTTTCTAAGAGAAACAATTGTAAAATTTCCTCCCCAGTCACCGCTTTACTTCCGCTCAGCCAGTGATTTGCCGCTCTCCGCATTCGGTGCGCCCATTCCATATGGGTATCGTTAGGCTTCTTTTCCATGCCCCGAAACTGTCGGCGATACGTGTCCGGAGTTACAGCGTACCGTCGCAACAGTGTCTCCTTAACTAGCTCATACTGTGTCACTTCCTCAGCACCCAGAGTACGAAAGGCTTCCAGGGCTCGTCCGGATAGTTTCCCAGACAATATCGTGGGCCACTCTCTGTTGGGAATCTGGTGCAGGGCACATTGCCTTTCGAAGTCCGCCAAATATTCATCAATCCCTGTCTCGCTCTCTAGAAAGCGTCGAAATGCCGCATAGGGTATCTTGGGCCTCCCAGCATTTTCGACAGGGATGATTACCTGCGGGGCTTCAGCATTGCGGTGTGCGTTCGCTAGGTTGAGTTCGTGGGCTCGAGTCTCTCGTATATCCTCGTCCGCCTCCGCTATCAACTGCTGTACCAATTCCATAGAGGGGTTCGGCCCGTATAATGAGAGCCTTTCCCGAACAATCCTGGTTTTTTCGTCACTAATCGTGGTCGGTGTTTCCGCCATTGTGAAGCTCTGATCCAGTTCGGTCAATTCTGCGATCAGCTCTCTCCTCGGCCGGTTGCTGGCGTACCCCCCTCTGCTTTCAAGTAAATCCTTTAGGGTTGTACGCTTCAATTTTTCGTAAGCGCTCTCCATCCGTTCTGTACCTCTCCTAGGAAATCCAGGAAAATCCCGCCGCTGCCGCCAAATGTTACGGTTACCCTTAGTCTCGCTGAGAGATGGACTGCTTAGTAGCCTGGATCCCTATTGCTAGAGAAGCTGCTTTCCATAGTATTCTATATGAGTCTCGCAAATATAGAATAATCTCCCTTAGCTGCAGTACAGCTAGGATACCCTTCTGCCCACAAAAACGAGTCAACGCTGCGATTGAGGGTCAAACAAGAACTCAGGACTGGGATGCCCAGCCTGCTTTTTATTAAGGTTACATGCACACAGGGCACTCCCAGGGGGAGAGGGGGGGAAGCACAAAATCCCCCATCACACATTTAGATAGAGAGCACTGTCCTTTGACAGGCCACAATAGGATTACAGTACTTAAAGGGACACTGAACCCAATTTTTTTCTTTCATGATTCAGATAGAGCATGCAATTTTAAGCAACTTTCTAATTTACTTCTATTATCAATTTTAATTTCTTCTCTTGCTATCTTTATTTGAAAAAGAAGCCATCTCAGCTAAGGAGCCAGCAAATGTTTGCTTCAGGACCATGGACAGCACTTGTTTATTGGTGCTGACCAATCAGCAAGGACAACCCAGGTTGTTCACCAAAAATGGGCCGGCATCTAAACTCACATTCTTGCTTTTCAAATAAACATACCAAGAGAATGAAGAAAATTTGATAATAGGAGTAAATTAGAAAGTTGCTTAAAAATGCATGCTCTATGTGAATTACAAAAGAATTTTTTTGAGTACAGTGTCCCTTTAAGATAACAAGTTTACAAGTTCATCTTATCAATTAGCAGTCTGGCTCCAGAGGTGATTAGACAATGGGATTGGTTATCCCTAAACTTAGAGCTGAGGCCAGCAAATGTGTATTTAGGCAATAGTTTCTAAAAGCTGAAAAAAAAGAGTTAACTCTTTATGAAATGATACTTGTTACGGTTTTCTTGGAGCCCTTCTTAGGCGCTGGCTTGCTGGTTCAGGCATTGCTGCTGGGAAATAAGCTCTTCACAACAAAATAACTAATGCTTCTGTAACAGGAGCACTAGGCACTTGTTGTGGTATAGTAAAATTTTACTTTTATTCTGCTTGTAAACAGTTTGCAGCAAATTAGCAATAAAACAAGTTCAATTCAATATTCGCACAGTATAGTATGTCAAAGGCAGTGTCCCAGCTTACGCGTTTCGGCTATCGCCGTAATCATAGCTTGTTGGAACTGTGTCTGTGAATACCATTTAAAATACATACAAAGCCAAATTCCTGCCACAGTACAAGAAAGTAACATTCAGTGATAGTGAAGCGGAATCATTAGATGAAGCTACAGGTGGAGGGGCCACCTCAAGTGAAGAGGAATCATAGCTTGTTGGAACTGTGTCTGTGAATACCATTTAAAATACATACAAAGTTTCTATTGGTTAATTAACCTTCTACACACCTCTCAAACTGCCCTATCCTTCACCTGCTATGTGTTGACGACACGCACACCCCTTAGCAACCTACTCGTTGTATTTTGTTTTATTGATCCAGTGTGCATAAAGTTAAACTTGTAGTTTTAAAGTTTTATATTAGTATTAAATTCAATCCTGATTGATTTTAACTTCTTTTTGCGTGCTCTATTTGTTTTACTTAATGACATTTTGCCATTCATAAACTTTCTGTTTAGATTAATATAATAGATTCCTGTTTGGTTCTTTTTTCTATATTTTAAATAGCACTTAATTAGTTTTTTTGGAGTTGCCTGTACTGTGAGCTAGCTCAAATTTGTGATGATTTTTGCCTCATAGTTAGATATTAAGGTTTTAACTTTCTACTATTTAAGTATGCATTGAAGACACTTTACTGTAGCTCTTCTTTTTAACTGTATTAGAAGCATTGCTTCAATTAAATTTCTTTCACTTTTAGGATTGCTGTTAGTGTGTGTATATGCATACAAAAACACTGACATTTTATATTGGGTTTATTAGATATAATAAGGTTGTTAAAATAATATTTCGGTATATAATAGTTATTATATCTTTATTTGTATTAGTTGTTATTTTTCCTAATAAATTTCTCTTCTCAAAATAATTGAATTATAAGTTTTAGATTCTCTATAGTCACAATTATAATAAGAGTTGCAGAGTTCTTGATAAGCTTAACCTTGTTGCCAATAATTTATTATGTCATATTCTGAGTTCATGCCTAGGGGCCATCTTGTTTTTAATTTATGGATCCAAAAAACTCTTTTTGGGCCAATTTTTCATCCTTACTCAGATCCCTCGAACCTTTGTACACTTTCTCAATTATGGTGCATTTTAAGGAATTTGGATTACTGTGATGTTGTTGTTTAAAATGTTGCACCAGTGGTTTGGAAAGAGCAGAGTGTTTAATGTTATTAACATGTTCCCTTATCTTTTCTCGTACCTCCCTCGTTGTGAGTCCTACATATTGTAGGTCACACAAGGTGCAGGTTAGTGCATAATACAACATATGTTTCATTGCAATTAAGACAAGATTTATGAAAGAATCTTTCACCTGTAACAGAGCTCCTAAATGAATTGCCTTCTTGCAAATATTCACAAGCCTTGCAATTAACATTGCTACAATGATAGGTCCCTTTAAATGTTAGCCAGGAGCTTTGTACACTGCTGTTTTTTCTTAATTTAGTAGGGGCTAATTTGTTCCCTAGAGACATTCCCTTTTTAAAGGAGAATCTGCATCCTTTCTTTGAAATATTTATAAGTTTCTCATCTGCTTGTAATAAAGGTAGATGTTTTCGGATAATGGAACAAATTTGATGATATTGGTTACTGTCAGGGCCGTCTTTAATATTGACTGGACCCCGGGCAAACATTTTCTTGGGCCCCCCCCCCTCCCATGCAATTTCGCTCTCCACCCCAACATCCCAAAAAACAACTAAATCAATTTATTTTTATTTATTTTTTTAAAATTATTAGCCCAGCAGTGGATCATCCACTGCTGGGCTAATCATTAAAAAAAATGCAATATGTGAAACTGGACCTAAGCAGTACTAATAAGTAAATAAATATATAAATTCCTCCACTTTGGATTAATTTAATATGCTTTTGAATGTGATTCTGGTGTGAGGTTAGCTGGTTAAATAGATTTAGAGCAGCCAACAGGAGCAAAGCAAGGTAAAGACTGAGGCGGAAGCATAGAGGTGCAGACAGATATAAGTTTACTGACTGGAACAGTAGAACTACTATGGGAAGATGTAAAATCTGAAACAGAGAGAAATAAAAACTATAAAAATAAACCTTACCTTAATGTGTGAAGTATCAGCATGACACTATACATCAGCCACAGCAGCACATGTCACTACTTTGCTAGGAACAAGTTCCCTCTCATCCTGCACTAGACAATGCTGCATGGGGGAGGGGCATGTGTACACTCACTTATTCTTCCCACTGACACCTTTCTACAAAGCACTGTTTTCCTAACAAACTTCAGTTAGTTGACCTTAGAGCCACAGCAGAAAGAGCAGGGATAAGGGGACCAGCAGACTGCATGTTGTCTGCCCAAGGCTGCATGGATACAGATCAGTCACACAGCCTCAAGACTGAAGAGAGCAGTGTGTGCAGCTGCACAGATGCTCAAATCCTCACGTGCCTGACACTCCAGCTTTCGGCTGCATGCGCCTATAGTCAGCCCTACCCAGAAACAATCCCCACCACCAGAGCAGTTACCTGGTAACAGTGGTAACCCCAGCAGGACCTTTTCTGGTGCAGTGGGATTGACTGGATGCCTAGTTAGGGCTTAGCATCCAGTGCTGCACCGTGCACATCTAAAACAGCACATGGCACTAGCTTGGAATGTCACATGACATTGGCACGGTCTGGCACCTTTTCTCACAAATAAATATAAGCAGAGAACGTTTGACTGTGACAATATTAGGACTGACTGTGTGTCCCCCCCATGTTACATGACATCAGCAGTCTGGCATGAACTTAAAAAAAAAAAAATTTTTTTTTTTTTAGGACTATAGGGCCCCTCAACAAAGACTGGGCCCAGGGCAGCTGCCCCTTTTGCCCTGTGTTAAAGACGGTCCTGGTTACTGTATTGAGTTACAAAGGTTACCCTATCATCCTTCCTTTTATTAATATCAAATTTCGACTTGTCCTTTAAAAGATCTGTTCTATTGATAGATGCTACTGAGTTCTCAATCGTTCTATGTGTATAGCCTCATTCTTTAAGTTTTTTACTTAATATCTCTGTGTGCTTCTTATATGTTGCTTCAGTATTGCAGTTTCTTTTCAGTCTTATGTATTGACCTTTTGCTACAGAGCTAAATACTCGTTTAGGATGGTTACTGCGTGCGTGCAGAAGTGTGTTACCTGTGATAGGTTTAGTATAGACTTCTGTTAGTATGTGTCCATTTTTGTTTCCACTGAGTTCTACATCTAAGTAGTGTATTTTGTTTTTTCCAAATTCACTGGTAAATTTAACGCCTACATTGTTTGTATTGAGTAGTGCAACAAATTCCATAGCACTTTCACTGTTGCCTTTCCAGATACATATAAGATCATCTATAAATCTTTTATAATAGATGATATTCTCTTTGAGGGGGCTTTCACATCCATAGATGTGGGACAGCTCCCACCACCCCATAAAGAGGTTGGCGTACGAGGGGGCAAACTTTGCCCCCATAGCTGATCAATAAAACAAAATACAACGAGTAGGTTGCTAAGGGGTGTGCGTGTCAACACATAGCAGGTGAAGGATAGGGCAGTTTGAGAGGTGTGTAGAAGGTTAATTAACCAATAGAAACTTTGTATGTATTTTAAATGGTATTCACAGACACAGTTCCAACAAGCTATGATTACGGCGATAGCCGAAACGCGTAAGCTGGGACACTGCCTTTGACATACCATGCTGTGCGAATATTGAATTGAACTTGTTTTATTGCTAATTTGCTGCAAACTGCTTACAAGCAGAATAAAAGTTAAATTTTACTATACCAAAACAAGTGCCTGGTGCTCCTATCATTTGTTTTATTGGATGTTTCGCAATTGGGAACAGTGAGCACAGACATCAGTGTGGAGCCAGAGCCGGGAAAAGAGCTTCATTTCTTACCTTCAAACAGAAAATCAAGTGCATGAAATAAGAAGAGAGAGACAGAACGCATAGGAGCGAGGAGTGACATCATCATCTGCAGCCCGTGAACAAAGAGAGGGAGCGAATGGAGGTTGGAAGAGGTTGTGATCCAAGAGCACAGAAAAGTGCAATCGTGTGGATCGCCTTCCAGACAGCTCCCGCGAACGAACTTGGTGAAAAAAGAGGTATCGTACCTATTTCAGCTGATTGACAAAATTTGACATTTTATTATATGATATACATCACGAACGTTGTCTCTACATAGTGATTATGCACATTGGGTTGATTGTAGACGTTTGAAGGTTTGAGAGAAAGATTATGGAATCAAATTAATCTATGGTGCTAACACACAAGAGCAACACCTACTGGGAATAATACTTTGAAACGAAGGCTATTGACTTAATTTTCTTTTCCGGTAATAATTATATGAGACATAATGCAATACGCTGTTTTATGTGGTGCTGAGACTTTTTTCGCTTTGTATTTGAATATAGTTTTTATATATTGTTTTTTTCTTTTTTTTGCTGGGCCCTGGACTAACCAGTATTTTCATTTTTTTTTTTTTTCCTTTTTAGTTGTTTTTACCTGTGTTTTTAACTTTTTACTAATAAAGGTTATGTTTTATAAGAATAATTATATATTATATAATAGGGACTTTGTAATTCTGTAAATTTGTTTTTTTTCCTACCTCTGAGTGCTTAGGGGATGATTATTTTCTGTCTCATATTTTTTTGTATTACACTTCCTTGCATCCAGTACCGCCCTGGTGGGCAGTTTCTCTTTTGTCCACTAGGGTTACTTATTTGAATTTCCACCAGTCTCTTTTTTCTTATTTAAACTTCTATATTTCAGCCTTGATAATGTAGTACTTTAAATCTGCTTGGCCTACTATCTATATAATGAGTGTAGGTTCCTCACTGGAAATTGACTCACAAAGTGCTTTATTGTGAGCAGCGTCTAAAAGCTCAAAACCAGTCCTGCACAGGGATGTGAAATGGCATAGGAGTAAAGGGGTTAAATTATATTACCTCTACTGTACATTGTATATTATGATTATTATTTTAGTTTTTATTTAACTTGGACCCACTGATTGGCACATAAGATGTTTTTCCTAGCCACTCTTTACCACCTGGTGCTGACCTTCAGCATATGAGCAAACTAAATTGACAGAAGGGCAAGAGAATGTAACTAAGGCTATAGATTAATTTAGATTTATAGCCATGTCATTCCAAGACTAACCTCTAGAAACTGGTTAGAAAAGAAAGTATTTGCAGTAAAATGTTGCTTCTATGTAAACCATGCTTCATTTTAGTAATAGATGGTTGGCCCCTAAAAGAGACCCTCTGGCTGCTAACTATTTTTATACCTTTGGGCAATGAAACAAGCTCCATTTCTTTGGTTATATACTTTCTTTTCAGCTATGTCTTAATTTACGTAGCAAGAAATATATGCCCTGATTGACAGCACTAACAAGTATCAGAGATTGATGAATCACCCCAAGGGTGGTGTCATTTACTGCAACATGGAAAATGGAGATCGAAAATCCACTAGAGCTCAGATTTTCCAGTGCTAAATGAATGGATGCTGAAAACAACATTAGTATGGCAGCAAATTCCATCCTGACCTCTGTGTATGAATGATAATCCATGGATAATGGAATCATAAAACTCTAGTAATGGTTATGTGATGGTGTAATGGATCTCAGTGCCCTAATGTGTAGTAATGTATTTTTCTTAGAGATTCCTATAACACTCCTTTCCTCAAGATGCCTCTCCGGTTACACCTTAAATTCCCTTTCTGAATTTGCCCATCACCACTTCCTCTAGAAGGAAATTCCTTAGTGGGATTAGTATTTTGATTTTAAAAAAAATAGACATTTTTCCATCTCAACAATTAAATTAACTGCTATATATTTTCTGAGTCATATATTGCTCTCCCTCATTAATGTGTGTTAATTCCTGTATATTTTCTTTACTTGATTCTATCCCGGCCTTAACAGGGCAGTTAAGTCATTAAATGCACTGACTGTGAGAAATAAAATAAACTGTAAAATTCTAGTTACAGCTAGGCAAGACAAAGTAGCTGACTGGATCATTGGGCATCAGATTGTAGGCTCTAAATTTCAACTTAAAAAAATAATAAAGTAAATTCAGTTTTTTCAGTTACATTTTCTGTATTTTACTACTTTTCTTAGTTGGCAATTTCATCATTGTCTGGGATTTATATGTATAATTTTTGTTACTAAAGGGGCTCACAGACTCGAGAATTTCTCAGCAATACATGAAAATGTAAGATCAAAGCTTCGTACAGGAGTAGATTTACTCCCCCTTTTAAGACATTCCATGAATGTTAAAATTCCAGCCTCAGTCTCTTATCTTTTTAAACCACAAGGTTGATTTCCTTACATAATATTCTACTTGAGAAGTGTTGATACATTGTCGAGAATTTACAGTTGAAATAGCCACCGAATTGTAAATTTTACATTGTGTTACAGTAAATTATTAGGTTGTTGGGACTAAGGGTAACAATGTTTAGGCCACTGCTGGAGACAGTACGTAGGCTACAAGTTAATACATTGTTCTGTACTTATAAATAGTTCAAAGTTGTTAACACATTCCATTTAAAAGGAAAAATACATTTACGTAAACATTCCTTTGTCGTGTTTTAAAAATGTTTGGTATGTGACAAACAATCACAAACCTTTTTTTTTTTTTTAAAGAAATATCTTTCAGTTTTTCTTCAGTCTGTACCCAGCGTTATGGAATTTTGCGGGGCATAATAGTAATAGTAATAATAATCACCTAGATTATGAGTTTTGCGTTATGAGTGAAATAGCAGTGTTGTGGCCCATAATGCATCATTTTCCCTAACGCAGCAATTACAAGTCTTGTCGGTATAGGTGTACCGCAAGCCTTTTAGCTTGTACTGAAACGTCAGTCCCGCACTCCTAAAAATGATGTTTTTTCATGGGATTTCCATAGCGCCGGTATTACGAGTTTTGCGGTGAGGCTAAAAAGCGAGCGTTACACCCTAAAACCACAAGATCCGTAACGCCATCGAAAGTCAGTAGTTATGAGTTTTACGCTACAAAATTGTTACATAAAACTCATAACTAACGTGTTAAAAAGTACACTAACACCCATAAACTACCTATTAACCCCTAAACCGAGGCCCTCCCGCATCGCAAACACTATAATAAATTTATTAACCCCTAATTTGCCACTCCCGATATCGCCGCCACTTTAAAAAAAGATCAACCCCTATTCCGCCGCTCCCTGACATCCTTACCACTATACTTATTAACCCCTAAACCGCCACCCTAAATATTATTATTATTAAATATTATTAACCCCTAACGTGCTGTCCGCCCATATCGCCCCCCCTATACTAAATTTATTAAGCCCTACACTGCCGCCACTATGATAAACCTATTAACCCCTAAACCGTAAACCCCCCACAATGAAATATACTTAAAGTGAAAGTAAATTCTCAGGCTTTACAACACATCTAGGCATTGTATGTCATTAACATATCTATATTGCTATACTATTTTATTAAAAAAAATATTATTATCAGTTTTATTCTTAGTCTTATATTTCCTACTGTTATCTAGCACGCTCCGCCCACCTTCTACTTCCTATCTTTCAGTGAGTTTATGTATAGAGCGGTCCCAACCACTCTATACGTAGCTGCAATGCGCGTTCACAAGCATCGAACGCAATGCCCCTCCAATGGCAATTCAGCTATTCATTACAGTTTCATCATACTGAAAATTCTCAACCATACAAAGTTATTTTTGTTCATGGATAAAACGATTGATAACATTATTGTGTTATCAGTCGTTTTATCCATGAACAAAAATAACTTTGTCTGAGAATTTTCAATATGATGAAACTGTAATGAATATCATTCTAAGTGTAAGGCATTGCGATTACTTCAAAAATATAATTTAGCATTTCTTGCTAAAGTAATTAGATGCTAATTTGAAGTTATCGGTAATGCAATCTGCCTTCAATGTTGCAGAGACGCCGTCTAAACAGATGACCTTCTCGGCTCTGTGGGGGAAACCGGGTATGCGCATGTGCGAATCGGGAATGCGCAACCAAACAAAAATTAAGGCATAAAAAAATGTCACGCATGCACTAATCGATCAATAGGCTAATGACGTAGCTGCCCGGCCGCCTAACGGCCAGAAAGTCAATTGGAAGATCACACAACGTGATCAGGACGTAAAATAAAAAATAAAAAACGGGTTGAATTGTAAGTTGTCAATAATTATATTTCATTGCGGATAAAAATGTATTTAGAACGAACTTTGCAAAAAATCATGAATGAAACTACTATTGATTTTACATTAACTATTTAACTAAGGATAGCGAAGCATGTAACTTTACCTTCACTTTAACTAAACTATTAACCCCTAAACTGAAAGCCCCCCACATCGAAATAAACTAAATTAAACTATTTACCCCTAAACCTAACAACCCCCTAACGTTATATTAAAATTACAATTTCCCTACCTCAAATTAAATTAAAACTTACCTGTCAAATTTAAAAAAAACTAAGTTTAAACTAACAATTAAACTAATATAAAATCCTAACACTACTCTAAAAATTACAAAGTATCTAATTACAAAAAATAAAAAATACTAAGTTACAAAAAAATAACAAACACTAAATTACAAAAAATAAAAAACAAAATTATACAAAATAAAAAAGAATTACACCTAATCTAATAGCGCTATCAAAAAAAAAAAAAGCCCACCCAAAATAAAAAAACTCCTAGCCTACAATAAACTACCAATGGCCCTTAAAAGGGCCTTTTGTGGGGCATTGCCCCAAAGATATCTGCTCTTTTACCTGTAAAAAAAACACAAAGACCCCCGAACAGTAAAACCCACCACCCAACCAACCCCTCAAAATAAAAAACCTAATTCTAAAAAAACCTAAGCTACCCATTGCCTTGAAAAGGGCATTTGTATGGCCTTGCCCTTAAAAGTGCATTTAGCTCTTTTACTGCCCAGACCCTAAACTAAAAAATAAAACCCACCCAATAAACCCTTTAAAAAGCCTAACACTAACCCCCTGGCGATCCACTTACAGTTTTTGAAGTCCCGCTTGAACGATCTTCATCCCGGAGTTGAAGTCCTAATCCAGGCGGCGAGGCGTCTTCATCCAGACGGCCTCTTCAATCTTCATCCCGGCGGCGACGTCCTGATCCAAGCAGCAAGAAGTCTTCATCCAGGCGGCCTCTTCAATCTTCATTCAGACAGCATCTTCTATCTTGATCCTGGAGACGCGGAGCGGGTCCATCCTGAAGACATCCGGTGCAGAGCATCCTCTTCATACGGTCGCCGCCATACACTGAATCTTCAATGCAAGGGACGACATCCAAGATGGCGTCCCTTGCATTCCTATTGGCTGAAAATTTTGAATCAGTCAATAGGAATTCGAGCTGCTAAAATCCTATTGGCTGTTCATATCAGCCAATAGGATTTAAGCAGCTCTAATTATATTGGATGATGAATCAGCCAATAGAATGAGAGCTGCTTAAATCCTATTGGCTGTTTAAATCAGCCAATAGGATTTAAGCAGCTCTCATTCTATTGGCTGATTCATCATCCAATAGAATTAGAGCTGCTTAAATCCTATTGTCTGATTTGAACAGCCAATAGGATTTCTCGCCGCCTGGATTAGGACTTCAAATCCGGAATGAAAATCGTTCAAGCGGGACTTCAAAAACTGTAAGTGAATCGTCAGGGAGTTAGTGTTAGGCTTTTTAAAGGGTTTATTGGGTGGTTTTATTTTTTAGTTTAGGGTCTGGGCAGTAAAAGAGCTAAATGCCCTTTTAAGGGCAATGCCAATACAAATGCCCTTTTCAGGGCAATGGGTAGTTTAGGCTTTTTTAGAATTAGTTTTTTTATTTTGGGGGGTTGGTTGGGTGGTGGGTTTTACTGTTGGGGGGGTCTTTGTGTTTTTTTACAGGTAAAAGAGCTGATATCTTTGGGGCAATGCCTCACAAAAGGCCCATTTAAGGGCCATTGGTAGTTTATTGTAGGCTAGGTTGTTTGTTTGTTTTTTGGTTGGGCTTTTTTATTTTGATAGAGCTGTTAGATTAGGTGTAATTCTTTTTTATTTTGGATGATTTTGTTTTTTATTTTGTGTAATGTATATTTTTAGGGGGTGTTTTATTTTTTGTAGCAAAAGAGCTGTTCAACTTAGGGCAATGCCCTACAAAGGGCCCTCTTAAGGGCCCTTCGTAGTTTGGGGGGTGGGGGTTTGTATACTGTAGTGTTAATGGGTGTTTGTATTTTTTTTGGAGCAAAAGAGCTGTTTAACTCAGGGTAATGCCCTACAAAAGGCCCTTTTAAGGACCCTTGGTAGTTTATTCTAGATGAGGCTTTTTTATTTTCGGGTGTGTTTTTTTTTTTTTAGGGTATTAGAATAGGAATAATCTTTATTTTATTTTTTTTATAATTTCGGGGGGTTGGAATGGTAGTTTTTTTTATTTTTTGTAATGGTAGGTTATTTTATTTTTTGTAGTGTTAGGTTTTAGTGTAAGGCAGGTTAGGTTTTATTTCACAGGTAAGTTTATATTTATTTTAACTAGGTAGTTATTAAATAGTTAATAACTATTTACTAACTATTCTACCTAGTTAAAATAAATACAAACTTACCTGTGAAATAAAAAATAAAACGTAAGCTATCTACAATATAACTATTAATTATATTGTAGCTAGCTTAGGTTTTATTTCACAGGTAAGTATTTAGTTTTAACTAGGTATTATTTAGTTAATAATTGTAAATTTAATTTAGATCTATTTAAATTATTTTAAAGTTAGGGGGTGTTAGGGTTAGGGGTTAATAGTTTAATTTAGGTTGTTGCGATGTGGGGGGCTGGCGGTTTAGGGGTTAAAAGGTTTATTTGGTTAATAATTGTAAGTTTAATTTAGATCTAGTTTAATTATGTTAAAGTTAGAGGGTGTTAGGGTTAGGGTTACGTTAGGGTTAGTGTTATGTTAGGTTTAGGGGTTAATAGTTTAATTTAGGTTGTTGCGATGTGGGGGCTGGCAGTTTAGGGGTTAATAGGTTTATTTAGTGGTAGTGATGTGGGAGGCCAGAGGTTTAGGGGTTAATAGCTTTATTTAGGTGGCGGTGATATCGGGAGCGGCGGAATAGGGGTTAATAACTTTAATATAGTTGCGGTGATGTTGGGGTGCAACGGAATAGGGGTTAATAACTTTAGTATAGTGGCGGCGATATCGGGAGCAGCAGATTAGGGGTTAATAATTTTATTTAGGTGGCGGCGATATAGGGAGCGCAGATTAGGGGTGTTTAGACTCGGGGTTTATGTTAGGTTTTAAACTGTAGTTTCTTTTTCCCCATAGACATCAATGGGGCTGCGTTACGGAGCTTTTGTTTCCGCAATCGTAGGTGTTAGATTTTTTTTTGCCAGCTCTCCCCATTGATGTCTATGGGGAAAGCGTGCACGAGCATGTCAAAACACTGCTGCTTTTGTGTGCGATATGGAGCTCAACGCAGCCATATCGCCCGCACAAGCCGGGTTTTTTTAAACTTGTAATTGCAGCGCTATAGGGGGTTAAATAACGCCACTTTTGTGGGGTTCTTTACTTTCCCTATAGCGCTCAAAACTCATAATCTAGGTGAATGTAAAATGGTATTAAGGTGTGCACTTTTATCTTATGCATGTGTAAGTGGGAGGACATGCCTGCCATATGAAAAATTACTATCAAGGAATAGGTAACGATAGTAGGGTAATTAACAAAATATAGATGTATACTGGGGGAGCCTAATGCCGTTTATGGGAAATAAAATATTGGCACTATAGTCATTTTATGCTTTATCAGTGTATTTGTCCACCAATATGGTTTGCAGAAATTTGCTTAGCAGCCAAGGAGCTTCTGTCCACAGGCTAATATTGCACAAATGTGCATTTTCATTTCAAAATCAAAACAACCATCTTTAATTAACTTTCTTCATGGAAATAATTAAATAGTGCACAGTTAGTTATATCATCAAGTCTCCTTTTTTTAAAAGGAGGTCACGTTTCTCCACCTTTTTCTCTGAAGTACCCAAACAAATTATACCTTTTTTTTTTTTTTTTTTTTAGTAAACCCAGCATTTTGAAAGAACATTTTTAGGGCAAGATTACGAGTGGAGTGCAAATTAGCACACCCCGCTCGCGCGTTATCTCCGCTAGGCGGAGGCATTTTGCGCATGCAAAAAAATAATGAGAGTTATGAGACTGTGCTAACTTCTCCCATAGAAGTCAATGGAGAGCGAAAATGTTTAAAAAACACTAACACTTATACTAGTGTGCGCTAACCTGACCTCGTATATTCAAAAAACGCTAAACCCAGCATGAAATATTAATATTTCACATTCCAATGTTGCTCACACATGTTCTATTTATTCTTTTATATATACATATATATATATATGTATATATATATATATATATATATATATATATATATACTGTACGTGTGTGTCTATATATATATATATATATATATATATATATATATATATATATATATATATATATATATATAGGTATCTGTATATCTATTCCTTTAGATACAGTTGTGCTCAAAAGTTTGCATATCCTGGCAGAACTCATGACATTTTGGCATTGATTTTGAAAATATGACTGATCATGCCAAAAATGTTTATTTTATTTAAGGATAGTGGTCATATGAAGCCATTTATTATCACATAGTTGTCTGGCTCCTTTTTAAATCATAATGATAACAGAAATCACCCAAATGGCCTGGATCAAAGGTTTACATACCCTTAAATGTTTGGCCTTGTTACATAAACACAAGGTGACACACACAGGTTAAAATTGCAATTAAAGTTTAATTTCCGGGGGAGCGGAGCTTGTCACGATACTGGGTAGTCGCACTACCAGCTAGCTCTGTGAACCAAGTCCCATTTATTATATATTATATATGTTTTTTGTCCTTTATTTTATTCTCTAATACCCTAATATACTTTTCATACGGGATTACTTTACCCCCGCTGCTTCTAGGAGGAAAGAGAAAAGTTTGCGGGAAGAGGATTACACAGAATCAGCTGCGCAACGGATTGTGTCTGCACTTATAAGGCTGTTTACGGCAAACTCCCGGAGCCCACACAGGACACAGTTTGGCGCCAACCTGAAAGATCTCCCTCACAGCCCGCTCTAATCATCGTGGCTGGTCAGTACTTTCACACAGCTTCTAACCTCATTACGGCGGCAACAGGCAGTTCATCACCTAACCTCAAGATATCGGAAGCGACAGTTGCTGCAGGGGTTCGCCCACGGACTGACCGTGCTAGTGGTAAATACTCTGCACTCTGACCACCCGCCTCTAAACTTACCTCTGCACTCCTGTCTCGCTCCTCTGCCGCGCGGTTGCAGCCGCTCAGCTGTTAGTCGGAGGATCCTTATCAGCTACCTGATAGGTGGGGTGCTTTCACTGACGCTCCCACGTGGAGACTGGAGGAGGCCTTCGCTATACATAGTGCAGTGAGTAAACCCT
Source organism: Bombina bombina (assembly GCF_027579735.1). Lineage (NCBI taxonomy): Eukaryota > Metazoa > Chordata > Amphibia > Anura > Bombinatoridae > Bombina > Bombina bombina. Next base: position 224,107,467 of record NC_069502.1, read on the forward strand.
TGCAACCTATACACTTGGCTCTAAAGAAGCGCATGATACCCTGCCAACCCTAATAAACGTTTGGGATCTCACCAGGGCCATTACAGACTCAGGGGCACCTCCTGACATCTCATTCATATTTCTGTACATCAAGCAGCAGCCACAACACATGTGTCTTCAGCTCTCCTGAACCATATAATATTGCTGATTTAACCTTTGCTATTTTTGGGCCGCATCACGTTTGGTGTAAATTTTTTTACATACTGCACTACGATAGCCCGTTTGCCACTTTATGGGGCGCTACTAAGTGACTCACACTATCTAAAAAGAGACCTAGCTCTCTGCCATTTCCATTACTTCCAAGCACCAGTAAACCAACAAATACTACACAGGTGCATCTTTGCAGTTAGGCCCAGGAACTCAAAGAGGCCGAATACCCCACATAATTAGCTCTAACTCTTTTGGTTTGGTATATATATCTACTATATGCCTGAAGAGTCAATTCACACACTTTCAGATTGGTACTGTTTGCTGAAGCAATACTCCACAAAGTTACAAATTGAGGCCCTGAAATTCTAGTGAAATACAACTTCTCTGTACTAGCATTCTCTGCTCTCTCTCCTCCCTTTCCCGTCAGCCCTTTTTGCCTATGGGTCATACCCCGCGTTCCCTTTTCCTAACCTGCTCAGGGAGAGCACACGCCCCTGGAGAGAGGCAGACTATTAGCGGCTGCAGTAGCCAACATTCAGGCTAGATACACCTCCTGAAGCACGACTCCTGACTGTGACATCTTTCTTTATTAATATACATCTTTAAGATATCATGATGTGCTGAGTACACCACCCAGGGGGGGTGCCGAATCTCTGTTCTCCACTCACCATCTATTATAGGAGGTTTTAGCAATCACACTCTACTGAAACTTTGGAAGTTACACTATCCTTACGTCATAATATGTCTCACTCGCAAAAGAAGAAGCCAAAGCATACTGACGCCCCGAAAAGGACTCTCTCAGATCACTTTTTGAATAAGACCCCTTATGAACAAGATATGTCAGATGAGGACTCTAGAGAATCAATAATTTCCGCTAAAGGATCCCATAGACCCACCTCTCATTCAACTGAGAGGTCATTGAACACCCATTCTTCTATTTTAGACTCTATTAAAGAGCTCTCAGACAAGATAGACTCACACCATTCATCTCTTAAACAGGAGCTCAAAATGTCAGTCTCGGAACTCAAAAGAGATATCTCCTCGTTAGGAGAAAGGACTGAAAATCTATAAAGAAAACAAGAAGATCTTCATCTGGATCATTCCAATCCCCTTGCATATACACAGTCTCTCACGGAAATGATTTCGGACTTAGAATCTAAAATGGCGGACCTGGAAGATAGGTCCCGCGTAATAATATCAGAATCCGTGGCTTCCCGGAGGAAGTGGGAACACCCAAACTCACCAAATACCTTTTAGATCTATTCAAAGAACTATTAGGGCCCATACAGGATCAAGAGGCCCTGATAGATAGAGCCCATCGAGCTCTTCGACCAAGAAATGCACCCACCGGATCACCCAGCGATGTAATCATCAGAATGCACTACTATACATTCAAAGAAAAGGTCCTCAGAGCCTCATTCCAGAACAAACATCTAAAGGACCCATTTCGGACTATCCAGATATTCCCAGATCTTTCCTCACATACGTTATCTAAGAGACGTTCCTTCCAGCAAGTAACCCAAGCTCTCCGCCTAAACAATATAAAATACAGATGGGGCTTTCCAGTCAAGTTATTCTTCCAAATAGATGATAGCTCATATGCCGTATCCACCCCAGACCAGGGGTGCAAAATACTACTTTCTGCAGGCCTACTTCATCCCCAAAATCAACCTAAGGACCCCACAGACAAAGCAGAGAAGCTCAATGCTACCTCTCCAGAGTGGCGTCCACTACCACAAAGATTCCACTATCAAGCCAAAAGAAAAGAAATTCCCTCCAATCATGAGGACCCCTGACTTTTCCCTCTGAGGGAATGATAATCTACCATACTACATTTGGTCATTATAACCCAGTATTCCCATTCTCTTTGTTTACAGTCTCTTATAGTTTTAGATGGGGATACTTGATAATCCTGTGGACACGAGACAACACTGGCAGGCCTTAAGATGGCTGGTAATGTACTTTATTTTGTATTGTTGATGGTTGCTAAATTTTCTTTTGTTATGTTATTGTTATGATATTTGGATGTTTTTACTATATAGTCCAGGCGCTTTATACCAACTCTGTTAAACTTTAACATGGTTTATGGGACTTCATTAGTCTGCTATCACCTCACAACTCACAATAGGTCAGACTCCGGTTAGGTAATCCTCGGTCCACCTATACTTTATTGTCATCCTACGATATTCTTGTCCAATGACTACAGCAGGCTAGACACCACCCTACCTTAAGTTATGTGATGATTCCTTGGCTGTGGTATAATATTGGTCCACTACATAAATATGTAAGCCAATCAATCACCAGCTTTCACAGTTAGAGCTATCAATGGCAAATTATGTCTGTTTTCAGTTTTATATATGTCTATAAAATAGTGACACCTACCAATCCGAGGGTTTTAGAACCACTAAGAGGTGAGCATCGATAGTTAACTCTTCACCCCACCTAATGTGGTTGATGACCTTTAAAGTGGCCCTATCTATGTCACCATTATACTAACATCATAATCGCACTTCCCTGACTACGCTCTTATTATTAATTATAGCATACCACCCCATACTCCAGAAGAGCATACTGTCTTACAATCACCTTACCTTCACCCCACAACTCACCATAGGACAACCCCATTTGGGCAGTATATTGACCTCCCATAAATCCTAGTCATATTACTATATGTATTGCATTGTATCTTTATATTCATTGAAATGTACAGCACCTGCATTCTGTTTCTCTAAGTTAGCCACAAAAGTCAATTTTAGTATGCTTTTCATGATGGACATCCGCCATCTCTGAAACTGTTATCACTTTGCCAGTATCCCTGCAGACATACTTATTGTATAATTTTCCTGATGTTTCGTAACCCTGAAGACCCTTAGTTTATAATCCCTTTCTTTTTCTCCCTCTCCTACAGCTTTCTCTAACATATCTACCATTAGTGGAAAATCCCACCTCTCCCTTTAATCTCCGGCACCCCCCCTCCCCCCTATGCCACTATCTATCTTATACATTTTTATTTTTCTAAATACTTACCCCTTAAAGGACCAGTCAACACATTAGATTTGCATAATCAGCAAATGCAAGATAACAAGACAATGCAGTAGCACTTAGTCTGAACTTCAAATGAGTAGTAGATTTTTTTATAACAAATTTCAAAGTTATGTATATTTCCACTCCCCTTGTACCATGTGATAGCAATCAGCCAATCACAAATGCATATACGTATAGTCTGTGAATTCTTGCACATGCTCAGTGGGATCTGGTGACTCAAAAAGTGTAAATATAAAAGGCTGTGCACATTTTTTTAATGGAAGTAAATTGGAAAGTTGTTTAAAATTACATGCTGCATCTGAATCATGAAAATTTAATTTAACCTGAGTGTCCCTTTAAGTATCTCACTTAATATCCCCTCCCCCAGTATAGTTATCTAGTTCTAGACTCTGCTGAACATTGGCAGCACTTGGTTCATCACATATTTATAACTTCTTGTATACTCCCAATTATATTTTCTATCATATATACACGCAACTCCTACCCCCCATCTCATTCCCTATTACTTTTGAGCGGCTCTCACACGCTGAATTTCCCTTCCTTACACCTTGTTGACATAGCGATATTACGCACATATTCCGACCCTCTATTCTCGTAGATTCAGAAGCCCCTTTCCCCCCCCCCTTTTTTTTTCTCTCTTACCTCTCCTTTTTCCCCATACACCTCTACTCTAATCATGACACAAATGCGCATCCTGACACTTAATGTGCAGGGCCTCAATTCCCCTACTAGCGTAGTCTCATGTTGAATATGCTCCAACACTCCAGAATAGATGTCGCTCTGCTTCAAGAGACACACTGGCTCACGAACACCAACACTTCCTGAAAATATAAGAAATTCCCAGTTATCATTACTGCATCATACAATTCTAAATCCAGAGGAGTAGCGATCCTTATCAGTTCCCTGGTCACATATGAACCTATTTACATAGAGCGTGACCCACAAGCCCGATATGTCATCCTAGTAAGCAGATGAAACGACAAACGAACCACCATAGTGAACGCTTATGCTCCTAACACAAAACAAATTAAGTTTCTTACAATTCTGGGACCAATCCAGACATCTCCCCACTATTGCACCTCATCTCTCACCACATCAGACAACCGCTAGCTCACTTATTTGTCTCCCTGACTCACACATCCTTACATGGAACAAATTCAATGTAAAGTATATTTCGGACCTATACGACCATGCAAACACACTATCACATAATGGACTTTGCACGGATCTACAAATACCACATTTTCTGTGATTTGAGGCGTTTCGCCTTTGCTCTATTCTCAGGTCTTGGGGATTCCCTGGAACTGATCTTAGAGAAGCTACCAATTGGGAAAGAAGATGGTCGAACGCCCTTATGATTAAGGGAGCCCTCTCATACCATTATGACCTGCTCCTTGACCCACACTCTCACCATAAGATTTCGCAGCATATGGCATGGGAAAGAGAATTAAACTTTACCACTGATATAGACTCCTGGCATAAATAGATACTATTCACTAAAAAAATACTACACTGCGCAACATTATGGGAGCTGCATTTTAAGATAACTGTACGCTGGCACTTAGTCCCTGCTACTTTGCATAAAATATATAATACTCAACCTCCTACTTGTTGAAGAGGCTGTGGCCTAGTGGGTACGCAGAGTCATATTTGGTGGTCTTGCCCAATACTCACACCCCTATGGACACAACTTTTCAACATTCTCAGTTGACTTAACATTACCCTTCCACTAAGCCCTCAGACGTGCATTCTCCATTTAGATTTTCCTGCACTCACTACTGCACAAAAATGTTTAACCATTTATTTGCTAATGTCTACCAAACTCGAAATAGCGAAAGCTTGGAAACAGAAATCCCCTCCATCAATTACACAAGTCATTGCCACTGCAACCTACCTACATAGGATGGAATCTTACACCTATTCTGCCCTGAATGGGACGGACACTTATCTTGAGATCTGGACACCCTGGTTGGAGAAATTCCCCCACTGAGACATTTAGTGAAACCACAGTCACCTCCCCCTCCCCCTCTCCCCCCCCTTTTTTTTTCTCCCCCCTCTACTTTGGTCTATAGCAATCTACGAGAAGCATAGGAATATATGGTTTAATATTAGAAAATGAGAAATAACTATGTAACTTTAGATACTTCTGGTTAACAATTTTCTAGTCAGAGATTTCGCCATCTCATCCGCCCTGTTTTAACGAATGTATATATTCTAGGACTTTGGATGTTCAATTTTTCTCTGTTTAAGGTTAATTTATTGTTGTTCATTACCTGTTCATAGCTTACTATTATGTTGGTCTGAAGTTACACAGAAAATGTGATTGTACAAGTACAAATATTTCCCTGCATGGATATATCAGTATTCCATGTTTGTACCTAATTTTATCAATAAAAACATTTTTTTTTTTTTTTAAAAAAAGGTTAATTTCCCACATCTGTGGCTTTTTAAATTGCAATAAGTGTCTGTGTATAAAAAGTCAATGAGTTTGTTAACTCTCACATGGATGCATTGAGTAGGCTAGATACTGAGCCATGGGAAGCAGAAAGGAACTGTCAAAAGACCTGCGTAACAAGGTAATGGAACTTTATAAAGAAGGAAAAGGATATAAAAAGATATCCAAAGCCTTGAAAATGCAAGTCAGTACTCTTCAATCACTTATTGAGAAGTGGAAAATTCAGGGATCTCTTGATACTAAGCCAAGGTCAGGTAGACCAAGAAAGATTGCAGCCACAACTGCCAGAAGAATTGTTCGGAATAGAAAGAAAAACCCACAGGTAACCTCAGGTTTTTTCAAGGAACACAATACGATGATACTTGAACAAAAATGAGCTGGATGGTCAAGTTGCCAGAAAGAAGCCTTTACAGCACCAATGCCACAAAAAAGCCTGGTTACAATATGCCCGGCAACATCTTGACACGCCTCACAGCTTCTGGCACACTGTAATTTGGAATGACAATACCAAAATAAAACTTTATGGTCACAACCATAAGCGCTATGTTTGGAGAGGGGTCAACAAGGCCTATAGCGAAAAGAATACCAACCCCACTGTGAAGCATGGTGGTGGCTCACTGATTTTTTTGAGGGGGTGTGAGCTCTAAAGGCACAAGGAATCTTGTGAAAATTGATGGCAAGATGAATGCAGCATGTTATCATAAAATACTGGTAGACTATTTGTATTCTTCTGCACAAAGCTGGGCATGGGACGCTCTTGGACTTTTCAGCACGACAATGACCCTAAGTACAAGGTCAAGTTGACCCTCCAGTGATTACAGCAGAAAAAGGAGAAGGTTCTGGAGTGGCCATCACAGTCTCCTGAGCTTAATATCATTGAGCCACTCTGGGGAGATCTCAAACGTGCGGTTCATGCAAGACAACCAAAGACTTTGCATGACCTGGAGGCATTTTGCCAAGACGAATAGGCAGCTATACCGTCTGCAAGAATTTGGGGAATTTTTGAACAGGGGTCATTTCAGTTTTTTATTTGTTACCATGTTTTGTTTTATGATTGTGCCATTCTGTTATGACCTACAGTTGAATATGAATCCAATAAGAAATAAAAGAAATGTGTTTTGCCTGCTCACTCATGTTTTCTTTAAAAATGGTACATATATTACCAATTCTCTAAGGCTATGCAAACTTTTGAGCACAACTGTATATAGTTATAGATATGTTTTTTACATCAATTGTATCATATATATATATATATTATTTTCTATGTAAAAAACATAGGAATGTAAAATATGTTTTGGGCACCATGTTCCTCAATTTAGATTTTAACGCAGTCGGGTTAGCGCACATGAAAACGTAGTAATGTTAAGGCTCGTTATTGAAATATTACAAATAAAATATTTTAAAAATTAATAAAAAATATTAAAAATTATTAAAAATACTGTAAAATATATAAAAATGTAAACCTTATATGTAATATTTCAATAACGCCCTTTAAGATTACTAAGTTTTCAAGAGCACTAACCCAACCTCATTAAAATCTAATTCGCAAAACATGATGCGCAAAAGTATATTTTATATTCCTATGTTCTTCACACAGAAAATAATGTACTTTTTATTATTAAATATATATTTCTATAAATATCTGATACTGTTCATGTAAAATACATATCTATACCTATATATCTTTAGGAATAGATATACAGGTACAGGTACATACAGAAATCTATAGAAATATGCATTTACAATAAAAAGGGCATTATCCTATAAGTGAAGAGTACTGAGGGCTAGATTACAAGTGGAGTGCTATGTATCGCTTGCGTGCAAGCAATATTAGCACTCCACTTTGTAATATCAGCACACGATAATCAAAAACCATCATGAGTCTTTAATGGATATTCTGACATGGGCTCAGGAATACTTTGGTAAATCTTTGTCAGTCAACACCATTCGCCGCTGCATTCATAGAAGCAAATAAAGGCTTTACTATGCAAAGCAGAAGCCATACATCAACACTGCGTAAGCAGAGAGTGCGGGTGCTAGCATGGCCTGCCTGCAGTCATGACCTGTCTCCGATTGAGAATGTGTGGTGCATTATTAAGCGGAAAATAAGGCAACTAAGGCCCAGTTGAAGATATGCATAATGGATGAATGGGGGAAAATTCTGCTAGCTAAACTTAACCAACTGGTGTCTTCAGTGCCCAAACATTTAATAAGTGTTATTAAAAGAAAAGGTGATGTTACACAGTGGTAAATAGTCAACTGTCCCAACTTTTTTGGAGTGTGTTGCAGTCATCGGATTTGAAATGGGTGTATATTAAACATCAAATAATTTTTGCATTTTCCATACTATCCCAACTTTTTAGCAATTGGGGTTCTATATGTATATAGTCCTATACATATATATTTACATTGCAGACTATGAGAACACATAGTTCCCATAGACCGCAAAGTGAAGGCACTTTTCAGTGCCGTTTTTTTCTAACACCACACTCCCACCAACTATCAAGCCCCAAAACTGCCTAGTGCAATTTTTTTTTTATTTTTTTTTTATAATGCCCTCTATTCTGAGGGCATTTGGGGCACTTTTAGAAAAGTAACCAGTGATTTGATCTCTGGTTAATTTTCGGAGCGCTAATCACTACCACGAGCTCGCGATAGCAATAACCAGCCACTTGTAATGGCTGGTTAATTATCACGCCCCCTGCAAATAGGCAAGTTTGCCCGTTTGCGGGAGTGTGATAATTTAGCGCTCCACTTGTAATATAGCCCTGAATGTGAAATTTGTACAATACATATAAAGTAAAACACATAAATATTTAAATGCATATGTACACACATACATTTATATATATATACACATATTTGGACATGATGTGAATGTATGTATCTCTATGTTAAAGCCATTTGCAGCCTTTTTTTTTTAAACCTAATACCTCATATCTTCGAGCTCTAACTTTTTAATGCAATATTTTTTTTAAAAGATATTTTTATGTTTTTGTGCCACTTTTTTGTCTTTTGTAATAGTTAACCAGAGCTCTGAAGTCGGGCTAACCCGACGCACGTTAAATTTGATTGCGTTCACGCATTTTCTTTCAATACGTAATATGTCCACTACTTCCGAGCCACAATATACCCCTTATCGCTTGCGTGCAATAGTTAGCTCTCCTCTCATAATCCAGCTCTTAGTTTGCAGAAACACCATAATGAAATACAATAGATTACATTTTTACATTTTTGTGTCATTGTAAAGCAGAGTGGGGAGTCCTTTGTTTCAAAATTTATCAAACACACATTTTATGGTGACACATTTAGCATCAGTTTACATTTCCAAAACACCAGACTATAGGATGTTATACCTATATTGTCTAATAGCAACTAATAATTGAAAAATAGAATATAATATATCTTATTTTGCCACTTTTCTGTGTCTTGAAATGTATGCAGAAAATGAATAGGCATAAAATATCTAAGCATGCAAATTATAGATACATTTTTAAAATTACACACAATTCAGATTTCCCAGAAGAGTAGCTTAAAATTATGCTAACAGTTTCGTAACATCTCAGTAGTCAGTGTATGTTATCCTTAGGCAAACCGCTACGTTTTTTTGTTTTTAGATCAAATCCAAACACTTCAAAATATATACTTGCATTGGTGGTGTTCTTGGATCCTCTGACTCGCTTCCTGCTTGGTATCTTTGTTACTTCCGAATATATACTGTACCAAAATACCATCAGATTTATATAGAAATATGCATTTATGAATAAATAGAACAGATTCTGCTATGTGCAGAACATTGGAATGTGAAATATTCATATTTTTATGCCGGGTTAGCGCACTTGAGAATATATGATCGTGTTTGTGCAAGGTAGGGTGTCTTTTCCACTTTTTTTGCTCCATTAACTTCTATGGGGGAATCAGTTATCGAGCGTGTAATATTGTCAGTTCGGTTTTTTTACGCGCGCCGGGTTAGCTCGCAAGCAAAAACTGTTTTGTTTCAACTTGTAATACGAGCGCAACCTGAAGAGCGCAAAAAGCTTCTGACGCAGTTAACGCTCGAGTGGGAGCATTAAATAATGCTCCACTTGTAATTTGGCCCAAAATAGTTGCACCAGATCCTTTATAGTAATTCACAAAATATAATCTATTCTACACACGAGTTCTCCTGTTTATTTTTTAATCCATTTTTTTATTTTTATTAGTTGAAACATTGATCTATGAGCCCTGAAATCAACAAAATAATAAAATGAGGCTAGCGGTTACTGCAAGGTGATCGTTATTACAAGACAATCACTTGCACTGTTCTCCCCAGGACCTTTTTAACGTGCGCACCACCTGGCTGATTTTACTGACCTACAAATGTTCCACTTTTATTGCATAAATTATCATTAAATATGTTTATGTTAAATTATGCAATTAATTTGTGCTTTGTATAGTAGAAAATGATATAATATTAGAAAATATTACACTGCCCCCACCCGGCTACTTCATAATGCCACCCGGCTGGCAACATTTTCTGAGGAGCACACTTACTTGACAGTTATACAGACATGAAACACCTTATTTGAATAGTGGGTCTTCACTCTGTCAAATTAAGGGTCTAATGATATTTTTGTTTGGGGACAAGATAATAAAGGTCTCTTTATAATCGCCAGAAACATCAAAATAGAACCGATACTGTGAGGTATTTGTTGTTGTTATGTCAGCTGAATGGACACAGGACCACTCATTTGAAAAAAGAGGATTACCGCCGAGATGTGCGGTAATGTGGCAAAGAGTACATGAAGGATTCAAGCACCCCAGACACCACGGCTCAGTAGAAGCTGAGCGGCTGAAGAGTGATGTGTGTGTTACGTGTATGTCCCTGACGGCTCTACATGTGTCATGGTCATAGGACATTAAAGGGGCATCAAATACTTTGAAATTGTAATATAGAGGGCACGTTATCGTTAACGTGGGTGCAATATTACAATATTGCGCTTGCGTTAACTTGCACTCATATTACAAGTTGAAAGTCAGGTTGTTAGGTTAGCACAACTGAAGACCTCGTGTAAAGGGTTAGGGGGGAATAAAAGGTTGCACCAAACACAACATAAATACATTCAAATAAAGTGTTACACTCATATATACACTGTATAATAAAAAATATTTAGAGAAATTTTAATAAAAAAGTTAAAAGGTATATGGTATAAGACATGGGTATAGCGAGTCATGTCCGCCCTGCATAGCTAAATGCCGACAGCATATGCTGTCGCCATTTAACATTGCACAAGCATTTCACAAGAAATGCTTGTGCAATGCTGCCCCCTGCACATTCAAGGCCAATCGGCCTAGGTGTCAATCATCCTGATCGCATCTAAAATATGGCAGACAAGTTAAGGAGCAGCGCTTCTTAACTACAGTTTCAAGGGATCCGGAAACTACGCGGGGAGATAGCAGCATCCGCTGCTTGGTAAATCTCCCACAAGGTGTTTAAATGAAAAGGGATAAGGGAAAGGGGATATAATTTATATTGGTATATATATATATATATATATATATATATATATATATATATATCTTTTTATATGCATAAACATATACATATCTAAATGTATATATATATAGAAAGGAAGCACTCACCGGGACTTAAACAAAGAGTGATTTATTCACCCAAAACGGTAACATATCGGAGATGCCTATACACATATGTATATAAACTTTGGAGCCCTTTCCACTGAAATACCTGGAAAAAAAAAATCATTTTTATTGAATATTATTAATATGAATTATGTTTTTTCTGTTTTAACTGTAAATATTTTAAATTCCAATGTTCTTCACTAATAAAGTTTCATATAAATATACAGGTATAGATATACAGTATATTTTACAAAAACATCATATACAGTATATATATATATATATATATATATATATATATATATATATATATATATATATATATATATAAATAAATATTTATAAATAAAATGAACAGTAGGAATGTAAAATATGTATTACTTATTTCAGGTTAGCGCTGTAGATCTAATGCGGTGTCAGGTTAGTGCATGAGAGGTTGGTCTTGTTGTTTTTTTTTAAGTTGTGCTCTCCATTTAAATCTATAGGGAGTTAACGCAGTCACAATATCTGAAGTCCTACAGTTAGGGCATGTCGGGTTCCACTCTCTCGCAAACTTGTAATACGCACACTATCCCGCACACGTTACAAGTTTACTTTCAGCGGTATTAGAACTCAATTTGGCACAGAATGTTTAATTAAGCATAGTAAAACTGCTTTGCACTTTATTTTTATTATTTATTTTGCCCTCCTTTCCTATATTTAACTTTCAAAATTAAGAGTTTTTCAATTCTGAGCATTGGAAGTTTTGCTTTTTTTTTTTTAAATCACAGCTATCTATGTTACTGGCAACACAATGGCTGCTTTGTGTATATTACTGAAAATATGGAATTTAAATAACTGGATATTTGTTAAAAGTAGCATAGTGGTTAAACACTACACTAACGGACAAATTACAAGTGGCGTGCTAATGTTAGTGCGGGATGCAATAAGCGGTATCACTGGACCGACGCTAATATTAACATGCAACTTGATATTACAAGTCCGTAGTAAATCAGTTTTTGCTGGAGAATGATTAGAAATGCCGACATCGCTCTAGCACACCCATTACTTTCAAGTTGAAAGTTTTGGGTTGCAATTGAGCAAAGCCCAAATAGCCCTAGAAGAATTAGCGCAACCTGAGATCTGAAGTAAAGTATAAGGTTTCAAAAAAAAAGTTTCAAAAAACATCTAAAACATCTAAAACATCTAAAACATAATAAATTATAGTTTTAAACTCATACCTACATATTTAAAAAAAAATAAAAAAAAATAACATTTATATTGATAAATTTGTTTTTAAAGGGTTAAAAAGGGATATGGTATATGTCAAGGTGTTTGACTGGAAAGGACTCCAAATATATATTATATATATATATATATATATATATATATATATATAGTCCTGCAGAAAGACAGCACTCACTGGAATTGTGATAAAACAATAAGATACAACACAGGTTATCATGCAGTAGCACCTATGTTGTTTACATCTTGATCTGTCCGTGCTCCTTATTCTACGTGGGGAAAACCATCACCACCTTTTGTGAAAGGATGGCCAACCATAGACACGCTATCATGGAAGCAATTAAGAAGGGATATTCAAATCAGCCAGTGGCATGTTACTTTGCTCAGCAAAATCACAGTGTTTCCAGTCTAAGGACAATGATCATTGATCACATACCACCTGGTTAGGGGTGGCGACTGCGGTAGAATTCTACTTCAACGCAAGACAAAATGGATCTATACCTTAGGCACAGTGGAACCTAAAGGCCTTAATGTACAACTGGATTATGGCCCCTTTATTGGATGAATACAGACACCACTTGTCTGCAACCCTCAGACGGACACAAGAGTACTGATCTCCGATCACCTATATCCTCACATGCCATTAACTCAGTTGATCCAGATTATCAAATCTCTAAGTGTCATTTAAGCAGTGTGGCATTTACTTTGGTGTTATACCTTCTTAGCCTATGCCATAATTACACTTTATGTAATGCTCAATACTATGTATTGAATCCATTTGGATCGTGTCCATTGCGTACAGTATTTTTAACATCATTTTTGTTTTATCATCACGCTGCAGCTCTCAACAAAGACACTCTCGGTACCTCCTATACATCATATGCAGCATCGCATATGCAAATTAGCCATATGCCAGGCATCAGTGTGGGTGTGGATGTTTATGTTGATGACTGTGCTGGTTACACCAATGGTAACTCACCACACGGACCGGAAGGGGCGTGGCCTATTGGACGCGTGCTCGGATTTCCAAACAGGCACTGTTTCTTAAAGGCACTTCAGTGATATGGAGGGTATTTAAGGCTGCAGCGTCTATATGTTTTTAACCAACTTTCCGGATGTCAGGCTATGCCATCTGTCTGATGAACTACTGATCCATTTGATAAAGGTGCCAGTTAGGCACCAAAACGTCATGGGACCTTTTACCTTTTGAATCTCTACAATAAAAGCTAAGTTTTATCACAATTCCAGTGCTGTCTTTCTGCAGGACTGTGTTTTTTCTGACATAGCACCTTGGTGGATGTTTCTCAGAGTCTGAGGTTTGGAGTGCAGGCCCTTACACTCTATATTTTATATATATTTAAATAAATATAAATATATATATATACAGTATATATATATATATATATATATATATACACATATATATATATATATACACTTTTGAACCCTTTCCAATCAAATACCGTGAAACATGCAATATCATTGCTAATCAATATTAATATGGTTTTAAAAGAGATGAAAAACAGAGGGGCGCCTCATGTGTAGTATCGTAAATGAACACACAATAGAAATTGATTTAGTCAAATGGGTACTCACACACTCCAGGAGCACACTTATGTGCTAGTAGGGGCCGGCTGCAGATTTATGGGGGTGTGGCAGCTCACCCGTACGATGGTGTTTTCAGTTCTGTGGTGCTGGGAATGTAATAGGAAAAACACTACATGTGCAGACTGTTACGGGTACAACCAGCAATATTTGTTCAGTTATGTAGATGGGTACTCACATATTCTCAGAGCACACCAATGTGCTTGTGGAAGCAGGCTGCAGATTTAGGCAGGTGTAGCAGCTCACCCAAACAGTCAGGTGCTTGAGGCAAATACTGTTGTGAAACAGTAAGTGAGATGATCCAAACAAACATTCACAAAATATCTGGAACAATTCTTATGTGCAAATCAGGCAGTAGGTAGGTAGAAAAATCCACTCAATAAGTAAAAATAAAAATGTTTAATAAAAACAGCTTAAAAAACAACATCACACAGGTTTGTTGTACTAAGTGGATTAAGAGGGGTTAACAATTGTTGCCCCAATAGTTGCAACGCGTTTCTTGGTTAAACAACCGTTTCATCAGGCATAAACTAACTTCATCCTACCTCTACCTTATATACCTAACTAACAAACATTCTACTCCCCTTCAAAGGGGTGTGTTCCCTAATTAATCAATAACACCTGTAGGGTGTCTCACATTGCAGTATTTTTCATATATACAATTGAACATAAGCCAGAATTAAACTTACACAAAACCCTTTCTATCTTCTTAAAAAGCATTCTAAACATAGTGATGTACTAATACAGCCCATATTTTCCTAGCGAGAGATTGTGTATGCATAAGGGGCACCGGAAGCACAAAAGTGGATTTTCATTAACTGGTATGCCCCATAATGTATAGATCGCTATCCTTCCTTTTATATTATTTCATTGTGCTACCAGTTCAAGCGTGGGGTATTATTCCCCTATAGTTGACCATATTTATTTAAAATCTCTAGCTTTTTGTTTCTTTTTATATGTAGATCTATGCGGACGGTTTGTTTGTTTACAAGCCTCTTTTGTTGCTGTGTTCCTATTCGTGATCATGGAGGGCTTGTTTAATGCTTAAGTCTCATTGGTTCCCATTAGTCAACCGAGAATCAGAGAGCTATACTATAGGCTAAATCCCCATAATTCGAGCGTAGATACATGCCCCTCTATCAAACTCCGTTTTATAGTGTCATCGCTAATGCCCTTAGAGTTGCAAAAAGTGTCTCAAATAAAATGAATCCCGAATTGCAATATGAGTGTGATCTATGTGAAAATCTACTTTAGTTGCGATTCAGCGTAAGTGCAACCCTTACCTGATATTCTATCAACAAGTGATAGCTTGAATGTGCGCAAATGTATGTTAGAGGAATGCATGTTTATATGCGTGGAACTTTACATGATTTATTTAAATCCCGGAATGGCTCTATTATGTCCAGTCCAAATCAGATGACTCTAAATATGTGTGTAAACCCGTCTATTGTGTTGGGGGGGGTGCCGTGATGTACCAATAGTGTGCTTAGCTAAATTATGAATGGATAAGAGATCCCCTAGAGGTTAGTGGACAGTGTGTGATAATGTACTAAGAACGTGTTCAACTGACAAGACTAAAAAATGAACAAAATCTAAGAGGAATTAATCCATAGAAAGATGTGAATAACAGAACGCATTACACAGATTGATGACCAAGAAAATAATAAAAGAGGGGTCTCTACAAACTAGAAGACAGAGAACATATATTGCTCATATGTGACTAGTTTAAATTAATTTAAGAAATTCCTCTACAGAATAGATTCCATACATTAACGAACACTAACGATAATTCTATGGATAGATCAACTGAACAACAAAATATGCGACAGGAGAGACCCTCCACCTCTGTTGGGAATCATTTTTTAGGGGAGAGACCCCTGGCCCCCTTATGGGACAAAACGAAGGCAACAGTAAACAACAAAAAAAGATCATTCCCAAACGAGGGAGGAGAGGGAGAGGGCACACCCTCAAAAAAGCAAAGCTACAGAGATTAAAAGAGGGAATATTCAATCTCTCATCTCACACATTGTCAAATGATGAGATCAGGATAGGTAGAGGCTTGTCATACTGTCCTCCCCATCAACCCAATATATTCAATCTATTTGTAGATATTAACTCTTATACTAGAAAACTTTCATTACAGAGATACTTTGCTGCTAAACAATTAATAAAACACAAATTAGATGGCACACCTATAATACTAGACAATATGGATCCTAGGAATCTGACAGAAATTGTTTACACAGACCCTTCCAATTTAGAAAATGATCTATTTGAACAGATGGTACACACTAATCTAGCATTACCATCTACTTTCAATCCACCTCGAGAAGAGGGTTCTTACATTAATCTGTTTCAACAGCTGGTGTTAGATGATCTTAATAAGTTATATAACAAACAAAACAAAAAAGGAACTAATATTAAAAATCAAGAACGTATTAAAATTTGGCCTAATGAACAAAAAGCTATTAACAATCTAATGTCGAATACCAATCTGATAATACGCCAAGCAGACAAAGGCGGAGGGATAGTCCTTCAAGACTACCCAGATTATATAGCTGAAGCTAAACGCATAGTCTTTGACACTGATTATTATAAAAAATTAGATAGCAACCTTACAGTCAAATTTAGTAAAACTCTTAAAAACGTAATATTAGACGGTTTCCAAAAAGGTATATTAAATAAGAAAGAAAAACAATACCTCCTACCAGATCATCCCAGCACCCCATTTTATTATCACTTACCTAAAATCCAGAAAAATCGCACAAAACTCCCCCCGGTAGACCCATTATTTCAGGGATTAATAGCCTCACCGACCACCTATCAGAATACATTGACTTACTTTTGCAAAAATATGTAACTAAGCTAACATCTTACATTAAAGACACCTCAGATCTACTAAATAAATTACAAAAAATCAAAAGAATGGAACATTCCATTTGGCTCACTTGTGACGTAGGGGCCCTCTTGATCACACAATAGAGGCCATAAGGGGTTATCTGGAAAATGATATTTACCTTCCTATATCTCAACAAGAGTTCATCATTACTTGTATAGAATACATTTTAAAACATAACTATTTTCAATTTCTAGACGATTACCATCTACAAATCAAGGGAACATCCATGGGTACCAGGTTTGCCCCCAGTTTTGCTAACCTGTTTATGGGTGCTTTTGAAGACAGGTATATTTATAACACCAACTGGGCGGCAAACCTGGTATTCTATGGCCGTTATATTGATGATTTCTTGTTCATTTGGGATGGCACTATAGATGATTCTACTGCATTTGTCCACTATTTAAATTCCAATAACATGGGTCTATCCTTCACACACAACTTACAGTTAGAACAGATCGAATTTTTGGATGTATGCCTTGGATGGGACGACATGGGGGATGTTGTGTCTTCCACCCATTTTAAAGAAGTGGACAGTAACAACTTTCTCCACTTCTCGAGTCACCACCTTAATGGCTGGAAGACCAACATCCCCTACAGTCAGTTTAGGCGCATCAGAAGGAATTGTAGTACCCTGAACCTCTATGACCAAAAATCAGAGGTTCTGGTTAAAAGATTCAGAGAAAAAGGATACCTGGTCCAACTAATTGAAGACAGTTTTCTTAAAGCTAGAAATGAAAATAGAAATATGATTTTGGCCCCCAAACTTGAAGGCCAGACCTGTACAGAAAATGACAGCCTTAAGGACCCTTTATTCATAACCCAATTTAACTCTCAACATAGCACAATTAAAAAGATTCTAAGAAAACATTGGCCAATTATTCTCAAAGACCCGATCTTAAAAAACAATGTTAGTAAGACTCCAAAAGTGGTGTTCCGAAGAGCACCAACCCTCAAGCAAAAATTAGCTCCTAGTAAAATAGTTATATACAAAAAGAATCATATCCACAATTCTACACTTCTTGGGGATAGAAGAAAAAAATTGGGAGCATTTAGAAGTAACAAGTCGAGATGCCATATGTGTGACTTTGTCACACATGGGCATACCACTGTAAAATGTTCCACCACAGGGGAAATATTCCCTATCAAAAATAGAATAGATTGTAGTACTGAATATGTCATTTACATTTTGACCTGCAGGTGCTGTCTTCAATATTTGGGCCGCACATGCAGAAAAATACGCACTAGATGGAGTGAGCATTTCAGAAACATAAAAAAACAGTCATAAAAACACAGTGTTTCACGACACAGCACAGTCCAGCACCAAGGTCATCTTCATACTTTTTGTATAACCCCACTAGAATATATTCCACCAAAAATAGGATATAATAGGTATATCCGCCTGCGCCAGAGGGAAACATACTGGATCTTTAGATTCCAGTCTCTGTTTCCTTCTGGCCTAAATGAAGTCTTGGATTTGGCTGCTTTTTAGATCTACACATTTAGATACATCACGTATCACCAACATCACTATATTGATTATTGTCACACATTAGAATCCCTGTGCACTTAGTCACACCTAATGGTATGTAGTAGCTAGAATATATTGATAGGTACACACCATCAGTCCACCTTGTTATTTTACTTCAATTTATTATATTTTATTTTTTATTATTTTCCATTCATCTTATTTTTTTTACAAATCTAAGGTTTTTTCTACTTTATTGGTTATTCTGATAGGCACATATACCCTGATCACATTATTATTTCATCCCACTTTATTTTACTTTTTTGTATATCTCAAACTATAGACAATCCCATTGCATGGGTTACTTTATTGACACTTTTTATGAATAATATTATTATTTTTGACATATAGAGAGACATTTTTTATACATATTTTCATATATTTTTTAATGCGGCATCATAGAATTCACATTAAAAGTCACAATTAAAAATCACATTTAAATTAATTTAAACTAGTCACATATGAGCAATATATGTTCTCTGCCTTCTAGTTTGTAGAGACCCCTCTTTTATTATATTCTTGGTCATCAATCTGTGTAATGCATTCTGTTATTCACATCTTTCTATGGATTAATTCCTCTTAGATTTTGTTCATTTTTTAGTCTTGTCAGTTGAACACGTTTTTAGTACATTATCACACACTGTCCACTAACCTCTAGGGGATCTCTTATCCATTCATAATTTAGCTAAGCACACTATTGGTACATCACGGCACACCCCCAACACAATAGACGGGTTTACACACATATTTAGAGTCATCTGATTTGGACTGGACATAATAGAGCCATTCCGGGATTTAAATAAATCATGTAAAGTTCCACGCATATAAACATGCATTCCTCTAACATACATTTGCGCACATTCAAGCTATCACTTGTTGATAGAATATCAGGTAAGGGTTGCACTTACGCTGAATCGCAACTAAAGTAGATTTTCACATAGATCACACTCATATTGCAATTCGGGATTCATTTTATTTGAGACACTTTTTGCAACTCTAAGGGCATTAGCGATGACACTATAAAACGGAGTTTGATAGAGGGGCATGTATCTACGCTCGAATTATGGGGATTTAGCCTATAGTATAGCTCTCTGATTCCCGGTTGACTAATGGGAACCAATGAGACTTAAGCATTAAACAAGCCCTCCACGATCACGAATAGGAACACAGCAACAAAAGAGGCTTGTAAACAAACAAACCGTCCGCATAGATCTACATATAAAAAGAAACAAAAAGCTAAAGATTTTAAATAAATATGGTCAACTATAGGAGAATAATACCCCACGCTTGAACTGGTAGCACAATGAAATAATATAAAAGGAAGGATAGTGATCTATACATTATGGGGCATACCAGTTAAGGAAAATCCACTTTTGTGCTTCCTGTGCCCCTTATGCATACACAATCTCTCGCTAGGAAAATATGGGCTGTATTAGTACATCACTATGTTTAGAATGTTTTTTAAGAAGATAGAAAGGATTTTGTGTAAGTTTAATTCTGGCTTATGTTCAATTGTATATATGAAAAATACTGCAATGTGAGACACAAGTTTCACCCTACAGGTGTTATTGATTAATTAGGGAACACACCCCTTTGAAGGGGAGTAGAATGTTTGTTAGTTAGGTATATAAGGTAGAGGTAGGATGAAGTTAGTTTATGCCTGATGAAACGGCTGTTTAACCGAGAAATGCGTTGCAACTATTGGGGCAACAATTGTTAACCCCTCTTAATCCACTTAGTACAACAAACCTGTGTGTTGTTGTTTTTTAAGCTGTTTTCATTAAACATTTTTATTTTTACTTATTGAGTGGATTCTTCTACATACCTACTGCCTGATTTGCACATAAGAATTGTTCAAGATATTTTGTGCATTTTTGTTTGGATCATCTCATTTACTGTTTCACAACAGTATTTGCCTCAAGCACCTGACTGTTTGGGTGAGCTGCTACACCTGCCTAAATCTGCAGCCTGCTTCCACAAGCACATTGGTGTGCTCTGAGAATATGTGAGTACCCATCTACATAACTGAACAAATATTGCTGGTTGTACCCGTAACAGTCTGCACATGTAGTGTTTTTCCTATTACATTCCCAGCACCACAGAACTGAAAACACCATCGTACGGGTGAGCTGCCACACCCCCATAAATCTGCAGCCGGCCCCTACTAGCACATAAGTGTGCTCCTGGAGTGTGTGAGTACCCATTTGGCTAAATCAATTTCTATTGTGTGTTCATTTACGATACTACACATGAAGCGCCCCTCTGTTTTTCATCTCTTTTAGTTTCGCTTGGATCAGCCAGTGAGGAGGAGGCGGCCAATACTGGACAAAAACCTATATCACTTTAAGGACATTTCTTACATAATTTTTCACGGATTCATTGCCATTTTAATTCTTACTAATCTTTTTTATATATTTTTGTATATATTTTAGTACTTATTGTATTTTTGTGTATTTTGCTTATTTAGCGCCCCCCCCCCCCCTTCTTTTGTGACTAGGTCACATTTACTATATTTAATATGGTTTTATGTTTTTTAATATTTGAAATTCTTAAGTTTTACACTAAGAAAAAATCACCAAGATTACAAGTTTTACGCTATACCGGGCGCGTAAATGAGCTTTATCGCACTTTCCATAGCGCTGCCATCACAAGTTAATGAAAACCTTCTCTTGTTGTGCGTTGAGCTCCATACTGCACAAAACCTAAGGCCTGACTTTATGTGATCGTAACACCTGTGATCGCGGAATGGCGATCGCCGTAACCCAACCCCATTGATGTATATGGAGAAAAGAAAGTTATGTTAAAACCTAGCACCCTAACATAAACCCCTAGGGGCCGCTCAGGGAATCGTGCCCGACAGACATTGATGAATGCCGACAGCATACGCTGTCAGCATTTATCATTGCACAAGCAGTTCTTGTGAACTGCTTGTGCAATGCTGCCCCCTGCATTGAACAGCCAATAGGATTTCAGTAGCTCTCATCCTATTGGCTGATTTGAAAATAAAATGCAAGGTACCCCATTTTTAAATGGGTACCTTGCATTCAAGCTTCAGTGTACTGCATTGATCGTATGAAGAGGATCCTCCACGCTGGATGTCCGCGCCACCGGCGATGATGCTCCGTACCTCCACAACTCCGAGCCACCAGGGATGAACATAGGAGATGCCCTCGCGATGGATGAAGATGTCGCCACCTGGATGAAGACTTCTCGCCGCCAGGATAAAGATGGATGTCCGGACTTCGGGAACTGTGAGTAGATTTTCTGGGGTTAGGGGTTTTTTTGGGTTTTTTTTTTTTTAGATTAGGGATGGGCAGTAAAAAGAGCTGAATGCCCTTTTAAGGGCAATGCCCATAAAAATGCCTCTTTAGGGGCAATGGGTATCTTAGATTTTTTTTAGACTTAGGTTTTTTATTTTGGGTGGTTAGTTGGGTGGGGGGTTTACTGTTAGGGGGACTTTGTAATTTTTAGGTAAAAGAGCTGTTTAACTTAGGGCAATGCCTTACAAAAGGCTCTTTTAAGGGCTATTGGTAGTTTATTGTTAGGCTAGGAGGGGTTTTTATTTTGGGGGGCTTTTTTGTTTTTATAGGGGTATTAAATTAGATGTAATTTTTTTTTTTTTTTTTTTTATAAACAATTTTTTATTGAAGTTGCAAGGTAAAATAACATACAGCATTCGCCCATGAAAATCACGTACAGCAGGGCATGACATACTTTGCTCACATATGAAGTGTAACCTATCAAGACATAGCACATGCTGTGGTATTACACGTATTATTGAAGAGTACATAAATATTAAGAAAAGTACTTGTCTATATAGAAAAAAGGGCTACATTTTATAAATATAAACTAAAACACAAAATCTTAGTATACAGTTAGAAGGTTATACAACAGGCCCTTATTAGATGGGATAGCAATGTTTGGGCCGTTAAAAGAAAAAAAAGGAACTTCATTTTATATTATATTAGGTGAAATATGATCCCCAATCTGTAGGAAGGGTTCTCAGTGACTTTCTATTCTAGTAATAACAAGAAATGGGGAGTTAGATACTGTACTGGCCGTACTTAGGCCATAGTGTGCAAGGAAAAGAAGGAAAAAACAGCGGGCAAGAGCCGCTCGAGATATAGGGGAAAGGAGAAGGAAGGAGAAACAAAAGGAAGAAAGAATAAGACGGGGAGGGGAGCCATATCAGCAGAGATATCACAGTAGGGTAACCAGGGGATGAGGGAGGTAGGCAGACAGCATGACTATGAATATGGGGGATGTTTATTCCTAATGTTAGATATCTACGACCAGGGGAGAGAGGGAGAGAACTATTTATTATTTGGCCTCAGCTATTCAATAAAGCATCTAAGTAAGAAGACTACTCGGGGGATTAACTAATATATGTCAACAAAGAGGGAACCTCCCTTTACGTAGTTTCTAAGGTGCAACACACAACTACCACAGTAGTTATAAAATAGTAAAACCACAGAAGGTCTATAAGATAGGGTAGGGAAGTAAAGTAAAGGCTATAATGAGGGCGAAACTCTACAAAAGGTTGTAGTATTGTTGCATATCATGGAACATGTGAGGTGCATCATATGTAACAGAGCTGTGAGATTTAGTTAATATATTAAGCTCAGAGATATAGCAGCTCTAGCTAATATGCATATCACAAGTAATGACAGTGGCGACAAATTAATACCTCACTCTAGTATATGTTGCACGTAGTTAAATGTTATTAGTGAATGGCGACGATGAGTCGTTCTGCACTAACAAAGTGAACCTCTGACTTTCCTTATGTAGGTGGAGTAAAAATGGAAAGAGCTAGAACAGAAGCTATCCCAGCACCCCCTTAAGACTTGTAGGTGACCTTTTCCCTACCATCATACCGTGTGTGGATAAGTTAAGTAATATTCAATTGGCTATAATCAGAGTCCTGTTAGATCATTGAGTGTCTCTAGAGTATTAGGGGGACAACTTCATATGTTGTGATACTTCCTAGGACACTTAACTACCTACTGTGGCGGCTGTTATGGTGTGAGTTCACCTATAAATATGGGCGGATATTATAGTTTACTATAGATCTAAACATAATATGAAACAACAAATTAACAACTATCTAAGTAACTACAGAACATATATAGCTGCATGTAATCAACTCTCCTA